>NC_133819.1:8722512-9029476 GCF_047830755.1 Zonotrichia albicollis | reverse complement strand
ATATTTTTTTTTTAATGGAATTTGATGAAAGTTCTTTCAAAAGTGGGTGGGGTAGACAATACAGTTTTGCCTTAATAATTTTCTTCAGTAGAAAACATTTTAATAATAGAAAATAATAAAACATAAGGCCCCTTACAGCTGAAACTCTTAGAGACTGCCTGATGGCCAGAGCTCACCATAAATGTTTTCTTCTTCTGTATGCAGTGTTTTATACACTTTCTTATTTTTTAAGTGCTGATTGTTTTTACACAACAGAACATTTTGTTTAACAATCCTAGAAATAAGGCATCACTCTACTCTGGATCACAAGAGGGTTGGATACATTTTGTCTTTATCTCAGAGCTCTTACTGGAGAATTTACTTTGCCCAGAGGAAGAACCATGAACCAATCAGGATCTAATGTACAAAAGGCATAAAATTCCACAATACAAAATACGTAGAAATTCATCTAATTGCTCAGTAATTTCCTTGCTGAGCAAACTGTTTAGTGTGGAATTCTCTGTAAAACAGGGCTCTGAGGAGAAGCAGGGGTATTTCATCTCTCACATCAGTGATAAACCTTCAAGGTACAAAGAGACCTCTGCTGAGGTCAATCTTTGGACAGCTAAGGGTGCCCACTCTCAGTTGGGTCTGGCCAAACTTACACCCTCTGATTCAAAACAAGGATTGGGTTCATTATTTTTGCTATAATTAAGAATTTTTCAAGTCACATTTGTCCATGCAGGCTTGACACAGAAAAGGTTGAAACGATTTGTCACTAGTTAGAAAAAAAAACCCAACCAAGACTAAACTCTGCATGAGCACAAGAGAGGCGTCTCTTCTGACATCAGTATTCATTAGGTATAGGAAAATATTATCATTTCCGTAGCATAACACCCACCTTACTTCTTATTCAAAGAAGATTAGGGGAAATAAATGCTTTGTAGTAGCCTGTGTATTCAGGTATGAAGCACCAGAGGCTTTCTTTAAACAGGACTGGGGGGTTCCAGCTGGGGAGCAATCTGTGGGGAACAAGGTCCAGTTTTGCTGGAAGTGAAGCAGACATGTTACAGCTGTGGCACTCGCTGGGAATCTCCACAGCCAAGGGATTCTGACACCATTTCCAGAGACCTGAGCCACTCAACCACAGCGATGGAAGGGCTTGGGTCACGTCTGGGCAAAGGCATCCTTCAGGAGGCCAGAAAAGCCAGCCTGGCTGCTGCGTTCCTCAAGCACCGAGGGGACAATTTCCTCTCCAACTGTCAGAAAATGCCACTTCTGGTGTTTGTATCCTATTTTGTCTCCAAACCAAAGAGGGGGGAAAAAATAATACCCCAGCAGGTCATGGAGTTCAGTGAAAAATCCTACAAGCTTTTCCTGAACAAATAACAGATAGTGACCTCTGGCCCTGCCTTTGCATGAGAATTGCCATCGGCTTCGGGAGCCGCTGCTGCGGCGGGGGACGCGCAAACGGCAGATTCTGATTTAAAACTGATTTCCCCCCCACACACCCCCGGATTTTTTTTTAAACTATTTTTTTTTAAGACCCTAGAAGAAAAGGGGGGTGGGGGACGAGGTGGGGGGGGAGGCCTGGCAGCTCATCTGCATTACAGATCAGGCCCTCTTTGAGCAAACCAAGCATCCATAATTCATTACATGTTTCCTGCAGGGCCTGGAGACGGCAGAGCCTCCCTAGCAACAGAGCCATGGCAACAGCGCGCGCCGCCCGGCCAATCCGCGCGCGCCTTACAGCCACGGCCGGGCCAATCAGGAAGCGCGACACAAGGGGAGGGCGGGTTGTGAGGGGATTGCAAGGGGATTGGGAAGTGTGGCCGTGCAATCTTTGACTGTTGTGGGGGGATTGCGTGTTTGGGAAGTGTGTCCGTGCAATCCTTGACTGTTGTGAGGGAATTGAGTGTTTGGGAAGTGTGTCTGTACAATCCTTCACTATTGTGAGGGGATTGCATGGTTTGGGAAGTGTGTCCATGCAATCCTTGACTGTTGTGAGGGAATTGTGTGTTTGGGAAGTGTGTCTGTACAATCCTTGACTGTTGTGAGAGGATTGTGTAGTTTAGGAAGTGTTTCTGTGCAATCCTTGACTGCGAGCGCTGCATGACACTGAGGGAAACTTGAGGCGTTCGGGCACTAGGAGGCGGATTATTTATCTGCTTGTTTGTTTATTTTTAGGAATTTCAGGATTTTTTAATTTGGTCTTCGCAAAGCAGAATTGCTCCTGGAGAGCGTGCTGTACTGCTCCGTGAATGACGCATCACTTTTAGAGAATCAGCTTAAATATCAGATTATTTCTCCCTCCACTGCACCCTCCAGCAGTAATCATTGCATTGCGGCTTTGCCCTTCCAAGCCCATAGCTTGTCTTATCACACGACACAGTCATTGCTCTCGGGTGACATACGGGAGAACAAAGCAGAAAAGCAAGTGACAGAACAGTGGCAGAAACAACCCAAAAATTTGCTGTAGTAGAAGTTGTACCTGGAAACAAAAAGTGCTGAAAGCATTGAGCCACATTGTGTGCAATTCCTTTGTGGAGTTCTGTGAACTCTTGCTGTAGTACTGCCACACACGCAAAAATGTGTAATTTCCCTTCTTTGAGGGGGAGGAAAGGGATTGAGCTTTGTTTCGATTAAATAAGAGCAGTGAAGGCAGAAGAGCTCACTGAAGGCACACGAGGGTACCTTACTGCAACCATCCTGTTCTGTAAAGTATCATTTCTCTCAGAATGGCGTCAGGAAATCGTTGCCTTTGAATATTTGTATTTAACATACATTTTAAAAGAAACGCTTGATGTCCATGTGGGTAGAGAGGTTTGTAAATCCTAGTATAAAAATGTATCTTTTATCTTCAGGGAAAATGAAAAGCAATCATTTATCCAAACCTGAGCATTGCACTTGAAGCTGAGATACCGGGGGTTATCTTAAGTAAGCGCTTCACCCCTCAACCTAAAAGCTGATCTCAAATTCCACTCTAATGCATATGTTGCTCAGATAGTGTTAGCAGAGATCAGAAGATTTGCTATGGATGCTTCAAAGTACATTTTGGGACCCAGTGCCCCGTACTGAACTTCAAGAGATGATGCATAAATTGAATAAAGCCGTGAAGGCTGCCAGGGGAAGATTGAAAAATACATTCCAATCTCCCCTCATATATTTTATAAAATGTTGCAAACTACCTGCCTTTTCAAGGCCATGCCTTCTGAGATGCCAGAGATTAAAAAATACTGTATCACTAACTTTTTTGATCTAATAAATGGCTGAGAACTCTTCTTTATCTTTCCTTTCTTTCAACAAATTAGTATGACTAATTACTATTTTTTCTGTTCAGAAGTGGCAGCTTCCCCCTTGTTTGAAGAGAAGCTGTGTTAGGATTTTCACAGCAACATTTTGCAGCAGACAAACCTGAGATCAAAATATTTATTTTAGCTTAAAAAAACCCCAATAACAAATAGTCTGAAAACATAATTAATGACCATAATTTTTTTCTCATGTCAAGAACGATCAATTTACCAATTTTATATTTTGCTTGTAATTAGACACAAATGAAGATTGGAACATCAGGCCTGTGACTGTTCATTAAAATCATTTAATGAACCTTGTGGTCTGCATAGTTAAAAATCAGAAATTGCCTTTCAAGATGGTGAAGTTGTCCCATACCTTTATCCTTAACTTTGACAGGTTCTGTGTGGGACTGAAGGCATGCTCACTGTGAAAGGCACAGTGCTCTCTAATGAGCTGTTACAATCACACAACTTAAGCTAATGAATTTCTTATCCTCTTATGTGGATAAAAGTTCCTGTTAGAAGTCAAAAGATCTCTGCATTTTAAGTGGATTTGTATTTGCATTTGAGGAGGGAGAGGAGGAAAGGATACTGCAATGAGGGAAATTCATTGTATTCTTAACAAACAGCACTGTGTGGCAATAACGAAACCATCCTGATTCATAAAGAATCTTCTCATGCTCCATTTGAAGTGTGGAATGCTGCAGGGCAGAGACATGGATCCACAGGCACAGGTGGAAATAGGAACTCATGCTTGAATGAGTCAAGTGAGTCTGTGCAGGAGAGAGGACCCTGTCCCCCTCACATCCTTGAATGACTCCGTGTGTGGGGAGGAAGGCTCAGTGCTGGCAGAGGACCCCCACCTGTGTCACTGCAACACAGTGTATGGAATAATCTGTCACTTCATGTGCAAAGGCTAAAATCTTCATTTGTAAGGGGGTTTTCTGATGCACTGATGAACAACATCAGTCCTGAGCTTCACGGTAGTGAGATGCTGTAAAGTAACAATACTGCACACTTAGACAGGGATCTGGAGGCATTTTGTAACCATTTACTGCTCACATCTCACAGCATCACAGAGATATTTCACCTAGACCATAAAAACTGTGTTGTTCCACATTTAAGTGCTGCTGCTCCTATAGAAACTCTGTGTAATGTCAAGAGCTGGAAGGAAAAGTCCTGAATTATTTCAGTGCAGACTCTGATGTGCAGGCTGCAGTCTGAAGGCCAGGGGTGCCTTAAAAAAGGAAGGCAGGAAGGAAGGCAGGCAAGGCAGGGAGGGAAGGGAGGGAATAAAGGAAGGGAAGGGGAAGGGGGGAAAGAAAGAAAGAAAGAAAGAAAGAAAGAGAGAGAGAAAGAGAGAGAGAGAAAGAAAGAAAGAAAGAAAGAAAGAAAGAAAGAAAGAAAGAAAGAAAGAAAGAAAGAAAGAAAGAAAGAAAGAAAGAAAGAAAGAAAGAAAGAAAGAAAGAAAGAAAGAAAGAAAGAAAGAAAGAAAGAAAGAAAGAAAGAAAGAAAGAAAGAAAGAAAGAAAGAAAGAAAGAAAGAAAGAAGAAAGACAATTTTGTAGTCAAGGCTGTACGTGGTCTTGGAGTGTTTCAAAAGGAATTTTCAATCTCGCCAATGAGTTCACATGGAGATTCTGCACATATGTTAACTCATGCTGCTGACTTAGTTTCTCTGCTCAGAAAGTGGAGAATTGTTTTCTCTGCTCTTGTCTTAGGAGTACATAGAGAGTCTGCACATCTCTTTTGAGCAGTTTGCTGTTTGTGTAATTTAAAATAGTGAAGGTTGAAATTGTAGGGTACCTTAACAAGGTATAAGTATTTACTAGTTACATCTTAGGTCCAAATTCTTGTTCCAAAGTAAGCAGCTAAACCATGCTTATTTCCCTGGGTCTGCTTTGGAAGCAACAAAATCTTGCTCGTTGAGTTCAGTGGGAACTGCAACCTCTATCTGAACAAAATTCAACCCAAAGACTTGAAAGAATAGACGATACCTATGAAAAGATAGCTCTTGACTCTAAATTCCACATTAGCTCCTTAAAGATCTGCCCAGAGACTAATGTAAGGACAGAAGCCCAGTCATGGCCTGACCCAAAGCCCATGAAATTCAACCAGAACATGAGTTATTTCAAAAGATTAAGATCAGGCTCTGAAGGAGGCACCTACAACAATTCAAACCCCAAACAAATAGGTAGTTTTATTTACTGTTTCCTGTCTGACAACACAGGACCTGAATTTTCCAGTGTATTTCATGTGATCCTTGCTTTCTTAAAGTACTTCATGGAAGCTCAGTGTTTTCCCCAAATTTCAGGCTGATGTATAGGTAGAGGTCAGTGGATTTACTGTGGATTTGCAAAGAGTGCCACCACAACCTCCAAGTGGCTCGAAACCTGTACTTCAGCACTTCACTTTTATTTGGATTTTAAAGCTTTGCTCAGCTAATCCTACTGTGTCCCAGCAGCCTGGAAAATCCCCAGAAAAAAAAAACCCCTAGGGACTCCCCTTTTGCTATTGTCTCTTTCCAAAAGGGGCCCAGGTAGTGACTTGTGAGTTCCCTGTACACAAAGCAGAGAGAGGAAAAAAGAACTAATCTCCCCTGCCCCCCGTGTGCGAGAGAAAGCCGGGGCTCAGCAGCGTGTGTGCGTCCCAGCGAGACTGGGGCTGGGGCACAGGATGACCTCCGGCTGCCTACCCGCCACAAAGGGACCATGGCATTGACACAGCCTGACTGCTCTCCTTCGGAGGGGACAGATTGAGAGGAAGTGACCCTTGGTGCCCCCCTTCTGCAGGGGACCTTGTGAAATAAGTGTTGCTCTTCTCTTCCTTCCTTCCTTCCTCAGGCAGCTCAAAGAATTTAACGATGAGAAATCACTCGCTTTTACTTCATCATTCAAAGAGCAAGCAATGAAGAGACTTTTCCCTTGAAAGGGATGAGGAGGAAGTGTAGAAGAGCTAGACTTAACTATTTACTTCTGTCTTGGGAAATCCAAAACTGGTCCACAGGGTTCACGGATGACAGGGCAGCAGGCAGCAGCAGCAGGAGCTCTGGGTGAGGCTGTGGGAGTCTGTCGGGGGTTGTTTTCTAAGGGGAATCACAAAATGATCCCTGCGGCCCCATTCCCAAGAACCAGGAACATCAGGATGTTCAGAGCTGTTTAACACAACTCCCCGATGGCATCTGGTTAATTCCAAGTGAAAGCCAGATCTGGGAGGACAAGAAGGATTCTGGGGACTGTGAAAAGGAAAAGACTGATTTGGGGGAAAGGAGGCAGAAATGGTTAGGCCCATGTCACAGCTGTGTGATCAATCTCTGCTCATCGCTGCTGAAGTTCACAGTGCCAAACTTAGAAACCAAGGCCAGTCCTGGGTAGGTGTGAGCATCAAGGTCCTCTGAGGGGCAGCTGGGAGTGTTCAGCCTGAAGAACAGGGGGACCTTACAGCTTTCTACAACAGGAGAGGTTTTAGCCAGATGGGAGTTGGTCTTTCCTCCCAAGCAAAAAGTGGTAGGACAAGAGGAAATGGCTTCACGTTGTGCCAGGGGAGGTTTAGATTGAATATTAGGAAAACTTTTCTTCAATGAAAGGGTTATCAGGCATTGGCACAGGCTGCCCAGAGATATGGTGGAGTCATCATCTCTGTAGGTATTTATAAGACATGTACATGGTTTAGTGGTGGACTTGGCAGTGCTGGGCAAATGGTTGGACTTGATGGTGTGAAGGTCTTTTCCAACCTAAACAGTTCTGGATGCTGTGGTAAACATTTCATGTGCAGCTCTGGTACACAACTCCTGGCTGTTGAGGGACACTAGGTAAAGCACATGGACTGGATCTCTTCCCTCCCTCTTCAAAAGAGTTTTAAATGTCTCTCAGATGCACTTGGGGTAAGTTGGGGAGGGAGGGAATGACCTTTGGATTCTCCCTCCAGAGGGAACCTGAGAAAATGACCTTTTGGCCCTCAGCTCTGCAGGGGCTCGGGAGAGGTCGGGAGGAATGACTCTTGGTCCAATCTTGCTCTCCACAGGGGCTAGGGGAAGGCAAAAGAGAAAGAACTCCAAGAATATGCGATCACGGGAATTTCTGTCATCTTCTGAAAAAGAGGCATGTTTACTTCACAGCCCCTGTAAGAAAAATAACCTGCCAGTGAGAAACAAGCAAGTCCATTTAAAGCAAGAAAAAGCCTCAACTTGATGACCTAGAAATCAATGCCAAAAGTAAAAGCTGATAAATAAATAAATAAGTAAATAAAATAATCAGAGATGTCGCGCAAAAATCAAGGGGTGCCCTCTGAAGAGGTGTAATCAAGGCTCTGAGCCTTCAGTTATAATGGTTTTGATTAAAGAAAGCTGTGCAGAAGTAATCTATTTTATTTTTAAATGGCCTGATTTTCCCTCACTACTCTCTTGGAGGCTGAACCTAGAACAATTTGGAGGAGGACATGAAGTGTTCAGTGAAAAACAAGAAAAAATGTATGCATTTAATAAAAAAGAAAACCAACATCTGCTTAAGTTACTTTTGGGGTTTGATGGCACACATTAAAATTCACTGAAAATAGCAGTGCTCTGATAAAATAAAAACATGAAATCATGGCTGATCAAGCCACACAGTTCTGCACTTTTTCCCCAAAACCTGCAATATAATTACAAGCACAGTTGTCACCCAGAGCTGGGCATGGGCCTCATCATGTGCTGTGTACCTGGGGGTTTATTTACTCTTTTTACTCTTCCCAGCATAAAAAAACTTTAAAACTTCCTTCCCACAAACTTTATATTTATTCACAATTTTGAACTCTTCACTTGTTTCCATTATAGCTGAAAACTTCTTCAAGTTTGAAAATCTTCTGTTCTTATATAGGGTCAAACATATTTTCTTTGCTTGATAAATAAAGACAAATAGTAGAAAAGAACGTCAAAAGAATCCAGGCTTGGGAGGGAGGAGAGGAAAGTTTACATTTTCTTCCTTGAGAAGGTCAGATGTTTATTCAAGCCTATCTGAGCCTTTTGAACAGAGGCTGGGCTGTGCTGGAAATCTCCTGAGAGCTGCGCTCCTTAGAGAATGGAAGGGAGGGCTGCCTTCAGAAGGGCTGGCCACAGAGTGCTCTGCTGGCTTCAGAGTCTGGCAGTGCCAAAGGTGCACTGAAACAAAGGGTGCAGAAACACAATTTTGAAATACTGTCAATGCTCAGCTCTTTCACACTTTATTTCTTTATTGTTAAAATAAGCTGCATTAACTATTAAATCCTGAAAAAGCAAAGGGAATCCAAAACTTCTACCAAGTGTGCAACTTTGGTTTGCTAAGTTACATATTTTAGTGGAAATCCAGGCCACATCTTCATTTGCCTGTGGTCAAATTTTTGGGAAGATAAAGCAACTTTGATTACCATTGGTTTTCTTTTGATACCTCCTAATGCTTCAGGCTTCCAACAGTGTTATTTTCACATTGGAAGTTTGACATACAGAATAATGTACACAGAAAGAAAAACATCATTGTGTAACTTGGCCTATAAAAGCTTCAACAGCATGTTTACAGCACAGCAGAGCTGTTTAGAGCTGAAAATCTTAACACTCCTTCATGGGAGGATGGCTGTGAACACAAGAACAGACAAGATGCTGCTGTCCTCTTTGCAAAGGTGGGCAAGAGCATTAGACAGTGCCTGCAGCCTCAGCTTCCTCTGCCAGGACCAGGGGCTGGAAGTACTTCTCTCCTAATAAAACACAAGAGTCCAAACAGACCTGCAAAATACAATTTTTGTAGAGGCTTGGAAATTATCTTGGGCCACAATGAATGGGCAAAAGCTTATTGTGTCCTCCAATCCCCAGTCATAATTAACATTTGATTTCTAAAAGCAATCTTGTATGTTCTTTGGAGGAACAGCATGAGTTCTCTATTCAGAGGAAATCAAAGTTGTATGATGTTTACATTTCAGCAGCATGCTTCAGAGAACAAATTTAGTCATTCAAGCAGAGCTACTTTTAAATAATGTTAAGATAACAAGGAAGTCGTGGAACAGAGGACCAAATGAAGTTACATTTCTCACCTGTTAAAATTACTTTTATAATACGCTGTCTGCTGCCTTAGCTTCTGAGTTCTGCAGGTAAAACAAGGGTCTAAACCAAAAGTTACCTCCATGTGTGAGGAATAATGTCATGGCACTGATGGCCTTGCCTGTATCTGGACCATCCCTTTCCCAAAGTGAGACTCATCCTCTGCAGCTGTCTGGAAGCCTCCAGTACAGCAGCCATGTAGCACTTTTTCTGCTGGGAGATCATTTTACATCTTGTAAAAAACCTTTTACCAGGTACTACTTATGCATTGGTGTGCTGCCCTGTCTGGGAGACAGTTATGGGAAGGCAAACCAGATGTCATTTGTAAAGCCTGTGGTACCCTAAGGTTGCCTTGGTTATCTCTACATCATGCTGAACCATCCTGTGTAGGCACATCTTTGTGTTGCTCTTCAGGAGAAAATTTACTCCGTAATGATGAGGAAAAGCTGAACAAAATTTGATTTATCCAGAAATAATGTCCTTTTTTGTCCTCTTGAAGTCACAGTTTTTTTATGTGGTCGCAAGAGACCACTTTCACAAGGTGTAGCCAGAAGGAGAAGAACAGTCAGCTCTAAGAAACACAGTCACTTGAAATAAACTAGAATTCACCAC
Source organism: Zonotrichia albicollis (assembly GCF_047830755.1). Classification (NCBI taxonomy): domain Eukaryota; kingdom Metazoa; phylum Chordata; class Aves; order Passeriformes; family Passerellidae; genus Zonotrichia; species Zonotrichia albicollis. The sequence goes on along the minus strand of NC_133819.1, from coordinate 9,019,550 downwards.
ATAATTTTCCACATCAATGTGGTGTACAAATGCACTGAACAAATCTTCATGTTCCTTAAGGAGTGATAAGTTTCTTGGGGTGTCACCTGCAAAGCTCAGGCTTGGCTTCAGAAATGGTTTTTCTCTTGGTTTGTGTCCCAGGCTTGTTTAGTTCAACTTTACAGTTTATACAGGAATCCCTGGAGCTCACATTCCATGTAGATGAAATGTAAATCCACTGAGTTTTTGCTACTGATGATGAAAAATGTGTTTAGTACATTATTATTAAGTGAGAAAAAGCAATGTGTGATGGAAATCCATGTCTTTTACACCATTAAGATTCTTCTGTTAATATTGTTGAGCAGTGGTTGTTAACCTGTGTGCATTTGTGTGAACAGGATGAAAAATAATAAAAAGATGACTGGAATCGCAGAAGTGCAGGGATTCTAATACAACCAGCATTCTTGTACAGGGATTGGCTGCCATGCTGCTGGCATGTGTTTTTTGCCAAAATACCACTGAGCAGTGCATGTTTGCTGGGTAGGTATTGTAACACATCCCAACACAAAGCAGGGAGGGGGCATTCCGTGACACATCCTGATTAATTGGTTAACAGGAGCCTCCTCGTACTCATTACAGCTATTCAGCCATATCACTTTTGAAATCTGAAGGCACAATTTTATCTGAGAGTCCATATGGCTTATTAGGAAACTGTGCATATAGAAAACTACCACTATCCTGAACCAAGATAATATTTATCTAATAGACCATAACAACTCAGAGACAGTCAATATGGTCTCTCATTTGAGCATGCATTTTGATATGCATTCTACCTATGCAAACACAAGTCATTTACATTGCAAGCTATCTGTCTGGTAAATCCATGTTTAGGTAATTCTTATAGCAGTGGGCCTTTTCTACAAGAGAGATTATGAAGATGACTTGAATGTATTGTAGTCCATGGACTAATTTGGAAATTACTGAGTATTTGTCTGATAGATTGTAATGAACTCTGATGGAGCTGTTGGCTTTTATCAGCTAAACCCATATTTTGGTATGTAAACAAATTTGAAAAAGCAAAATATTTGCAGAATAATCACCCAGGCTGCTCTGTTTGACTTGCAGCATCCTGCCTGCTTTGAGCTACCAGGTTGATGGAGAGAGGGACTATCTGCTACCAGGGCACAGACCTGGCAGAAATGAGCCATTACTGTAAATTCTCTCGTGTCCCTTCAACTCTGAGCAGCCTGAGAGTGTGGAGAGCAGATTGCTGCAGGCTAATGGCCGAGGAGAAAGTGAAGAGGTAACCCTGCTCACTTAATCCCATACAGCTCTGCAGAGAATATCCTGTGGTGAAGCCATACTTGCCCTGAGAGTCCTGAGCAGATCCCTGGCTGAATGTTTAGAAAGCCTTTAACAGGTTAATTAAATAGGCTTAATCATCCTCACACTCTCTGTTTTCTGTTCTACTTTCCTTCCATTGGAAAAGCAAAGGAAATAAAGAGAAAAATGGAGAGAAGGCAGAGGGTATTGGAATATGGAAAATATTGTTTAGGTATTGTTTAGGTTTTATTTCAGTTTGGATACTGTTCAAAGTGAAGGATGAGAAAATTTTCAAAGAGCCCAGGGTTTTGTGAAAAATACACTCAAAGAGGTTTTTTTCTTTTAAGACAGCATTTTTGGCAAATCCCAGCCAAGAAAATTAAGTCTTCCTGAGGAAGGATTGCCAAAATCACAGTGGCCGCTCAGCATAAGCTCTGAGGCCACAATAAGAGGGATGAAGGTGTCTCTCCTCTTCACTGAATGTAGAGGGACCCCACGTGGCTGGTGTAGACTTTGTGCCTGCTTTCTTAATTACTCCAGTTAGGGGAGTTGCAACCTGCTTAAATTCTGCTTTTTCACCACATTGTCTCGTTGAAAAATAAAGGAAAAGCACTCAGGCAGCACCAGCCTTTCCCACAATTTTCTATAAGCTACCACAGTGGCTCTCCTCATATATCAGTGGGCACAATCTCTTTAATTAAATTGATTTCAGTCATGTTTATACCATCTCCAAATCATTTGGTGGCTTTTCCAGAAGAGGCAGGAGGTGCTGACACTGGATGGAGTAGAGAGGGAGTTACTCTGTGTTGGAGCCACACAGAGAATAAGTGATGCTGTGTGCTACAGCTTTGGTAGGTCTTCATGTAACTGTGCAGAGAGTTGCAGTTATCATTATGAGACATTTATGAAGTCTAAACTAAAATTCTGATAAAAAATGTAAACTGAAATGCGAATTTTTATCAGATCTCATTTTTCTGGCGGAGTGTCAGTAAAATAGCCGTTGACATGGTGCCAATAAAATAGTATAATGAGAGGTACTATTTAATTTCCTTAAAAATTAATTTAGATTTGATTTTTGAGGGTCTGTCGTCAGCTGTTGAGCTGCTAGAACAGGCTTCAAGACCTACTAGACTGACTACATAACCCAAACCTTTCTTTTTAGCTAAATAAGTAATCTGTATTCCTCTGTAGCTATTAAAAAACAAGTTGCTGTGTGACAGAAATGAAGGTGTCATGGAGAAATGAAGATTCTGAGCATAGAGCTTGCACAAATCACTGCACAGGTTTGTCTTAGTTTTTAAGAACAAAAGGATTAAAAGGAAATATACTGAAAAGGAATGTGCTGATTTCTGCCCTGCCAAGTCTTGCCCATCTTCCAAAGTGAATGGGGGGAGATGAGCCTTTCCCCAGTATCCCTCACTGCTGCTGATGCAGCACAAGGCTATCTGGGAAGCTCCAGGCTGGTTCCTGTGTACTCTGCACACTAAGTAAGCATGCTGTATTTCATTTCCATTGAAACAGCAACACAGATTCAATGGTGCATCTTCCTGAGGCTTCCTACATACTTTTGTATTTCATCTGTCACCTCCAGTCTCAGTTCTTGCTCTTCCTCACTTCCTACTGCCATCAAACCCCAGTGATGGTTGTGCCTGATGTTCTCAACAATATTTGTGTCTCAAGCCCATCTCTGACTCTCTCCTGGCCTTCAGCCATATGTGTAGCTTTTTTCTCACCAAACTAAATTGATGCATACTTGTAACCATAGAAGGATTCTAAGCCCAACCACCACATCTCTTTCAAGGAGAAGGGATTTGAGACAAACAGTTACTGAGTTCAGGAAAACGTTTGTTGTCAGTGAGGATGTCCCATGTTTGAAGGATATATTTAACTACTTTGCAGAATCAGAGTTTCAGTCAGTCACCTACGTGCCTCAGTTTCCCTTCAGTTTCCCCAGAGGAGCTGCCATTTACTCACATTACTGATGTGCGGTGAGCTCCCACTGACTGTGTGTTCATGATGTGCTTGGGAAAATGCCACTCACTTTTCCAAAGGTCTGAATTGCCTCTCTAATTTTAGCTGGTTTCGTTCATAGCCTCCAATGTTCTTTCCCTGTAGATTGTGTCTGTGTGATTTCTTTATGGGTAAAATTCAAATGCATCAGGAAAGTTCCTGAATAACAAAATGCAGCACTCCAGCCACCTGGAGTTTTACTCTATTTGTATGCCCACTCCTGCTCCAGTGACTCTTTCAGAGGTTCCCACTCGCAGCTGCAGCTAAGTGGGCACGTCTAAAGGTGATAGATTGAGAATGTATGTTCAAGTACATGTATAAGTGTATATATATAGATTTCTATTCTTCCTTTGTTTCTTCCTCCTGTTCACTGACGTTAAAGTCACACACTTGCAATTTAAACCCCACCGTACATTGTTGTTTTGTAAAATAATAAAAATATTGCTCACCTTCATCCCTTCCCTTTCACAGAATTTCACATCATCATTTCCCTCACTCCTGGTTGACAAGAGACTCTCACAAAGCCAGTGATCCTCTTCTTTGACCATATCCTTGTCATCCCAGCAGAAGTATTATCTGCACCAGCGTTCCCATGTAGGTCTAAGCTGACAGTTGACTAGGAAGGCTTCAGATCCAAATCAGACTTTCTGACACAACTGATATGTTCCTCACAAGACTCTGTGGAGTGTCATGGCTTGTACTGCATTATATTTACCTGAAAAATTCAGAATCTGATCAATACTGTAAAGCTCTCAAAGTTGAAGGCACTCACAGTGGCAAGGGGGGGAGAACCGTGATTCTGGGCTTACGTTTTTACATCTGTTCACTTCAACCACCCTTGTGCTGCTTTTGTGTTCACTTTCTTTGAATATTCATGTGATTGAATTCTGTGTCCATTAACATTCACAGAAAGTGAACCTCAGAGCTGCACATATATTTGCAGAAGCAGCGGTTTACATTTGCACACTTAGGTATTCATAGCTAAAAGCACTCACTCGAGGAACAAAATCACTACCATTTACCCAGCCAGTCCCATGCAAAACTGTTTATTACTCACAAAGAACTGATTTTTGATCCTGCTATAGAATTTTTTTTTTGCTTGCTTTTAGAAAAAAATGTGAATGTAAATCACTACTTTCCATACATTTGTGCAAGTAGAAGAAAAGCTTAGACAGATTATGTATTAGGAAGTATTTGTTTAGAATTTGGATACTCCTGCCACAAAAGCATGACCTCTAGTAGATCTTGGTGGTATAGAAGCTATGACACACAGCTGAGCAGATACAGGCTTTTCAGCAGAGATGTTACACATCCACCTGACACAGTTAATTAAAATGTCACTTGTATAGGAGGAAAGGGAGATGAATGTGAGCCAAACAGCTGAGCAGAGAATTTTGTTTTGCCTTTGAGCAATTCACTGTAATTTTGTTTAAACACAGAATGGGGGGGGGGGGGGGGGGCAGGGGGGGAGTTCTATTGTATTGATCAATAAAAAGCTACAAAATTTACCCTAAAAAACACTGGCATATTCAAACTATTTTCTTCACAACTTAGACCTATTGGTCCCAAACTTTCCAGCTTGTTCTGCACAGTGGCCTGACACACTCTCATCCCTGCCAAGACCCCTTGTGATTTCAGTGGAAGTTATAACAATCTTGCCAATCTTGTTTAACATCCAAGGCTTCACTAAGTGACAGCGTGGGGTTGAGCCATACTCCATCAGGGTACGTGAAGTACCATGTGGATTGTTGAAAATGTATCCTAAATGCAAACACTGAGTTGGCACAAATGCCAGGAGTATTTGATGTTCTCTCTTGATGGCAGAAAGCTGGGAGGTGTTCCCAAAAGAGAAGAGCTGATATGGGGAACAAGGAGGGGTTGCATGGTGTTTTGGACTGAAATAATGGAAACAGGGTAAAATCCATTCAAGGTGCAAAATATTCAAAGATATATTTGAACTAACACCCAAAAAATAGTTCCCCATAAGATGGGAGCTCATCAGTGGAAATGAGTGAAAGGTCATGAGCTGATTGTGTGCAGCTGTGAGCCACCAGCCCTAGGGCAGGTCTGAGAAGCAGTTCTGCCTTCAGCTGTACCAGGAGTGAAATTCCTAGGAGAGCTAAGGACGTATCAAGGTAAGAGTCATGATCTTCTGGGCTGGTCTAATGGCTCACTCCTGCCCTAAAAACAGACATGAGAAAAACAGACATGAGTCTTGTGCCCTTTTCCTACACTCAGACATGGCTCCCACTATCTCCCATGCACCATCTCTATTCTCCTCAATCCTTTCTCATGGTCTTCTGCTTCCTGTCAGTCCAATCTCCTGCATTTTTTTTTTTTTTTGGTAACCAAGGAACAAAAAATGGTGTTTTTCTGAGTGAATGAGCTGCATCCATTTGCAGAGGGATTCAGAGAGCCACACACCTACCACATGGTTAATGACAAGAGTGTGTAACAGCAGAGACGGGGGAAAGGGGAAGGAGTAGGCACTGATTCTACTGGGAAGTGGCTGTCAGGTCAGTTTATCCCATTTTGGGAAAACTCTTGCCGTAGTGGCTTTGAGTAAGGCTTTATCTGAGAGGAGCTCATCCAAAGCATTGCACTTATGTGATGGTCACACCAGGATAGGTCTTTTGGTGGTGTCTTTGCAGAACAGCCAGAGAAAGAAGATTCAGACTGCCTCACTGCCCTCCAGAGATGCTTCTGGGACAATCAGGGTTGGGACTTGCCTGCCCAAGTTGGAAAACATATTGTGCCAGTTGGCAGCCTCAGTGAGAGGCTTGTTCCCAGATCTCCAGTTTGTGATAGCAACTTGTCAATGAAAAGCAGACTCCAGAGTGTGCCATGCCAGCACACAAGTGCTGCAAACACCATTACATGGTCCTCTTTGTAAGGCTGGTAGGGTTTTTTTGCCCTTAGCTGAAAACCTGGTCCAGAACCTGCCTCCTCTACTCAGTAGAAATGTAATGATTTTCAGCTAAGTGTATTTAAATCAGGGTAGGCAGGGGATCAGGTAAACTCAATGGCAAAACAAGAGAAGGCAATTAGCAGGATATATGGCCAAGCTCTTAATTACCACATTGAAAGCAAATGGTCACAAGGATACAAATACAAAAGACAAATCTGCTCAGGGATAGCAACAAGTCTCCAGCTCCTAGACACCCCAACAGCCTTTTCAGCTACCAGACCTGGGAATCAGGAGCTGCTGAAGATACTCTATCTTCCAAATTTCTCCCCTATTTCCATTTATCCTTCTATTCCTGATGCTGTGCCAGCTTCAAGAGCAGGTGAACTGTTTTTATCCAATAATCCTTTCCTGGGCATTCTTTCAGCATCAGATACTTTCACCATACAGAATCTCACCTCTCTTTGTCACAGAGGCTTTGACACATGTTGTACAAATGATGTCTGTCTCAGGAACCAGATCTGGACTATGAGAGGGATCCTTTCCTCCCTTCCCATTCCAGCACTTTGCAGGAGCTGTGCCATGCAGTCCTCTCTCCCCCTGCAGATATTCCTTCACTGCTGTGCCCAGGAATGCAGGTCCCAGCATACTGGAAGTAGTGTCTGAAAGGATCCAGCACAGTGATGAGGAGTGCCAGGGAACACATCCAACCAGTGCAGGAGCATGAGGAGGCTGGGGAAAACATGAAGGATGAGGTGTTTTCTGCTTTTCAGAAAGAGAGCTGGGAAATAGGTCTGGGAAATAGAGCAGGAGGTGTGAGAACTGGATGATTTATGTGTATGTACACACGAGAAAATGAGAAGCAAAGTTTCAAACTGACAATTCATTTGGGTTTTTTATTGATTATAAATTGAATCTGCAAGCTATAATTAATAACCTGAGCCTGAACCATACCTGTTATGGAGAGTTGCTAACACATCTCTATAAAATGTCTAGCAAGGCAGTAGCAAAACATAAATTCTGTGAAGCTTATGATTCCCAGCATGTTACCAACTTCCTATAAAAGCAGTCTGTTTTTATAAAGCATGGCAGCAGGCATGGTCATGAAATGCTGCTTGAAAACATCTCTTCTAGCAACTATTTTCAGTGTTGCTACACTTTTTGTATAGCCTTTGTAAGGTTTCTGTGGTCCATTTTACTTTTTTCCTCTTTGTTCTTGAATAAAATAAATGCAATAGCCATATAAGAAAGTATATTCAAAGATCAATAATGTTATTTTAATGCCTGTGTTTATGTCATAATTTACACTGTTTCCTTTGGACACAGCTATTTATACCCACAGCTGAAAATTCAGCTTTGAGCTTGGGGCTGTGTGATTTGGGCTGAAGTGGCATTGCAAATTTTGACTTTGTGGATGGGGTCTTTTTGTATATACATATATAGACAAAATTCTTTTGCCTTGACAGGCCTAAAAAGGGGGCAAAAGTACCCAAAGGCTTTTATCTCTTCTCTTACACATGACTCCAACAATAATATAATAATTTTCATTTTAAAGTGCACTAATGCCATTTTAATCATTTTTTGAGCAACTAATGTAATAGAAAGGAAAGGATGAAATGGAATATTTGTGGCTGCAGAGACAGATATCATTATTCAAGGGTAGAAGCATGTGAAAGGGTAAAGGGGGTTTAAAGAGATACTCTTTTGTTGTACTTAACACTGATAAATGACATACAAGTCAGGATAACAGGGCAGAGCTCCTGTCAGGGAGACAGTGATAAATGTGGAGGCTGGGACAGAAAGGTCCACTAAACAGAAATCTGTATATGACACGGTGTACATTTGATAGACTTCTCTGCATGGTCTGAGCCACAAAGTGTTCCTCTTGGCTCAAATTATGGCCCTTGAGCACTTCTTATACAACCACTGAGCTCATGTTTGTTTTCCCATTTCCGTGTGGCAGCAAGATCAATTCCCCTTCATCAGTGCAACACACGGGGCTAAAACCAGTGAGGGGAAAATGTTCTTATACAAATATAATTGATATCTCTTTCAGGCAAATCATTGCATAATATGAAACAAAAAGCAAACAGACCCTTTTATTATTACTGCTGTCTCCTTTTAAAAAAAGTTCATCATCATCCTTTTAATCAAAAGATTTATTTAAGAGAAAACAAAATCTCCTATTATTTCTTTATAAATGAAACAGAAGGTCTGTGATTTGTGCATTAAGCTTCCTACATCCCATGCAACATGACCTGCACTTCTTGAATGTCCTCAGCATCAAAAATGAAGACAGAGGAGTGGAAACATCAGAAAAGGCATTTATGTCCTCCTGAAGAAACTTTAACAGTTCACAAAGAAAAACAATCCAAGACTTCACTCATGTACATTCCTAAGAGGTGCCCTCCTAAGAGGTGACCAAGGCCTGTGCTTTCAATAGGACAAGCATGCATGAAGGAGTCCATGTGATACCAGGTACAAAAACAAGGAAGATTGAATGAAAGCAATTCTGCAAGACTGGTGGAGGATTAGAGACCAATGGTCGGTCACTTTTGGGTCCCTTTAAGGACATTTTGACTGCCATGTTCTGCCAGTCTTGTTGAGTGCTGTGAGTCTGGTGGTGCCGTGGAGAATTGCCAGGCTCTAGGTGGGAACACTTGCTCTGTTACAGCAGGCTGAGGATGTATCATGGCTTGGGTGGAGCTGCCGTAGGTGTCTGTGGGGACCAATATCACAAGAGCATAGAATGGTTTGAGTTGGAGGGGACCCTGAAGACCACCTAGTTCTGAAGCCCTTGCCATGGGCTGGGCCACCTTCCGCTCAGACCAGGGTGTTCAGAGGCCCGTACAACCCAGCCTGAAATACTTCCAGAGGTGAGGAATCCACACCTTCCCTGGGCAAGTTGTGCCAGTGCCTCACCACCATCACAGTAAAGAATTTCTTCCTATTATCTCTTTTTAACCTACTCTCTCAGTCTGAAGCTGTTCCCTCTTGTTCTATCACTTCATGTCCTTGTCAGAAGTCCCTCTCCAGCTCTCTTGTAGCCCTTTAGGAACTGGAAGGTGCTCTGAGGACTCCCTGGAGTTTTCTTTTCTCCACACTGATCAACCCCAGCTGTCTCAGGCTGTCTCCACGGGAGAGGTGCTCCAACCCTCTGATCATCTTCCTCACCCTCCCCTGCACTTGCTCCATCAGGTCCATGTGCTGACACAGTTTAACAAAGATGACGCACCAGGGCAGCATTGAAACCTGAATTTCAAAGTTATCCTGCTTGTGTTATCTGCACGTGTCACCACATTTGTCCCTTGACATCTCCAGCACAGTCCCAGGGAGTAGAGAGGCACATCTGTGCTCCAGGCCATGTTCACATCTTCCTTACTGAATTTAGGGCTGAGAAAAGAGATGGGAAAGAGCTCCCCTCTCCAGCACTGTGCAGAGACAGGGACAGCAACACAAGTATCTATGTTCACTTTTCTGCTGAGAATTCCTTTGTTCCAAAGTCTTCTGGGACTGTAGGAGGCATCAGCAACATTGCTGTCAAAAATGTTTTATAGAGAAAAAATATTGGAGGACTTCCACTAAAGTGGCTTCACTTTCCAAGCACTCACTAAGTTCAGGAACAGGTTGTCCAAACTGTTCTGCAGAGCAGAGAGGGTAGAAACCACCTCTGCAGCCATACATTGAGTTGAAATTCCAGGGCAGGGTTCCCATGAAGGTGGCCAATCTCAAGACCCTCTAATCAGTTATCAGTGTGGGAGGTGTAAGAGCCACAGATTTTAAGACAGTGAGGCCAGGCAGATGGGTGCCCACACAGAAACTGTGGGTTTGGGGGTAACCTTAAGAAACAAGACCCTTTAATATAACAAGACCCTGCCATATTTCAGACCCCTGCTTTACAGGAGCTGTGTTTAAATTTAATCAGCTGCCCCTTCAAAGCATCCCTTTTCATAACACACTGCTCTGACACCACAGCTGGCACAGTCCAAACAGATTGACTTGGAGAGGGAAGAGGGAGAAAGGAGGAAAATAATGTGTTGTTCCCCACATGCTGTTTTCTGTCTTAATTTGCTACCTCTTGCAGTGTGGGTGAGAATTGGCATCCTGATACAGAAATCTCCTGTTAGTCCCTGGAATCAAAGAGAGCATTAAATAACAGACCTCACCTCCATGGTTTTAAAACTATATTATAAGGGTTTCTCTGTTTAAAATGTATTTCTGCTACCGAGACTAAATATTTATTTCAGGCCAGAAAATTTTGCATGTTAGAATAGAAAGAGAGAATATGCTGCATTTTCCCATTACTATTTTGACTATTACATTACTTTTTTTGTTATTAAAATAGTAAAAAAGGAAGAATTTGTCAACTGTTAGCTGTTGTATATCTTGTCTTTTTTTCCATTTTAATCCAGTAAATTTTTGACAGGAACTGAAATAAGCTCTACAGGGATTTTTTGAAGAAGCAAAGTCTATTCAATAGTAATGTAAAATGCAAATTAAATATTTGTTCAGTGTTTAGTCATTCCTCAGAGACTAAAAGAAATTCTTCATCACGACCTCTATACTGACCTTCATATCAAATTAGAAAGTTATAGTGTTTATGTGGAACCATACACATTGTCCCTGTTTTAAAGAAGAAATGAATATTTTACAGCAATTGCAATTTGCTTCAAGGATCATTTTCTGAGATCTCTGCTTGCTGAAGACTACAATTTACCTTTTTACAATTTCATTTAATGATCTGACATTTGAGACACTTCCTAATTAATTCTGTCGCTGCCTAAGCCAGCTGTGATAAATATAACCTGTGCATACAGGATTACATTGTGGCTTTCAGAAAATACATCCAGTGAGAAAAGGTGAAGCTTCCATGATAGGACATGTGTGTTATCCACACTGGAAACAGTGAAACTCTGGAGTAGCCACTGCACTGAGGAGCTGGTGTGACAGGCTGCACAAAGTAAGGATGAGAGCAGAGAATGCTTTGTGCTTTCATGGTTTAAATTGTTTTTTAGCGCACAGAACCAGCTGTTAAAGAGTTTGACATTTGTAAGATGCTTCTTTATCAGTAGTTCTGGAATGGAGCTCAGATGTGGTCAGCCTGAGGCAATCCAGCAGGAACATGGGATGTGTAATCCCCTTGGAAAACCAGAGGGAATGTCCTGAGCTGGCCAGAGCGTGGGCTGCAGCTCATGGCTGGGTCAGCTGAGGGATGCTGTTAAAGAAGTCAAGCTACAAAAATGGTCTTTGCAAGCCAGCAATGGAGTCATTTTTAAAATGGCTTTGCAAGCAGCAGCTGTGCCAGCTGATGACACAATCCAGAGTGACCACTGGGCCACCAGGCTGAGCAGATTCTTTGTTCTGTGTACCAAGTCATGGACCTTGCTTATCAATCAGAAAATAAAACAGCATTTTTAAATCTGATAAACGCTCCTGGATACTGCCCAAAAATTATGCACAGCATGTGCAAACTTCTTCTTGATATCTTTACTTCCAAGTAAATATTTGAAATGTTTTTTTCTCTTTTTGATCAGTGAATTAAAGCAGGGATGTTAAAGGGAAGTTTTTCATGCCACAAAAGTTGGGGTTTTTCCATTAAAGAGGAAAAATATCTAGAATAAGATTATAACAGATCTTGAGCTGTTCATTATTTGTAATATAACAGATCCCGCTGTGGAGGAAATAGTAATTGCAACAACTGGAATAAGTCTAATACTTCCAAATTTCTGTTTCTATGGTGACTTCAATAAATATTCTTTTCAAGATAAATTTAGGTACTCAGGAACATAAATGCTTCCTGCCTTCTGTTTCAGACAAAAATAGAATCATGTTTGCACAAAGATATATTTTAGATACATTTGGCATATTTTCACCAGATTGCCACTTTCTTGGTGACTATTATTTTTTTCTGGAAAAGTAGCAGATAGCCATAAATACTACTTCATTTAGATTCGAGAAATGTGATTGCAATAGCAGGAGTAGATCTGATGTGGAAAAAGGAAAATCTGCAGCTTCCAGGGACCCAGAATGAGATAATTTCACTTCTGCTGTGGCTATCACTCACAAAACCCTCAGCAGCAGGAGGAGCAGCCTGGCCATCAGAGATTATTTGGCTGCCTAAATGTGTCTGGTGGCTGCAGACTCGAGCTGTGGCTGTTCCCCACAAAGTCTTGGGTTCTTTTCTTGTCCCAGCACAGGTGCCCTGCAAGCCGGGCTTTGCCAGAGCAGGAATTCCAACATTGTTTCCCCATTGTTAAAGCTGTGGGCTTTAACTCTGGTCCTAAGTGACACAAACAATTTTCCTTTCCTTCTTTTCCTCCTATGCCTATAGAACCAATAACTTTATGTCATGTTAGTTCTCTGATTTTAAACCAGAAGTAATCTGTAACCGGAAAAATAACAACCGTGTTTGGAGTGTTCCATCCGAGAGGGAGCAGGAGAGACGGGGCTGGAAGTGCTGTAGCAGGTTGCAGCTGGGTTTGGTTTTATAGTGGAGGTTTCCCTCCAGTGGCTTCTCCAAAAAATGCAGCGTTGAAGAAGCAGCTGGGGTTTTATGCTGAAATAAGACTTAATGAAATGAGGTGCTCTCACATCTCCCAAAGCTCACCCCATGCTCTGTTACCCTAGGAAAAAGCCAAGGGATGAGGCAAAGTGATGTCTACATTCACAGGTCTTAGGGGAGATCACAATATCCAAGCAACAGGAAATTTAGGCTGTCCTTCTGTTGAATGAAAAAGTTATTACCCTCCTTAATTTACCCTAATGATGTACTTTGGTTTTCTGTAATAACAAACTCCTGAATGTAGTTCATACCCCGAAGAGCTTATAATCAAAATTAAAAAAATACACAGGAAATAAAAGAAATCATTCACAACTACATTTATCCTGTAGTATAAAATATTTGTATAATGTACTATGTCAAAGATGAGGGGCTTTTTCTTAAACTTGTGGCAAAGTATAATTAAAGTAAGAGCTCTGAAGGCAGATGATGATGTCATGTTGTGGCTGTTTGCAAGATGTCTCTCCCAAGCCCTTCCTAGGGCCTATGGAAGAAAGTATCCGGGTTGTTGTTGGAAAAGTGAACCAGGAATGATGGCACTCTGGCAGGGAGAAGGGCCTTGACAGGCAGGGGAAGCTGAGGCAGAAGGGTGGGAGCTGGCCAGGCTGTGCCCTGGGAGCCAAGGCAAGAGGCTGATGTCCAGTGTCTGAGAAAGAGGTGTCGGTGTGGAAAAAGAAAGGTGAGAGGCAATCCAATCTGGAGAATCACTGGAATTTTGTAGGCCATGGGTAGGAGCAGGGTAAGATTGAATTTCTCAAGGATAACAGAAAGAAGCCTGCAAGGATCTAAAAGTGTGAAAATGGGGTGCCTGGAGGAGGGGTTTACCTGTGGGCAGTGCTGGGAAGGATTGGCTGATAGAGAAGTCAGAAATGAAGAAGGACTGAGATTTCAGCAATCACAGCTCAGCCAAATCCCAGCTCATACAATGGCTGGCTTGGGAGCCTGAGTGACAGGCACAACAGCCTTATCACCTGCCATGATTAGGAAAGGCTGTGAAAAGGAGGAAACACTGTGAGGAAAGATTAAAACTGAACAAAAAGCAACTGACTAATCACAAAGATGTGCCAGGGTTTTAGTCTGGACAGCAAAGGTAGGATCCAAATCCTGCTTAGGACACAGAATCTGAGGGATCTGCCAGGGTGGCTGTGTGTAGGGCCCTTTTACATTCACTGTCAGGGTGCTCTGGATCCCAGAGGAAGGATCATGTGGCCAAAGGCAGGTCAGAACTTCAGGATGATCTCCAATATTCCTGTGAGTCAATAGATTGCCCTGACCAGAGCTCCACTGTCTGCTGTAGGTGCTCCAAGGACACAGCTACCTATGGGTGCTTTCCACCCTAGGAGCCCAGTAATCCAGATGTTGTCAGCATTGGGAGGACACTGGGATCAAAACCAGTGATGCCCCAGAGAAGATTGGAAAGAGAGCAAATGGAGGTAAAACAGGAGAATCAGTAAGGGACAATGTTTAGTTCTAAAATTTTATGTAGCCTGAGTGAGAAGGTTTTGAGTCCTAGGTGGAGTTCTTTGAAAGGCAGTTTTTGGTTTTTTGCTCACTTTTTTATCTAATTATTAGATTTTAAATAGACACTTTAATCTAGAGACACTGTTTTCACATCACTGGCCAGGTGAGAGAAATTTTGACCACAGTTTAGCAAAGCACAGCACACTACATGCAACTTAAAGACTGGTCCCTCTGAAAGCCAGGAAACAATTCGCACATTTGAATGCATCTAAAGACTTGTTTTTAATCATAATCAGAGAAAATTACTCATTTAAATACTACCAGGGATTATAAGTCTCTTCTCTATGCTCACTGACTTTTACAGCACTTGATTTTTTATCATTTAACATTAAAATATAAGTGTTATGATTTTTATTTTTGGATGTGCTTTCACTTTGCTCTAGAGCTGCTTAATTCTCTGCCATATCTGGAATGACATTTGCCATGGATGTCAGCCAATAAGTTTGTGAAAGTTTTTCTGGTTCCCTGGAAACCCTCCCTAACATCCCACCCTGCCCAGAGTTTAGACAATGACACATCTCAGTGTCACATACTTCCCATGCCTCAGTTCTGAAGGGATTTTTCCCCTTTGCATATGAAGAAGAGCTGACATAGCCTAGATTGGCTTTTGAGACATTCTTGGAATAGTCAAGATGCTCAGTGTTTAAGAGCAATATTTATTTTACAGTTCACAGCCAAGGGCAGCTGGCCTGGCTCAGAACCCGTTGACTCCACAGGGAATTGGCTCTGGCTGAAAGAAGCTGCTCCCTGCCTGCCAACAGATACATGGCCAACCAAAAGTGTAAACCTGAGAACTGGAGAATTTGTGCTACCACTTAATAAAGAAATATGACTTTATACAGATTACACTAAGAGAACAGTGCTTGGCCTGCAATTTTAGGAGGATTGACTTTCCCCAAGAGTTAGAGAGGAGTGTAAAGAGCCCTGAAGTGCAGATCTGAGCCCCAGTCTAGTGCACCCTGGAAGAAGAGACACATATCAGTAGCATTGAGTACCAGACTCCAACCTGAGAGACCCAAGCAAGGGATAGCAGCCCCTATGGCAACATTTCCAGAGGAGGAACACTCAGAACAAAAGGAATTAAAATCAGAATACAAGGTGGTGTACTTCAGGGGAAAAAAATCAATCCACAATATGATAACTGATCTATAATAATATTCCTCAGGTTTTCTCCACATAGTCAAGTCTTCCTGCACTTCCTCTGACTGTCAGAGAGATTTCCAGCAGATTTCCCAATTCCCAGCATATTTCCCTATTCCCAGCATATTTCCCAATTTCTAAGCTTTTTGCTCTGTCTCCTGTTTGCAGAGCATCTGTTTCTTCCAAAATAAGGACTTTTTCCTGCTGCTGCTATCCCTTTTACACATCAAATAACCTGGGTAGAACAATAACAACCAGATGTGATATATGATGTATCATAATCTGTAACAGCAACATCTCTCTCCAGCCCAGGAGGGTTATTTCATTCATCAGGTGCAACGAGTGTTCAAGCAGTTTATGACACATACTGCTTCACACAATCTAAATGCAGCTATGTCATTATATCTGATAAATCTTCCTAAGCAAGGATCTGTGCTATCAGACACACACACACACACAAAATGGTATCTGTGCTACTCCAGTGGCTCAAGTTTTGCCAAATGAATTCAATTGGGATTTAGGTTAATGGTTTTAAATACAATTATTCTACACTAAAAGTGAGTTTAGGGCTTTCTAATATTAATTCTGCTCCTGTGCTGGGTCAGTAGGAAGGTTCTGAGGCCATGCAAAGAGTGAGTAGCTCCCATGGGACCCCTGGCAGACAGACTTTGGGGGTGTTCTGCTAACAGCATGATTTTATTCTGAGTTTGTGAAATCTTTAAACTGTATTTAGTAATAAAACCTGCAAGATTAGAAGTAAAGAGAAGAGACAACATGAGACTTAACAATATTGTGGTTTCCAGGCAGGGGTCAAGGTCAAAGAGCATTTTCATAGTGAAATTAGCAGCCATCATTTCCATGTGCCCATTTCTTGTCCCCAGCCATACACTGGGGACAAGATGCTGAAAGTGCCACATATACATCACCATCAGACTGGTGAGAGTTTCTGGCAACACTCCAAAAGTAGGCTATAATGAGCAAATGACAGCTGGGAACTTGCAAATTTCTGGTTTCCTTCTAAGATTTTAAAATATGAATGGGTTTTCCAGGGAGGGAGGGAGTTACCAGTAAAATATTTCCCTGGCATCAAAATTATTAATCTGAAATAATTCAAGGATGACAATAGTGGTCTGCAAAATCCCAGTTAGAAGAATTTTTAAAACAGGAAAACTAGGAGTAGTAGGGGTTAGAATCACTTTAATAACAATATGGAACAATACAGATATGTTTATTTTGAAAGGTTATCATTAGTGCCAGTCATAATAAAATGCCTGGAGCTAAACATGTAAACTTGTAAAGATATGGAATCCATTGTAATCACATATTGAGCAATGGATTCTTTGATACAGTTTGCCTCAATCCAGCCCTTTCTAGACCAATAGCATCCTTCAAAATTATTTGATAACGTAATGTTTATATCCTGAGGCAATTGTTTCTAAAAGTCTTGAGGTTAAAAAGAAGTTATGTAAATTCAGACTGGATTGATAGCTTCAGAATAAATTCCTATTTTAACTTGGACGAATTAGTTAGATTTATAAGCAGAACTTGAGCACTCCAATGCCTAAAATGCACTGTTGCAAGTCAAACATCTTAAGGAATGGCATCAGGATAAGATAAACTGTCCTCACAAAGTGTTATAGGGGAAGGGGCTAAAAACACCACTTCCATATGAAGCTCTCTTGTGGAGAGGACTCCACTGATGCCAGATGTTAAGGTCAAGATTTCCCACATTTATGAAATCCTGGAATTGCTGTCTGAGACATGCCCAGTTACTCTTCTACTCTGCCTACAGCTGCAGAGCCTTGTGGGCAGCAGATGATGCTGCTGAACCTTCAGGCAGCCGAGGGAGGTGAACTTGCAGCTACTCCACCCCAGCAGGAGGTTTCACCTCCTGAGCATAAATCCAGACCACCTTCAGGCACGTGGCCTTTTCAGGGCTGGCTCTGAGGGTGAGAATGGGCATGGAGCACCTTGGTGGTGACCCCCAGCAGGAGCTCAGGCTGCTGTACAGACTTGGTGGCTCTGTGTCTCTGCATGCAGAACATGTAGGGGTGTTAAAGGAAATCTCCAAGGAGAACCTGGTGAGGCCCCAGGCTTTGGACACTGTCAGATTTAGCCAAGGAGGGTTGGTGGCTGAAGGCTAGGCAGGTAGACTTTGAGCTTTGGCTTTGGAATTACTTTTTTATCTCTTTCTTGCCCTGCCCGTAGGAAGGAGATAACAGGTTTTTCTCCAGCTGTTGATAAAGTGGCAAAGAAAATTAAAAAAAAAAAAAAAAAAGGAAAAAAGAAAGAGAAAGGGAGACGGTTATATAAAGCTAGACAGACAGAGACACATTACCTCAACAGCACCAGAATCTGGGCTGAGAAAGAGAGAGAAAATTGTGTTTGTCCTGGAATTAATAACTTTCAGAAGAGCAAGCTGAAAGCCCAGTAGACTACAAATTAAAACCCTATCTGTTCACTCTTTGGGGGAAAACTGATTAAAGGACTGAATCACAGAGGGACAGTGAAGGACCAGTCACTGAACACACAGGTCTGAAGATGGGCAGGTGAAGATGCTCAGTAACACAGCCCTGGCACAGCTCACTGTCCAATGGCAGCAGAAGCCATACAACAAGAAAGACAAGGGATGCACCAACTTCTCTGTGTCCCTGGAAGGTGCCACCAGCCCAGCCTGAGAAGCTGCAGAGATGAAGAAGAGAGGGCTGGAGCTGGGCTCAGCCTAGAGGAGATGGTCCCTGGAAGCACCTTGTGAAGAAGGAGAGGACCAGAGCAAGGAGGGGACTTGTACCAGAGCAGGAGTGCAGAGCAGCAGTGTAACCAATGCCCTCCCCTCAGTGCTTGGACTCAAGCACACACATGAGCACAGGCACCGTCTCAAATTGAGGGCTTAGTGAAAAAGTGCTGAGTTTTAATAAAGAATAATTTCTTCACACTGCAGTGATAATTTGCCCAATTTCTGCTGCTGTAAGAGCAGTGATGGTGTCTGTGGGACAGGGAGGTGCCCAGGGTTGAGCCTGGGGCTCTGCACAGAGCTCAGGGCACGTTCTCCCAGCAGAGCTGAGCCAGAGGAGTCTGCTCAGGCCACGCCTGGTGTCTGTGGAAGCCTGAGCAGATTCAAACAGCTGAACACTGACGTGTCTGTGATCAGGAGCCCAGGTCAGAAAGGATGAGGAGGAAGGATTGTGGCTGCCTCCAGCTCTCCTGCAGCAGGCAGCATCCAGCAGCCATTGTCACCAACTGTGTCCTGTCCTCCTCACAGCCAGGCCAGCTCACTCTTGTGTTCAGCAGCGTGGGACAATGGTCCTCAGAGATTTACCCAAAGGTGTCAGATGTTTCACACTGCCTTTGGTCACTGTGCGAAGCACTCTAAAAATGGTTAGAGTGGACCTGGAAGGAGGACACAGGGACTGGTCCTGCTGGAAAGACATCAGTTTAGGGGTAATATTGTGTATTTTTTTTCCTCCGGTCCTTGCAACAGCTGGAAATGATAAAAAAATCCAAACCCAAAACTCTACTTTCTGTTTAAGTTGCTGTAAAAATCCAGTCCCTGGGTGCTTTGATAGGAGATAGCCTAATCCTCTTCTTGCTTGAGTAGTCTCTCCAATTTCTGCTGTAGAGCTGACAAGTCCCTTTGGGGTTTATGGTGAGGGATTTTTTTTTAGTCCATTTTTTTTTTTCCTTCTTTTGCTCTACTGATTTTACCTCAAGGGAAATCACTGAGGTTTTGGGTTTTTTTACAAGCAATAGCTTCTTATTTATTTAGCTAAGATATCTAATTCCATTAAAGATAGCTGCTTTAAGGGTCTTTTTAAACATTCCTCCTTTTGCCCTGGATTCTTGAGATTTTACAGCGTCTTTTTACCACACTAGTTGGCTTGGATAGTTAGAGTTCCACTACATTTGTCTAATAAGCAGGAAAATGTATTTAAACCCTTAAGAGAGGAGAGTCCCAAGCTTTGTTTCACTCCAGTGGGACTCATCATGCTGGGGCAGGGCTGAGGAAGAGCCAGAAGACCGCTGGGTGCTTTGCCTCTGCACTAACCCTTGCCCCCAAAATGCGTGTGCCTACAAAAGGGCAGGTCACAAATACAGAAGATAAACAACTGAAGGAGTTTAATAACTTAATTGGTAATGGATGTGCTGAAATTTCCCTATAAATCAAGATGGTGTTTTCCTGTAGCACTGCTCCGTGTCACATCCCAGAGTGGTGGACATCATGGCACAGGGACAGCTGGACAAAGAGCTACAGGCTCAATCATGCCAAAGGGCAGGAATGTGCTGCTCCTCCAAATACCATTTCAGCTGCTCAGTTTTGTTTTCTCTTGACAAACAAGGGATAAATTAATTACATTCTATTGCAGATAGCTGGGGATGGAAGTGAAATAGAGCCCCTTATCTCTGGGAAAGCCCTCGGATGTGACTGTGGCTGTACAAATACTTGCACTGCAAATACAATTACTCAGAATGAGAGGGGATGCCAGGAGAGCCACGGGCAGAGGGTGGAGCAGGGCACTTAGCAGACCTCACCCATCTCCCTCTCTGGTGTTTGCAGATTTCAGGGACAAGGAGAAATGTGCTGTCTCAATGTTGGCTCTAAGGAGAAATACCCTACAGGGTTTAATTTCATCTTTATAAGCTGAAACAAGGCTATTTGTTGTGTATCATTCCATGTTGTTTCCCTGTCTGTTTGCCTTGTGAAGCAGCATTTTTGGTTTCCTGGTCTGAAAAATTAATGAGCTAAATGCACTCAAAGTGCAACAAATTTACAGGGGGAACAGAGAGGCTGACTGGAAACCACTCTAAGATTGGCTCAAGAAATCAGGAGCAGAGTCAGGAACTGCATGAAAATCCTCTGAGTCCAGTCTCTCAACCCTGAACCCCACCTTGTAAAGGACAGGGTTCTGTTTGTAATGTGGCCATGCATCACACATTAAGCCACTTCCTGCCTCAGCTTTCATTTTCATGTCTGTACGGGCAAATTCCTCTAGGAAAAAAAATGTTTCTTCCAAAATAATGTGCTCAGCAACCCCAAATGCTCAGGAATTGCAGAAAACCAGAAAGACACAAAAGAAAGAGACACTGGTTTTTAACAAAGCTGATAAATGAGGCTAATATGCTGGGAAATTCAGCTGTGTCAAAAAGAAGGTTGAGGTAGCAGCTTACAAAGCAGAAAGCACTTGGCTGATGCCAAAAAGCTGTTTCAGTATCAGTTTCCTTTTGACAAGAGTCAGGAACAAGCAACCCCTTCCCAGGGGGAAGGCAGACCTCTGCTTTATTTATGAAGTCAGGAACCTGACTGGAGTACTTTAAGCTTTGTGGAGCAAAGCTCCTTACAGGCTCATAAATGGTGTCAGGATTTGGGGGTTACTGTGGGGGTTGGAGTTCACTCATCACAGCAAAGTGCTCCACATTTGGGGCCATATCAAATCAGCTGGTGAAGGCTGATTTAGGGTAAAGGGCCTTGATGGGATTTCTTCCCCACTGCACTTGGAAGGATGCATCAAGATTTAATTCACTGAATATCAGCATATATTAGTGCAAATAGCACAGCAGCTGGCAGGACTAAATTAAGGAATGGTTAGCTCCATTCAGAAAAGCATTGTGCCCTCCACAAGGTTTAATTTAAATAGGAAGACCTTTTGGGGATCTTTTATGAGGATACATCCTGATAATGCCATCACATTATAACTGGATTCTGAGGTTGCAACATGGTATTTCTTTTACTTGGCTTCTCTATTTTCTGATCAAAATAAAATATCCCTTAAGAGTGAGATTCAGGGTAATGATGCACATAACAATACTTTATGTTACATGCATGAAGCCTTAAGTAATTCCTAAGAATCTGTGTTGGTATAATTAATGTTTAACACCTCTATAAGTTCACATGTCATTATTCCAGTAAAGGTCTTTATCACTAGAAATGCAGTGTTAAACACACAGTGCTGAGTCCTGCACCAGGTGAGCACACAAGTCCACACACAAATACATCCCCTCCAAAAAGGGGCAGCAAAGTGGGAAAAGCTGCACCTGCAGGAAATGCATCCACGTGACAGAAATCCCAGACAGAAGGCAAGGGTCTGATATAAAAAGCATGGTATTTATTTTAAATTAATCTTCAAAGTGTAAGAATACAGCTGTGTCCTGGGGCTCTAATTTCAGATAAGGAAACAAAACTGTGCACTCCCTTTGACAGCTCTCTATCTCTTATCCAGCTCTTGCAAGTGGAAGAAATAAAATACACCAAAATCCCCTTAACAACAGTGTAATTATGTTTATCAAAGTCTGTGTAATTATAGCTTCCCTGGAAGCTGTATTTATGCCATTTCCCCCACTAAAACCCATTCCTTGTAGCTAACTCAGGACAAACCCTGCATTTAGTCCTGGCCAGAGATGCTCCTTCCTGTGCAAAGACCCTGCAGCCAGACAGGCAAATGTGTAGAAGAAGCTGGTGTTTGAGGCACTGAGTGAACTGAAGTACCTTCTGTATGGGATGATGCTTAAAAGAGATAAGTATTCCAGTTGTGGATGGGTGTTTCCCTATGAAATACACTCTGGGCTTGCCATGAGATCATAACTTAAATGCAGGCATCATTAAGTGAAATTATAGGGTCCCACATCATGTAGGAGACGAGATTTTCGTCATATTCTCCTCTTGACCATAAAACAAAGGAGTTACACTGAGGAATCCCAGATCAGGCTTAGATCCCTCCAGTGTCTGGCACTGCCTGAACATAAACTCAGAGGCCTGAAAAATAAAGGCTCTGCCCAAAGATATTCAGAAAACTGCTGATTCCATTGTTTTAAGATGGATAAAGGCAATTCCAGTTTACTTCAGCTTCCTAGCTGCTAGGACAATATCAATCTTCTTGGCCTAATAAAAGTAGGTAAAAACATCCCAAAAGATGCTTAAGGTCCATCCATATGTGGATGTTTATGCTTGAATATTTATTTCTGTGAAGAAAGAAACAACTTTAAGGTATTCACTTCAGCTTGAGCAGAAATTGGCCTCAAAGCAGAGCAAGCAGGCTGGCAGGAAGGAGTAGTAAAACCAAACCAAAATACAACTTGACCTGACAGAAAATTGGCTTTTTTAAATTAATGGTCCAGCTCTTCCTGTCTGATGTACGTGCTTCCTCCAGGAGCATTCATCTTTGTCAAAATACCTTAATGAAAATATCTTAACTGTTTTTCTGAGCAGCTCAGTTCTGTATAGAGAAATAATTTGGTCCCTGTGTCATTGGTTGGTCCTTTGTGCAGCAGTATTAGGTGTATGTTCAGTTTTGAGCCTTTCCTTACAAATGTGCAGGTGAAACCTCTTTGGATGTGGAGCTTTTTTACCAGTAATTTTGCAAAAGAATTTTTTTTGCAGGTAAAAACCTGGTAAAAAATTTTGCCCCTTATGCATTATATGACAGAACTTGTTTACTGATTTGTTGATTCCTATAAGGTGAAAATTCTCACCCTACAGGGAGAGCTTCTGTAAGAAGCTTCTCCTGGGTCCAGCAGAGCCAATGCCAGATGGTTCCAGTATGGACGTGCCACTGGCCAAGGCTGGAATTCCAGTTGGGAATCATAGCAATGCCTCTGGGATAGCATATTCTAGAAAAGAAAAAAGAGTTGTTGGGCAGATGTAATTGTGGCCAGAGAAGAGCAGGGTGAGAATATGTGAGAACAACAACTCTGCAGACACCAAGGTCTCTGGAAAAGGAGAGTGGGGTGAGAATATATAAGAACAACTCTGAAGACACCAAGGTCATTGGAAAAGGAGGGGCAGGCGGTGCTCCAAGCACCACAGCTGAGGTTCCTGTGCAGCCCTGGTGAGGCCATGGTGAGCACAGCCCCTGCATCCCATGGGGATTGAGCCCTGGTGAGGCCATGGTGAGCACGGCCCCTCAGCCCATGGGGACTGAGCCCTGGTGATGCCATGGTGAGCACGGCCCCTAGAGGCCATGGGGATTGAGCCCTGGTGAGGCCATAGTGAGCACAGCCCCTGCCGCCCATGAGGATTGAGCCCTGGTGAGGCCATGGTGAGCACGGCCCCTGCAGCCCATGGGGATTGAGCCCTGGTGAGGCCATGGTGAGCACAGCCCCTCAGCCCATGGGGATTGAGCCCTGGTGAGGCCATGGTGAGCACAGCCCCTCAGCCCATGGGGATTGAGCCCTGGTGAGGCCATGGTGAGCACAGCCCCTGCAGCCCATGGGGATTGAGCCCTGGTGAGGCCATGGTGAGCACAGCCCCTGCAGCCCATGAGGATTGAGCCATGGTGAGGCCATGGTGAGGCCATGGTGAGCACAGCCCCTACAGCCCATGAGGATTGAGCCATGGTGAGGCCATGGTGAGCACAGCCCCTCAGCCCATGGGGATTGAGCCCTGGTGAGGCCATGGTGAGCACAGCCCCTACAGCCCATGAGGATTGAGCCCTGGTGAGGCCATGGTGCGCACGGCCCCTGCAGCCCACGGGGATTCAGGGGGTGCAGAGGTCCAGGGGAGACCCATGCCTGGAAAGAAGGCTGTGAACCCATAGAAGGCCCCTGCTGGAGCAGGCTCCTGGCAGGAGTTGTGACCTTGTGGGAGACCCACACTGGTGCAGGCTGTGCCTGAAGGAATAACCCCATGGAAGAGTGACCCCAGAGCTGGAGCAGTTTGTGGAAAAATGTCTCCCTTGGGAGAGACCCCACACTGGAGCAGAGGAAGGACCTCTCTCCCTGAGCAGCAGCAGAAACCATATGGATGAAGGGACTGTAACCCCATTCCCCAACTCCTGAGAGCTGGCAGGGGGAAGGGAGAGCCCAGGAAGAAGGAGTGGAGGAGGGGAGGGCATTAAGGGAGGGAGGAGGCCAGGTGTTTTTAAGATTTGTTTGACTTCTCATTATCCTGCTCTAATTCTGATGGGTAAATTCAATTAATCTCCTCAAGTCAAGCCTGTTCTGCCTGGCTGTTAATCTGTGTGTGATCTCTCCCCGTCCTTATCTCAACTCCTGAACCCTTCCTTGCATTTTCTCTCTCCTGTCCAGTGGAGGAAATGGACAGAGTGGCTTTGGTGCATGCCTGGCATCCAGCCAGTGTCAACCCACCACACCATGGCTATTTTTAATTTTAAAAAAATCCAAAGTGATGCAGGGGATTTCTCAGTTCATTTTCCCTATGAAAGGTAAAAAAAGTGTTCCCAAATGGGTGAGGCCTTTATTTATTTGTCCTTCAAGAAGCACAAGACATTTTCAGCATTGGCATTAGCAAGGAGAGGGCCCATTTCTGTTCTGGCTGGGAGAGACCTAACCGAGGACAGCTGGCAGCAGAGATTGCTGAAAAGGAGCAAGAATGAAACAAAAAACAGAAACAGCCTCGTGGATCCCCGCAGACATTTCTGGGTAATGTCTTGCACAGCTCTTAGGGAAGAAGTTCTCCCTCCCTGCAATTACATTGGCCCATTTTTGTTATCAGTTCTGTGGGATTTTAGTAATAAATCCTTAGTGCTGACCATCATCTCTGCCATGATGAAGGGAAGTGACAGCGCGTCCCAGGTCAGCTTTCCCCTTTCCCCTCCTCCTTCCATCATCTCCAGCATCCACAACACTGGCAGTCCTTCCCTGCCAGCCTGCTTAACTCCACACCTACACAACTGCTCCCTGCACAGGCACCAAACCCTTAAAATGATAATAGATGTTTTCCTTAAACATCTGTTTAAAACATATTTTAAAACATTTTTAATGAAAGCTGAGGTTAAAAAAAAATATATATATAACTGCTCTGCAGCACTAGACAAACAGCTTTCATGCTCCAAAGGTAAAAGCCTTATTTCAGGAAAGCAAGCACGCTGATGGCAAAACACAGACCACTATCAATTGATGCTCCCATAAATCATATTTATTTTCCAAATAATAGGAAGATTCATTGTTTTCTGCCAAGAAGTGTCACCTGGTAATAGGAGCCAGTCAAAGCAACAGTAATTTTCATGCCATAAAAACAGTATCAAGACCATTCACTGAGTAGGATGAATGCTATTGACTGTGAGGAAAAAAAACCCTGTAAAAACAAGAGACAAAAGCAAATAAATTAAGTAATGATGTATCAGGTGTGTAATGAAAGGTCTGTTAATATTTCCATTATTCAGCTTCCCTCCCTGGATGCCTCCTCTGAAGCATTTATGACCCCACTAGGAAACCTTCTCCTCAAACCAGGGCTGTAAGGGGTTAATGGTGTGAGACCAGCACTTAGAGAAGAGCAGTTCAAACCATTGTACAAAAATGAAGGGAAAGGTCCTGCCCTGGCCTCTGTTTATTGACACAGCAAAAGCCCCAGAGCATTTCACTGAATTGACTTTTCCTGCTGCAAAAAGACACAGGGCTGCAGAAGAGCTCTGGGAAGGACAAGGCACAGGGCTGTGGGAGGGAAGGGATAATCCGTGCTTATCCCAAATCTGTCCCCTGCATGGGGGGCTGGAAACTCCAGGGCCCCTCCACTGAGTCCACTAGTGGTCAAAACAAATAGCACAACAAGAAAAGCTGAGCATATGCATCAGTGTATGTTCATTATTCTTGACATTTACCTACACTTCTACCAAAAATTGCTTTTCCACTATGACCAGATACTTTCAGACTGCCTGGCTGAAAGGATGTTTGTTTGTGCAGCCTTGGCAAATCCATGGGCATTTTAGCTGGAAGCCAAGCACCTGGCTGAAGGTCTCACCAGACCAGTGGTGGAAAGGGACCAAGACCCATTGGTTTGCACCACTGCCATCATCCACATTCCACAAGCATGATTCATACTCAGACTTCTGCAATGTCCTGCAGGAATGTCCTTTGTCTTTGTGAATGACCACACAGCCAGCAGGGACAGAAATGCAAAGCCTACCTTGAGCACTTCTGCCTGGGTGCAGGTGTCTGTCCCTGTCTGGATTAAATTGAGAACAGGGGCCTGTTCTGTAACCTCCTGGCTTTCCTAATGACACCTCCATGGTCTCACTTCTCTGCAGCAACAGGTGATGGCAGCATCACCCCCTTCTACTCAGTGCCAGCAGAAGGTACTCCTAAAATAAAGGCCATCTCAGAATCTTTCCCCTCTGCCAAGAGAGACAGTCTCATCCTGATGATTGGAGTTTCTGAGCACATGTAACCCTTTCTAGCAAGAGACCGATGACTTTTCTGGGTGGAAAATAGATTCTGAGGCAGCTCATTGTTAGCAACTTAAAAAACCACATTGTTAAATGACAGACCAAAACCTATCTGCTAAACTAACCTAGGAAAAACTTACTAATTCCTGCATGAACCAGTGGTGGTTTCATAATTGGGCTGGTGGAAACACCTATAGCTCTCTGCCTTTCTCAGCTGACACATCACAATAAAACATGATATGAGGTGACTCATTACCATCGTGTTCTATCACATCCATCTCATCATGCAACCTCAGACTTGCATTACATGAGCTGAATAATATTTTCCTAAGAAATCATGATAGAAAAATCTGTGGTTCCAAGGGAAGTAATTTTACTGATTAAAGAAAATGCCACCACCAAACCTGAATCCTGCTGAGAAAAACAGGGGCTCAGGTGCACCCAAACACCTCCTTACCCTGTACATCCCAGCAGGGCTGTCTGCTGCAGCAGAGGCACAGCAGGCAGGGGTCACCCATCATCTGAGTCTGTGTCTGCACTCAGGGCAAAAACATATTGAGCAAAATTGCATTTACAGCAGAGCTGGATCTGACCCAGAGCTGCAGAGAGCTGGACACACTCTGGGTTTGACAGGTCCTGACACAACCTTTTGGGGGCTCAGCTCAATGAGCTGGTTTTGCCTTTGCACTTCAGCTATCACTGTTTGCTGTCCTGTGCCCTCCCATCTCTCTGGGTGTTCCTTCCCTGACGTTTCCTCATAACTATTTCCCCAGACATTTAAGATTTCCCAGATGACGTGGATGACCTAAAAACCCAGTAAGTGAACGCTTGCACACAGCTGTCCCTGCACAAAAGATGCTGATGGGAACAGGGAAACTCACAGCCCAGATTGCTACAGATGGGAAATACCTTCTGCAAATGTAACAAGAAGGGGTTGGCAATGCAAAAGCTGTTGCATTGCCACGGGCAGTGCTGCAGAAATCGGGGACACGTGGAGTGGCACCGCCCGGGACTCCCGGCACTGCCTGCAGGGATGTGTCACTTCAGGAGCACTCTTGGTGCCTTCCCGAGGTCACTGGAGCCATCTCCCTGGCTGGCAGGGATCCCTCAGGCAGTGCCAGCTTTGTGTGGGAGCAGGCAGCCTGGCAGTGGCCACAGACCCCAGCCCAGGTGGTGCTGGCCGGGCAGAGGCACAGACAGCGAACACTTGGAGGAGCAACAAGTGGAGGCTGGAGCTGAGCCTGAGCCAGGAGGAGCACATCCCAAATGCTGCCAAGGAATGTCCCATGACGTGGTTCCAGATGAGGGGGAGGGAAGGTGTGTGGGACCAGGCTCTGGAGATACCATCGCTGACATGAGCTCATGCGTTCGCACCCAGAGCCTGTGAGAGCCTGGTGAGACTGAGGGCAGCAGAGCCTGGCCCCAGCTCTGCCCTTCCTGCATCCCAGGCTGTGTATGGCCCACTTCTCTTCCTGTCAGTGGAGTGTTAGCAAGCTGATAGTGTGCTACTCATGCTTCTCCAGATGGTCAGCACAATTTATGGAGCTGAGCCACTGTTTAACCATCTTTCCCCATTCTGAGAGGGTGACCAAAGGCAGGAAAGGCTTTCTGCAAGGAATGGCTCAATGTGCTGAATTTCTTGAGCCATAAAAGAGTTAACCAAAGGCTAGCATGAGTGTAAAATCACGAGTGCCATGGAAAAGGTGAGTGAGGACAGGTGGTGGGCAGTGGCTCTTCCCATGCAGGGATGGAGGAGGGGAGGAAGCCAAAGGAAGATGTAGGAGAGAATTTTAAAGCACAGCACCTATCTCATTACCCAGTGGAGTCACATGACGAGTGCCTTGTCACAGGACAATGAGTATTGAGCATCTTTCTAGGTTAACAAGTCAATGGGGAAAAAATACTGGGTAACAAAAAGGCCATTTCTGGATCCAGGAGCCTCTGACCCCCAAAGTGCCACAGCTGGGAAAACACTGGTGAGGTATAACATGCTCAGCCTGTTCGTGTGCTTTCCCCTAGGCAGCCACCATTAGTCACTATCAAAGACAGGACAGTGGGCCAGGCAGCTGACAGACAGATCCTTTTCATGGGCACAAAGGGTGACTCACAGGCCAGGGAAGGCTCCAGTGCAGGCACCTCCTCCCCTGGCGTCCGCAGCGTGAAACCCGCGCTGTCACAGCATGGCAGGTTGGAGCTTGTGTCTGCTGCCAGGATGAAGCCAACCACCTGTGGTGAATGTCCCTTCCAGGTAGTGTGGGAACTGTTTTTTTAGTGCTCCAAAACCTCTCCTCAATGCTCCTTCCCCTCCTTGGCTCTGAGTGTGCAGTCTGTTACAGAGGCTGCAAACCCTCTCCTGGTCTGACCTGGCAATATGCAGTAGCACTGCTCATCTAAACATATTGAACTGTCCAAAAATGCCACATATCTGAACTCAAAAAATCAGGCAGAAACACATATTTTATAGGTTTAACCCCATTACATTTGAGGGGCGTATGTGCATAAAAGCTTTGGTGTGATCCATGATTTTGCCATCTCAGTTTTCATCTCAAAAGCCTGGAAGTAAGCTTTGGTTTTTAAGTTAAAGGAAATTTTCCCAGATGCAATCTCTAACACTAAAATAATGTAAAAAAAACCATCTGCCATAGAAGACTTCATTAAATTTCAACCACCAGCAGCCTAAAGAACAAGCAAATTGCTCAGCATTGACCAAAGGATGAGCATTACCCAAAGAAGGGATGGAAAAAATGACATCTGCTGTTTCAGTAGAAAGGTGCATGTGTGTGCCAATGGAAACAGACACTGAAGAGATGCAATCAGACATCCAGCCAGCTCAGTGAGGTCCCTTTCCCTCCTTGAAGACATCCTAGAAAATCCATGATTGCTTCCAGGCAGGTATTGGGGCGTTTCCCTGAAATCAAAGCATTCAGACTCATTATCAACACAAGTGTTGTAATCTCCCTCTCACACTCACTTCTTACTTTTTGGGCTGGTTTTGCAGTGACAACATGAGGCCTTCAGGAAGAGGCAGGATCCTGCCTATGTCAAGTCTGGGATGCTTGAAACTGTAGCTCAGGATATGCCAAATGACATGGTCAGTCTCTTCTTGTCATGATGAGAGCAGAACCTGCCCCATGCTTGGAAATGTCATCTCACATCAGCTCAGCCACTTTGTAAGTGCTTCACCCACTGTCAGGAGGTAACAGCTGGTGGCTAAGAGGGCACTAACAAGGTACATAACAAATGTGACACTTCCCAACACCCCACCTAATCCTTTTTGGCTACAAGAGCTTGTGAAGAGACAAAGTGTGCTGACACAGGGCAGGTCAGTCAGTCATAGCTCCAAAGATCTGAGATCTGTATGTGGCTCTAAGTGCCCTCTTAATTCTCATCAACGGGGAGAAAAGTTCCCTTGCCTAGAGTTTTTAGTGCAACAGGTAGCAATGAGAAAAATTTTGCAATGAGTGGTAAAAAATCTCTTAAGAACAGCTTCTCCCTTGGAAAGAAGAGAATTAAATATAGCTAATCATGGGCAAATGTGCCACTCCCACCCTCCCATCAATGTGTGAGTTACAGAGCAGCAAGGTGTTCTGTGGGCAAGGAAACGTGAGAGAGCCCTAAAATGTAAGCTCAGTTTGGACATAAATGAGAACTGTACAAGATAACTAGGTTCTGAAATGCAGGAAGGACTAACCTGTGCATCCAGGGAATCCTGTGCAACTAGCACACAAAACAAAAGGGAAAAAATGGAAATTAATAGAATTCTTTACAGGTAGAATAAAACAATGAACATTTGATATAGTAACAAGCTAATCCTACCACTTGATAGGCACCAGTTTGGTGGCACATGGTGGGGAACATTCCTGAAGAGCAAGTGGGTACAGGTCACACATTTCAAATGTGGTTGGGTAAACATGCTTACCTGATGATTACTGCACATTTT
The DNA here is from genome assembly GCF_047830755.1 of Zonotrichia albicollis. Taxonomy (NCBI): domain Eukaryota; kingdom Metazoa; phylum Chordata; class Aves; order Passeriformes; family Passerellidae; genus Zonotrichia; species Zonotrichia albicollis. Next base: position 8,989,059 of record NC_133819.1, on the reverse strand, counting down.
CTAGATATTTGACTCATCATCTTTTCAGTGTGTTATTTCAAGAAATACATACAAAGGTTCATGAGGTAGTTTGAAATTTGGGGAAAAGTGAAGTCTCTGTAAATGCAGCCAAACTGACAGAAGGAAACAGAGCTTTGTGTTACCTCTAGGAGCAGGATGTACAGGTCTGCAAGCTGCTCGTGAAGGTGGCACCAGCACGGAGTTGCTGAAAACTTGAAAAATACTTTTTTATCGTTCTGACACCTACACACTCTGAGATCATTTATTTCAGGTCAAAGTCTTGCCAAATCTTGGTTCAAAGAGTAGACAGTGCACATCTCTGAAAGGTGTGGAAAAACAACTGAATTTAAACAATTTTCACAGTGGCAGCTTCCAAGTGAAGAGCAGGAACATTTATCTATTTGTTTGCAATTGTGTCCCCTCCATTGCAAAACTGGGGTTTTTCCAGTGTTATCTTTTTAAGGGACACCTTTCTGTGTATCCTTCCTGTTACTCAACTGTTATCTACCCTAGTAAATGTATTTTTCTTATGGATATAATTCAGGTCTTGGAGCCCAGGTATCTGCTCCATAAAGAATCATTTTGCAATTCATCTTATACATCACATCAGGCTCTGTATTTAAACTAGCTCTGTTTCTGTTCTCAGCTCTTCCACAGAAGTACTGTGGGATGGGCAGGAATCATTTCCCAACTTTCACAATACACAATACATTTATTCACAGCCATTCTTGGGCCAGCATCATCTGTTATCAGTTGTGGTGTCTCACACCCACCTGCATTTTTTCCTACCCTGACACATATTTAAGTGTCCACATCAGCAGGCAGCCTTCACCTGTGGCAGATGGATGCACTGGGACACTGAACCATGTGCCTGCTCCTACAGACACAGCATGAACTCCAGGCTGTCCTGGAAGCAGAACAGCCATGAACACAGTGCTACAGCCACGCTACACTTGAGCAGCTCCCCTTCAGCTAAAATCCAGAAATAATTGGGCTGAGAAAGAAGGAATAAGGCTCAATGGCCATGGGCTCACATCTCTTAATTTCCAGGCAAGCTCAGACAGATTCTGGTAGTTATGGGAGAGCTGACGCCCGTGCTTCCCTCCTCTGGGGACTCTGTTTCCCAGGAGTTCCTCCCAGGGGTGTAGGAGGCCGCCTGTGAGCAGGGCAGCACCCTTCCAGTGGGGTGAGGATGCCTCTGTTGAGACAGGCTTTTCCTCACTAATTCAGAGCCTGCCTGCAGCTCTCCTAATTAATGCTGTGCCTGCCTCCATCGAGCCTGACACAGGGATTGAGTCAGGGAAATATTTATGCACCAAACCCCTGTCTGCTCTAACTCTTCAAGGCACATTCCTGATCTGGAGCCACTCTGTCCCATTACGTGAGGCTGCTCCCAGCACAGGGACAGCCCTGGGGAGACCAGCCCTGTGCTGGCATCACCTCTCCCTTCCTCCACCTCCGCTGCTTTTCCAAAGCATGCATTGTGTCCCAGCAAATGAGCAATAACAGCTTTAAACTAACATCTGTATGGGGGCATTTCTCCTGCAATATGGAAAGCAACCTAACCAGGATGCAGTTCAATGTTGTGCATTATCCAGGATGAATATTCCTTGCATGGCAAATGTGCAAGCTCTGCTTGAAGTATACACACACTCCTCATAGTGATGTTTCCAGCCAGAATGAACCCTCATTTTCCAGTATCAGCCATTTGACACAGGGACTGTATTGACTTGCTCATGGATTTAACAAAAGGAATTACCTGGAATGCTGGTGGGCGTTGTGTGAATGAGGACTGTCCCCCTACGCTTACAGCCTGAACTTTAATGGGAGTGAACCAGACAACTGATGCCAGTCTACAGCACAGTGCAAGAGGACAAAGCATAAAGGCAGATTTTCTTTATTTTTAAATATTAGTAACACTGCATAAAAAAAAAAAAAAAGTGGTACTTAAGTGACAGAAAACCGGTACTCAGTCCTTATTTAATTTTAACAATAATTTACAGACCCTAAGAGAGTTCACAAATGGTTATTGTATGTTATATGGTGCCTGCAGAGGGTTACATTGGGTAATTGAAGCTAAACCATTCAGATACCAGAGACACCAGAATTTGTTATATCAAACCATGCCAGAATGCAGACTTTGGCTTTTCTGTTTAGTTCCTCTCTTACACCATCATTATGTGCATTCCTGCATCTTTGAAACGTTAGGATGAGTGAGTTTCTCCAGGAACTGTGGACTTTCAATATTGCCAGGTTTAAGGCTGTTACATCAACAACATATTGGCAAGAGGAAGACAAAAGAAACAAAACAAAACCATAAGCTGCTAACTCCTACCTGGAGGTTAAAAAAGGAGACAACACACTGACAAGAAACATGCAGGTGAATGCTTAAGGCAACAACAGAGGGGCTCTGTACACACCAAAAGGTTAAGAGCAGCAATGTGTCATGCACATGAGACGAGTATGGGAAGCAAGGAAGTCATCTTGCCAGGAAATATGTATTTCTTTTAAATCTAAGACATCTTTTCAAGCTAAAAAAAAAATAGTCCTGCAATAAAACCGATGCAAAATGCTTTCATACATAAAGGTGTAAGTTCTTTGCAGAACAAGTTGATAAAATCTAAAACGGATGCTGAAAAAATGTTTGTTATCTAAAACCTACTCAGGAGAAACAAAGAGCAGTTTTAAAGTAGCACTTGGATCATTTGTCTCTAGGTTCTGAAAATAAACTTTTAAAACAAGGAATGATTTCACTAAATGATTCATCAGGAGTCAACTAAGCCTAAAGAAATCAGTAGGAGTGCTTACAGGAGACCATCATTACTTAAAATCTGAAAATATAACTTCAAGATGCAATTTAATATGAGGGAACATTTTAATAGGGACAGAACTGCCCAGCCTGGGGGAAAAAACCCAAAAACCCAACCATAAAAGTCACTTATTAATCTCACATAAATTACCCTATAAGAGCTCATGTCTCAGTCCCACTCCCAACAACATGAGTGAACAGGACTCTTCTTTCAACAGGCCTGATTTGATGCCAGTGACCAAACAAGCAGGCATTTGCCTTTTATATCCTACAAGACAAATAACAAACACTAGGCTAGAGTTGCCTTAGTCCCAGGGAAGAAGAGGTAAGAAATTCTGTAACTCTTTCCAATCTTCCAACATGACACAGTCTAACCACGACCTGCCTCGTCTGAATTCCCCAACCTGAACGGGCAAGAAAGCCACTCCGTGAAACTAAAAGGAATAACATAGTGCAATTTTAGTACAGTTTTAAACATGAGTCACTTCCTTGGTAGCAGTGTGAACAATCAAAAAATATACACAAAAAAGAGGTGTGCTCGAAGGTACATGAAGTTGTTGTCATTATTTTAAAGGTATTGGCATAGCAGAGAAGTCCATTTTAGTAACTCGCTTTGGTTGACTTCTTCTTCTTCAGTTCCTCTCTCTGCTTCTGCTTCCTCCTCTTGCTGCCTTCTTTGTATCCTGAGGAAACATGGCTTGTAAAACACTTTTCACAGCATTCACAGACTTTTCTCTCTAGCAAAAGCACATGTTCTCTGAATGGTTTAAAGAACATTAAAGAAAAGGTCTGGCTTCCTAATGTGTTGTTTGGTTTTTGTTTTTTTTTTTTAAATTGCCATTTCCACTATATCCCCCATTCTACTGTATCCCTTACATAGGATAGAAAGAAAATACTACCAATCTTTGAAGTTTTAAAAGATCTGGAGAACTTTCAAAATACTTCAAAGCCATTCAGGAAAAGCTTCAAAATCAGAGCACATGCAAAACCAGAATAATTTTCAAAAAGGAAGCAATAAATAAGACTTATGCAGCAGGAGCAATTTAAGTACTGGCATTTCCTGCTCATAATAGTCAGAGTTACCACTATATTTGCATTTCCATTTTAAGACTAGGGAATGCCAAGAATCCTGAGTAAATAAGAAGGTGCTCAGTGTTTACCAATATATATTTTATATGCTGGTCATCAGCCTGCTCATGCTTAACTATGCACCACAGGTTATATTCAACTGCAGCCCCAATGGTGCATGAAAGCATTGAGTTCAAGCAGCAATTATTTGCTACAGGTTCAGTAGGCACAAGCTTCCAGCCATGTGATCATCATTCCAATGGTTTATTACCCCCACAGAGATGTGTGTAAAACAGGTCTGTGCTCAGCATCACACCTTTTCCTCCAAACTTGCAGTAAAATCAACTTGCTGGCAGACTTGCACGGGCAGTGAACTGTGTGAGCCACCACATCTACCTGGGCGCACTCATAAATCTAAACTGAGAGCCAGTTTAGATTCCCTCAGACAATCACTCTGTGATGTTTTGAGGCAGCTGGAGGGATCTTTCAGCTCAGTGGTGCTCTGTCACTGGAAATCAGCACAGTCCAGTGGCCAGGGCAGGCACAGAGCAGAGCAGCCCCTGCAATCCAGCTGAGAGGCAGGGCTGGGAGTCAGAGGAATGGCTCTTTGAAAAGGCACAGCTCTGCCTCTATGGAAATCTCTTTTTTTTTCCTCTGTCCTGTCAGCAGGCAGGCAGAGATGGCCCCAAGGGAGCAGTTTCACCAGTGCACCTGGTTCTTCATCAATTTTTCAATAGCAAAATTAAGACAGGAAAAGGAAGTGGTGGGAGGCTGGGGGAGTACAAAGCCACACTGTGGCTGCAGTTTGCTCCTCAGCAGAGCTCCTCCCAAGCACAGTTAGAGATGTGCCCACAGCAGAGCTGAAGTTCTTCAGTTTAAGTTTAAGACTTGGGGAGAAGCACAAGCTAAGTCTTTTGGCTAAAACCATTTGAGACATTACCAAAAGCTTAGAGGAAATACATTCATTGCAGCAATGGGAAACTGTTCTAGGTTATCACTCTAGCTCCTGTGCTGTACCCACAGCATGACTTCATCTTTAGTAATTACCTGAGTCAAGGGGCAGGATATTTATTTAGAAATTGTGCCATGAGCGATCAGCCTGCACAAAGTTAGAGTGGAAACCAGTGTTCTTGTTTAAGGAAGAGAGAAACTGGTGGTGCTTAGCAGAATTGCAGATGACACTGGGTTTTCCCTGCACTCTGTCACCTCCTGAGCTAAACTCCTGTCCCTGTTCACTGTGTGAACATCTCCTCACCAGGAACTCCATCCAGGAAGTTTCCTTCCACATCAGCCCCTTGGTCACCTGCACATCACCAAAAATAGGATTCTTTTGCATTCAATTCACTGAGTAAGGCACCCATCCCTGAGGGACTCAAGCATTTCCCTGCTTTCCCACAAAGGAGGAGGAAAAGATGTCCTGATTCCTGAGAATCAGTCATCTGGGGGTGTTATTCAGAGGATTCCTCCCTTTACTGGAAGGAAAACCAGCATCATATCAGTTGATCAGAACTAGCTCACATAATAACTATGAAACAATCACACAGATATTTGGGAAAGGATCATTAAACCCTAGCAGGTACTAGCTTCATAATTTTTTGCATTTTTCATTCTGAAAACAGTGTCAGTATTTCTAAAAGATTTCCACATCCAGGCATGATAGCATTTGATGCTGCTGTTTTATATCATAATACTTTTTCCCATTTTCTTCAAATGCTTGAGATTTTGAAAGCAATTCTAGCAACTGTTTCTTAAAAATACTGAGTCAATGTAAATTATGACTTGAAGTGAATGCCACATAATTTATTGTCTTATAAATGAAACAACTCAAATGTTAAAATATTGTGGCATGAAGATATTTAGGCATTTGACAACATGGCCTCCTACCAGCCTCTGGTTTGATAAGGCTGAAAAGTGGAAATCTTTCAAGCGTTATCACTGACACACAGAAAGAGATTGCCCAAAGTAGGAGATAACACACAAACACAGAGTATTCCTCAAGAGAAAACTGCCAGGTCTTTTCTGTTTTGAGCCTGCTGTGATAAATAATTTCACTGTCTGCTATTTCCTTTTCTACCCCCACCTAAGAAGAAAGGATAGGTCAAACTTTGCCAGTCTGTTGCTCCAGTGATGCTGGGTGATAACAGCCAAAACCCTGATCCAAACAAGTGAAGCAGCTCCTAAGATAAATAAGAATTGCACACTAAAGATGTAACCCTTCAATGCCTATTTCACTCCAATACTTCAACCAGCACTAATTAAAAGTATATTTAGCTGCCTTGGTTACAAGACTAGCCCCAAAGTCATGAGGCAATAAAATCTGAATTAGAAAGCAGCAGCCCCGTGACTGATCACTCTGCAGTGAGCCTGGAGAGTCGCCAGCATCCCAAAGTGTCCATAGAAACTTCCCATAGTAAGTGCCAGGCTGACCTGGCTCCAGCCAAACTGTGCTGGCCTTGGAGAAGGCTGCTCACATTTCCACCCTCAGCAGCAATCTTTAGCCACCCAAACTCTAGAAATGCCTCACGGGGCAGAGGGAGAACAGGTCGCCAAGAGCTTCGCCAAGCTGTGACGTTTGGAAAACAGAGTCACTCAAATGCAGATAGAAATCTCCCTAAGTTGGGATTTCTTGCTTTTGTCAGCTGCCAGGGGCAGAGATGGGTGAAGCAAGAATCCACACCAGTTGGAATTACACCTGCTTTACTGCTTGGATAATTCTTGTCTAAAACAAACAGCATCAGCTAACCCACTCCTTCCATGTCATCCCCTTCTCTTCTACTTCAGGAAGAGCCATAAGGAGCACATTCAGGAGCTATTCCAGCTTTCATGAAGCTACTGAAGGCTGAAAACAACTTCCAGAAACACTTAGGTGCAACTCCTTCAACCACCACTCAACAAGGACCCAAACAAACTGGGAAGCTTCTCTGCTGTGTCCCAGATTGACTTTCCTTCTGGCTTTCTACTTCCCTGCCATCTGCACCTCCCAAAGTCACGAGTTTGTTCAGTCACTGGCTGTAAAACTCATCACATTCCTGGGTGGCAGCTGCAAGGGAGGCGAACACATTGGGCAGCCCAAATGTCCTGGGGAAGACACTCCTACCCAGTGCATTTCTGGCATCCTGCTTCTTCCTGCCCTGCCCGACATCTGCCTGCCCTACCAGGATGCACAGAGTGGCCACGGGTCTGCCCCACCTTCCTTGTGCCAGCACAGAGCAGCGGAGGAGTGAGCAGAAGGAAACAAGGTGTTCAGTCACAGCTGATAATCAACATCCAGCATTGCTGCTGCTTGACCCACACCAGTGAGCAATAAAGGCACGATTTTTATAGAGGATTTGCCAGGGTGAAGACTTTGGAGGAGCCTCCTTCCAATTTCAGAGTGAAACATTGAGGCTGGGGTTGGGAGAGATTCACAATTTCTGCTTAAGTTCCAAAGAAAATGTTCTCCAAGATCTACCAACTTTTTGCAAAGATTGTGGCCTCCTTTCAAAGCATGGAAGCAGCTAAGGCCCCAACACCCACAGAGCTTTAAAAGGGCAGTGAGGCACTTTCAAGCTGGGTTCTTGTAGTGCTCTTTCTAATTTTCTGATCTTAGAAATCTCTCTCTAGTCAAAACAATAAACTGCTATTTCAAAGGCAGCTGGCTTACTTCTGAATTGCAGCCACCCTCTGTTATTTTATACTGACCACACTCACACAGGCCATTGTAAAAATTCACCCCAGATCACAGCTTAAGTATAATTTCATGTGTGACTCAATTTGCAATTACAACTTTGCACTTTCACATCCCCTCCCCTCAGCCTGAGCCACTGCCCAGCACACAGCACAACCTGACCTACTAATTCCTCTCCTCACCCACAGCTCCTGCCTGTGCCACGGAGCATCCTGGAGAGGGAGCCTTCAGTCAAGGCCTGGGGTGACAAAACATCCCACCCTGTCTAGGTATGCTGCTCCACTATTCAATTATCCACACTGTCAAATCCAAGGGCTGAGTTCTCCAGTTTCACTGGCCAACCTGGTGATGTAATCCCAGCTTTGATGTTTTAGGGGACTGAAAAGCTTTAGCAGCTTGCAGGGGCCTTCCTCTTCCTGCTTGCTCACCACACCATTTTCTTTACCAATTCTGCCTAGAACTGCCACAAGAACAAACCAAGCCAGACACCACCTGTATGCCTCCTGTTAATTAGGATAACACCGGCACTGAATGGATTTCCAAGGTTTTACTCCCAAATGGCGAGCAAAAGCTTGCAAGGCTCTGCAGCCATGGAAGCCTTTCCACACACAGCCCAGCTGCCTTTGATGGGTAACAAGATAATGCATGGATAACAAGATGATTTTGCACCAGCAGCCAAAACACCATGAGTGGAGGCAGCTCTGGGCTAAACGTGGGGGCAGCCAGGCAGTCTCCAAATCCACCAGCCAGGCTCCAAATCCACCAGCCAGGCTCCAAATCCACCAGCCAGACTCTAAATCCACCAGCCAGGCTCCAAATCCACCAGCCAGGCTCCAATTCCACCAGCCAGGCTCCAAATCCACCAGCCAGTCTCCAAATCGACCAGCCAGACTCTAAATCCACCAGCCAGCCTTCCCAGCCCTGCCCCACACGGGTACAGCTGTTATCCCATCCCACTTGCACAGTTACAGCCAGGGGATGTGGGGCAAAGGGAGGGAAAACTCCATCTCTGCACCTCCTCATGTGTTAGACTTCCACAAAAATCAGTGGCTTTGCTTTCCTTTCTCTTTCCAATACATGCCCAAAAGGAAGTTTGTGATGGAATAATAAAGTAATTAGTTTGGATAACAAAGCACATCACTGTTACTAGTTAGTAAAGTGTAATTCAGGAAACTGCACGTTGGTAAAAGGAACAGAGACTGAATTAAAGATGAAATGAACTACAAACAGCTCAACTTTCCAGCAGAGGAAACCATGCCAGGAAAGGATCAAGATTAGTTAAGGTAGTTCTTTTAGAGTGGTTTCCTCTTCACAGATGCCAGCAGATGAAAATGCAGCAAAAAATGAATTATTAATGTTGTAAGTTGTAGGTTAATGCAAGCTATTTCTTTGAAAAGGAAGAGCAAACCTTGCAATATTATCTTCCAAACAATGAAATTTGTATCATATTTTTTTTGCTATTTGAACAATTAAACATTTCAATCATTCTTGCTGGATAAAGGCGAAAACTCTCAAATCCAAAGCAGTAGTTTTTAAGGGGTAGTTATCACTACCTCTGGCATTAACAGCTGCCATCCCCAGGTCTCTGCTGGCATTAGCACCACTTTGCACAGTCAACTGTATATCACACTATCAAGGAGCACATCAATTGCAGTGTCTGAATTCTTGTTTCAAAAATTCCTTTTTGGAGCTAGAGAACTGTCTGATATATGCAGCAACTTCAGAGCACAAGAGGTGAAGTTTTATTCTAAAAGGCCATTATGGAACCAAGAACAGTTTCCAGAGCAATTTCTACCAAAACACAAAGCATCCATGGTAGATGGAGAATTAAATTAAACTCTCAATTTTTTAGTTAAATACCCACTGTGATAACTGGCAATCCTGACTAAGTAGAGGATTCATCTCACCTCTGGATATTGCCAGTCTAAAGGAGTTGGCCAGCCTTTCCTCTTGGGCACTAGAGAGATGCCACTTCCAGAGGGATTCCCACCACATAGTCAAGATTAAACCTATCCCCTTCTCCTTCATTTAAATTTCCTACAGACTTAAAAATCAAAACTCAAACAGTCCCATTCCTAGAGCTGGGAAAAGAAAACCACTTCACTGCAGGTGAATCATCAATGACTGAGGGTTCGCTTGAGATGCTCCAACTGGGACAACATCTAAAACTGCTGCATGGCCCTGCTGTCAAGAACCCCACACTGGTGGTGGCAAAAACAACTGATTCAAGGTGGAACTGCACCTGGATTGAGGCCATCGAACTCAGCTGTTTCCCAGTGAGCTGAGAGGGCTTTGGAGCAAGGCAGAAAGGATGCCGTTCTCTCCCGACGCCGGCCCGTGTAAGCACGGCAGTGATCGGTGAGAAGCCAAGCGAGCCGAGCGCGCTCTGGAATCACAGAGCTGTGCTGGTGAAGCTGCTGGCTGGGCAAGGCACTCAGCAGAGGTGAACACCCATGAAGGGAAATGGCATTTCTGGCCAGGGCTCGTGCACACACTCCCCAGGGAGGGATTAAGACACTCACGTAGGTTTTTATGACTGACTCGACCAGTCCTTCAGCAGCCCTGTCCATCAGAGGAACAGCAGGCAAAATATTTAAAGCAACAGTAAAATCTCAGTCTTACTGCAATCAAGTTTTCACCCTGAGTCTGTTTTGGCAACTCACAATCTACTGGTAGAAGAGAGCATTTGTGATTGCACTAATACTTCTGGAAATTAATTTTAATTGCAAACTTGTGCGTCTTGGAGCATAAATAAATTCACAGCAGAAAGACCTAAGCAATTTTAAAAATTACTCCAAAAATTGCACAGTGCGTGTCAAACTCAGCTGCTCCTTGGAATCCATTGCAAAATATTGTGATTGTAGAGGCCCTTGTGTGCCCAAAGGCAGAGCCAAGGTTTTGTTTTGCCAGCCACAGACACAGGAGACCAAACCTGTAGCCCTGGCATGGGAGGCTTCAGGACATTAGCCCAGAGGTTACACTCAGGCCTCTGTAACTTTCTTCTTTTTTAAAAAAAGATTCAACTTGGTCATCTTTAAAGACACAAACAGCAACTTGTCAGGAAGATATTAATCTAAATTATTCTATTTTTTCAATGTGCCGTCTATCATAATATCCTTAGGTCTTCCATCCAAAAGACATTGTTGGGTTTAAAGGCTCATAAACACATTGGAAGTTGGTATAGCACTGGGAGTACATGAGCACCTGTTTTGGGATACAGTGCATATTTTTCATGTGCTGTGTTTACTTTGAGAAGCCTCATAGGCTCACACTTCCCAGCACTTCCCCTGATTTCACACTAATGAAAAGGGTCCTTGCTTTGGGCATCCAAGTAGAAAGGCATCTTTCACGTATCACAAAAACCTGTCCTTGCAGTCCTGGATGATCTCTGACCACAGGTTCCAATTAAATCAAGTAATTACGAGGACTTCATTGTCCAAGATAGCCTCTGGACTACATTGCCAAAAAATTACAGGCTGGAAATATATCAAAGGACTAATTACTTCCAAAAATAACCCGGACAATTGCCACGTTGCCACGTTTGCCTGAATGTTCTCAGCCTCCTCTATTAGGATCTAGTTGACTAAAACTGCAGCTTCCAGAAATAGTACCAACTTGCTGAACTTCTCCTTAGACAAGGAAGCCAAGCACAATTTAAGTAAATGAATGTGCAAAGTACTGTGATGAGTTAACCTCTAAAATGCCTTCACTTTTAACAACAAATAGCACAGGCACTTCAGCAGCACAACAGTATTTGCCCTGGATCCTTAAATATCTCAGGGCGTTAGTGAATCTAGGCTAAATGGAAGATCAGAGCTAAAGCAGGATGAAGGCAAACAAGCTGCTGTTTATTATCTACCAGGGCACTAACATTAAGTCAACACACAGCACCAACTTCTTGCGTGGCTTTTTGCGTTTGGCTTTTGACTATGTGATGGATCCTTCTCTGCACCTTTCTCACCAACATGCTTGTGCACACCTGATAAATAAATAGGGGTCTCGAAGCTGCTCATAACGCGGCTCTTGTCCTGCTCTTCCAGCTCATCACTACCGTAATGTGCAAAGCGGGGCGAGCTGCCAGGCTTGTGGGGCTTCAGCAGGCGCAGGTTGCTGGGCTGGGAGGGCAGCGCGTGTTGTCCTCTCCGTCTGCACTCCTCGGCAAAGGCTTCTTCATCTGCCTCCCCTGCAAAAGCAACAGAGGCAAGAAAGGTGAGCTGCACCCAGAGTGAATACATTTAGCCTGGAATAAAAGCTCTCAGAAATGGGCTGGGGTCACAAATCTCATGTTTTGGATGTGGTTGGTCACAGACAATCCTGGGTGTCTGCGGACTGGGGAGTGTCTGGAGCAGAAAGCTCCATCGTGGCACCCAAAAAAGTCCACTAGATATGATGGCTTGGGGGCCACCGTTCCCTTTTCCCAAAGGGCAGGGTGAGGGAGCTGAGCACATGGCCCTGGACAGGATTTCTGTGCAGAGCTTGTCATCCCATCCCACCTCACCTGGACTGCCCTGCTCAAGGAAAAGGTAAAGGGAAAGGAGAGATCAATACCCAAGCTGGCTACAGGGGTGGTGGGACAAGAATTGAGCCAGCATGGGTTCAGAGGGGCCAGATGTTGGACATCACAGCTGGAAGGATGGTGGAGATGTGTGATGGAACACATGAGGACAAGAAATCATGTTGAAGCTGTGAGAGGTGAACACAGCCTAGAGGCAAGGCAGGCACACACAGCACAGGCCAATGCACACAATGGAAATAAAACCCAATGTTTGCAAAAAGTGGCATGAAAGATGAGATACTCCTGTCATTCTCATGCTGTGTTGCAGATGATACTTTCCTTTGCTGCAGAAACTGTAGCAGTACCATTGCTGCAAAGCAGAGAAATCAACTACATAACACACACAAAATCCAGCAAAACCACACACTGGAAAACAAACAGATCCCAAAAAGCCAACAAAAGATGGTCAACAGGGAAAATAAGGGAGGCAGGGGGGAAAGACTTGAAACAAAGTTGTGTACCACATTCGTCTCTTAAAGGCTTTTTAAAGTTTCATTAGTTCAATTACTTAAGTACTTCTAATAGAGCTGATGAAATATGGCATCATTTTATTTTCATCAAAAGTGGTGTGTCATATTCTGGAAGTTTTTCCTGGGATGTGGCCGGCATCAGCTGCTCAGGGAGGGGTGTGTGCTCCCAGCTAATGCGTGTGCTCTTAGTTCATGGCTGGAAAATGCTTTGAAGATGAAGGAGGCTCCACGTAGGCAGGACGGGACAGAGCAGGAACCCCCACTTTGTGTGTGCCCCTCCCAAACACAACGGGCTGCGTTGTCTTTACCTTGTAATCCTACACCGGCAGATGCTTCTGAGGGCATGAGGAAAAGGAGGCAAGGTGTGTTTAAAAAGTCATTTCACAGTGCATTTCACAGAGGCCCTGCAGCAGAGGAGGACTCGAGCAACCATGGGCTGTGCTGGGGTGTCAGCAGAGGATGCTCCTTCCCGAGTGGTCAAATGTCCATCCCCACCCCAACACTGCTGCTTTTGTACCCTGGAGTCCCCCACACTCCAAAGGCACAAGCAAACACCACAGAAACACCAGTGATGGCAGGACAAGGATTCTGCATTTAGTCTCTGCCTGCCTGCATCAGGCCAGTGCAAAACCCTGGGTGAGGCTCTCCTTGCAGTAGGAGAGGGCTGTGTAAGGCTCTCCTTGCAGTAGGAGAGGGCTGTGTGAGGCACTTGCAGTAGGAGAGGGCTGTGTGAGGTTCTCCTTGCAGTAGGAGAGGCTGCCAGGGTGGCACCAGGACTTCAGCTACAAGAGGCAGGGGGCGAGGAAAAGCTCAAGGAAGGCCAGATGCAGAATTGCCATCATTACCCATAAGAGGCTACAGGATTTTACACTCTATACAAACAGCACTGAAGAAGGTATCAAGCTGATACTACCTATGAAGATAAGCCTATAAAATGCCAAGACTAAGAAAAGAAAGCACATGGAACCTGTTTACATCAGCTGCACATACAAAAGCCAGTCAAGAGAGTTCACTTCCTAACAAATTACAGTGCACCAGAAATAGGAGATCCCTCCTCTCCCATGGAAACACAGTGCAAGGATTTCTTTTTAATGTGCAAAGTCCTGCTTAATGTATGTTTAAAATTTATATTCATAGATAGATGCAGGAATGGGAAACACGCTGAGGCCGCCCTTGAGGCTCTGGGTGTGTTTGTGCATCACAGAGCCATCCCAGCCAGGCACACTCACAGCTCCTCAGCTCTGGGCCCAGGGAGCCAGCACAACCTCTGCAATCACAGAACTCTTCAGCTGGAAGGAACCTTTAAAGCTCAGCTGGTCCAACCCTCCTGTAATAAACAGGGACATCTCCCACTAGATCAGGGTGTCTCAGGGCCCCATCCAACCTGACCTTGAATGTTTCCAGGGATGAGACACCTACCAGCTCCCTGGACAGCCTGTGCCAGCGTTTTACCACCCCCACTGTAAACATTTCATTGTTGTATCTAAGTCAGCCCTCCTTCAGTTTAAAACCATTACCCTGGGTCCTGTCACTACAGGTCCTACTAAAAGGTCTGTCTCCATCTTTCTTATTAGCTCTCTTAAAGAAATTGAAAGGATTAAATCCATCTTGATCACCTAACAGAGTCCTTCAGTCTTCTATATCCCCAAAGCAAAGGCAAATTTTAGTACAATAAGTAGACCCCCAAAAAATTGCCCAAACTTTTCCCTCCTTATGACTTGTGGGAGAGCAGGATGGCACCAGAAATTAGTTAAATGGTGCAATATCACATCAGCTGTGATTTAAATACTGAATTGACTGCAGTGCTATGCATAGCATGAGCTGTCAGACCTTCCTCTGACCATCCACCTTTGGCACACCTGGCACAGCAAAACTAAAGTGGGATTTGCATCAACTGTTCTCTCCTGTTCTACATACTTGAGAGACATTCTACTTGAGAGACATTTACAAACATTTGAGCCAGACAGAACCACTGCAAGTAGAAAACTTGACCAGAATTTACTCTGGGAGAAGTCACCCACAAAGGACATCACCACCAAAAAGTGCTGAAATTCTGCAGGAGCTTTGTCAGCAGTGATGTTTGTCCTGGAAATGGCTTTTAGAAAGAGAGCAGGTATTGGGGATGGGGCTGGGTGTGGAATTCCTGAGTTCTGGGCAGGAATATCCACCCAAGGAGCACCTTCCAGGAGCGCTCAGGTTTCAAACAGCCCCCAGCTCCCCAACACCTCCTTCTTGCCATGCCCTGCTCCTCCACACCCACGTGAGAGCCTGGGCAGCCGGGCTGTGACCCCAGCAGGGACTGATCCAGGTTAAAAATAACCTTTTTGGCAGCTTATTTTTAGCCCAGCTCAGGGCCTGCAGCCAGCTCAGTGCAGCTGCCCCAGCTGGGGCAGGAAAGGGGGAAATTGTTGAGGACAGCTGGAATCAGCATCCAGGTTATGGTGTTAAGCAAAGGATCTTATTCTACTAATACAAATAATAATTAAAAACCTAGCAGTTGCTTCACTTGCAAAACCAGTTTGGAGAAGTTACAGAAGTTTCTAAGAGTTAGTTCTGAAAATTAGTGATTTGGCATTACCAGTAACATTTAAAAACAATAATTAAGATTTGGGTTTGTGCTGCAGCAGAGAACTGCAGCTTCCAGGGAATCAAAAACCAAACAGGAGCTGCAGCATCCTAAAAAGCTGTGTTAGGGCTAACAGCTAGGAAAAGGGCTGGGGAATAACTCCTTATAGCAAAGAGGAGCTGCGTGGCAGTGGAAAACAGGGCTCCTTGGACTGGGATAAACCAGCAGAGGGCAATCTCGGCTGTCGCCAGTGTCCCAGCGGAACCGCCGCTGCCCGCGGTCACACGGGGATTGTACAAACCTGTCACAAACCTGTGCCAGGTGGGGGCTTAGGGGAGCCCCAGCTACACCAAAGGCTCTGTGCGTGATCCTGGACATTTGTCTTAGCACAGTCTGCTGACTTATCTCAATAGAGCAGTGTCCTGGGGTGACTTTATGATGCTCGAATCCCCAATTGTCTGTTCTGTTTATGTCGATATTATATTCTATAATACTATACTATATTCTATCTGCTATATTATATTCTGAGGATGAAACACAGGAATATAAACAGTGGCAGAGACATGCAGATGAATGTGACAGTATTCACAGGGGTCTTAGGATGAGGGAAGAGATGAGCATCTGGCTCCATGTTTCAGAAGGCTTGATTTATTATTTCATTATATATATTACATTAAAACTGCACTAAAATAATAGAAGAAAGGATTTTATCAGGCTAGCTAAGAATGATAGCAAAGGTTTGTGGCTCGGGCTCTGTGTCTGAGCCAGCTGGGCTGTGATTGGCCATTAATTAGAAACAACTACATGAGACCAATCACAGATGCACCTGTTGCATTCCACAGCAGCAGATAATCAATGTTTGCATTTTGTTCCTGAGGCCTCTCAGCTTCTCAGGAGGAAAAATCCTAAGGAAAGGATTTTTCATAAAAGATGTCTGTGACAGGTGAGCTGGGACAGGTGAGTCCCGGAGCCCTTCACAGTCCTGCATAGATTACCATTATTATTTGTGTTACATTTAAGTAATACCCCTGTGTGTCCAGGAATTGAACTGAAATCCTAGCAGTAATTAATGGCAGGACAGTAATGACAGAACTATGCTGAACAAACCAGGGTAAACATCCTGAGGAGATGGAGCTGCTGATTTGCATTTACCAGCTCACTTCCCACACTACTGCCTGCTGTGCTCTTACACACCACACCAAAGAAATACACCTGGAATTGGGGTTTTCCCCTCTATTACGAAATAAAAAGCAGGTGCAGCAGTTTGCTCAGGAAAGGAACACTTCCCTGAGGCCACAGGCACCGGAGAGCCCCGGGTGCCCCAGGCAGCACCAGGAGATGCAGCTGGTGAGGGACATGGGGCTGTGCCCAGTGACACCACAGCTCCCAGCTGAGCTCCCGCCCCCGGGTATTGGCTTGCAGGAAGCTTCCTCCACCCAAATCTTCTTTGAAGGATGGCCTGCAATGTGTCTTTCTAATCTTATTTCAAGACTCTAAAGTTAAGGGGCAGTGTAAACTCAGAGCAAGGCATCACATTGCTGCTTCAGCCAGTCTGAGGCTCCCCTGAGCTGGTCCTGATGTGAGCTGACACCACAAAGAGTGCAGAAAGCTGGGGAGGGGAGCTTTTCTTGAATTTCTCTCCCCCTCCTGCTACAAGGGTTTGGAATTTACCCCGTGCTCACAGAGGACCTGGAGCTTCTGATGACTCAGCCACATCCGCTGCTGCTGCAGAGAGCTGAACTGCAATGAAGGAGCAATCAGAAGTGAAAGAAAGAGATCCCCATTGAAACACACTTATCTGAAGTCGATTGCACTGTGATCTTTGTAATCTGTTGATAAGATTTTTCTACCCATGTACTTTTCCATTGTTACAGCAGGTCTGGTATTAATATTTACCTTGGCAGAAGCTACCAGTGTTCTTCCTAGACTGAAGTCCACCAGTTGCTGGGACATCTCAGGATTTACAGGAACCAGCTCAACCTGAGAACTCATCTAACAGATCTGTCCACAGGCCTGGATTACCGTGGGCTGAAAAAATCCTGGAGAACAACTGGATCTTTTGTTTCTTATGAAATCTAATGTATGCTAGCACAGAGAAGACAGCAGGAGACCAAGTGACTCTACTAAAACACAGAATGTAGGGGATCACACCTTGAAAGTTGTTTTCATAAAGTTGCCAAATCATCAGTTTTTTTAATTCCTGTTGGAAACTACGGATGCTCATTATAAAACACCCAGCCCAGGGTATTTTCCAAAACCACGTGCACACACACACACCCCTCACCTCTCCTGAAACTGCTCAGCCAAGAAAATACTCCCTCACCATTACTAGAGGCTATGTTGAGCAAGTTCTTCTGATTAATTGGTCCTAAACCTGTTTCTAAATGCCAGGAAACACGAACACAGTGACGCTCAGCAGGAGTTATAAAACCCTCCAGCCTGGGCTCTCTTGGCTTTGTCAGACTCGACAGAAACCAAAATTTGCATTGAGCCCTCTTTGGAAAACATCTCTGACTTTGAGAGTGACAGCCCTTAAAAATCTCTCTCTTGCTATTTGATGTGATGCTTCCAAGAAAAAGCAGCCATTTTAAACCCTCTGATTTAAAAGATGCACATAGTTTTGAAAGCTGAAAGAGCCTGAAGTCACTGAGAAACTATCCAGGGAATGCTGGAGCAGCTGCCCCATCTGCACCGTCACTTTTGTAAACTGTAGAGGGAGTTTATTTCAACAGTGACGTTTATCAGCCAAAGCACAGCGCAAACAACGAGGTTTTGAGTCAGCTCACAACAGATCAGTGTCTTTCACCAGTTATTGGCAATCATTTTCCTTCCAGAGCAAATGCACTGGGTGTTACAGAGAACACAAGGTGATTCAGGGTTTCCTGGTGTCTGTCTGAGACTCCTGTCCTGCAGAATTCAAGGAAATATTTATCCAAAGTGGTGCCTGGAGTGCTCAGCTGGGTAGAAGCTGAAGATGCCAGCAGCTCCCAATCCCTGCCCTGCAGAATCCTGCTCCAGTGTCCCACTCCCTTCTCTCACATCCTGCAGTGGCTCTGTCAGCTCAGCTCTCTCAGCACCGATGGCACTGCACTCTGATGTGGGTTATGTCTCCCTGCTCCCACCCAAAAACTCATATTAAGTTTATAATTAGGGGATTTGAGCTGGCCTTTCCCAGGCCAGGACCAGCACTGCTATCTTGCCTGCCATGCAAGCCAGGCATTTCCTGCCAAAGGGGAAAAAATCCAGAAGTGGCAGGAGACAGCAGGGGAGGTGGTGGCAAAGTCCTGGGAAGTGATGGAAAAACAAGGGTGTGGGATTTGGGAAAAGGGACAGGCTGATGGAGTGCTATTTCTGTGCTGGAGAGGCCTGGCTGCAGCACCTCCACTGCCCAGGAAAGGGCAGGGCTCAGTGCAGATTTCTGCTCCATGCTCAGAGCCACCCTCTGCCCTCCTGGCTTTAACAGCTGGCAATGGACCTGCTCCTTTCATTTCTGCCCTCCTATTCATCTGCTCCAGTGCCAGCTCCCACTGCTGCTGCCCAGCTGTGGCACAGACCAGAGCAGGGAAAGCCCCACACTGGGTTCTCTCACCCTCCCTGCCCTGCAGCAGCTCCCTTAGACAGTTGCAACTTTAGATTTTCCTTTTTTTCTTTAGGTGGATTTTACCTGCCACCCCACCCACACCCAAGAACCCCATGATATCCTGCACCCAGCTCAGCGTGTACCAACACGAATCCTGCATTCCCAGCACATCACAAGCTACTCAAGGCACTTTTTACCACAAAGATTCCCCAGTCTGCAACAAACTGGTAAAATAAAGTGAGTTTTCAGCACACACCAACCACAAGGTGCTGCTTTGAAAGGAAATGTGGTCATGCTGTTCCCCATGGTGGCCATCAGGGATCAATGGCTGCAGCCACTCCTGTTGGACCAGGAGCAGCTCTGGAGCCTGGCCCAAAGAGAGGGAGCTGCTGGGAGAGCCTGGAGTTACCTCCTCCTGCCAAAACTTCCTCATCAGAACCTTTTAAGCTCAATGAATTGGTCCTGCATTGTTTCTGAAGCAGGAGAGAAGGCACAGGCTGAGCACACCCAGCTTTCTGCAGCTATTTTCCTTCTGTTAAAGCACACCGGGGCATCCATATGGATAATCCAGTTGCTCTCATCTTAAAGATCGGGGATGTTGGAAATGCAAATGGCAGCAGGTAACAACATGAATCCTCACATTTCCAGCAAGCAGAGAGATGACCCAATTTGCATGCTCAAAGGGAATTTTATTAATTTTAAAAGACTTTATCAAGCAGAGGCCTTTTATTCAATTCTGCATGAATTTTGAAAGGAAGCAAAGAATGAGGAATGAGCTGCACAGCTTGACATATATAAATACAAATTAGCAAGATTTCAAGCTCAGAGCTTGACCAAATGGACCTGATTTTTAAACAGCAATCAAGATTACTTAAAAGATTGTATTTTCTACACTCTTCAGGGTCATGTCAGAGGTCTACCCCAGTTTCCTGCAATTCTCATTGCACAGCACTACATTGAAGTGCCCAAACCCCTTTAACATCCTGTACCAGGGGCTCCTGCTCCTGGGGTTTCCCTCTCCAACACACCTCACACAGCTCATGGCTGAGGTGGAGCTCAGAACCCTGTACCTCTGTCTGTCTCTTACATGGCTCCTCTTCCTCCAGAATTGTATCACTGACATCAAGTTCTTTGATTTGTTTTGATACTGCAAGGGCAGACAGTGATAGGACAAGGGGGAATGGCTTTAAACCATTGAAAGGGGCAGGTTTAGATTAGGTATTTGGAACAAATCTTTACTGTGGGGGTGGTGAGGCCCTGGCACAGGTTGCCCAGAAAAGCTGTGGATGCCCCATCCCTGGCAGTGTTCAGGGCAGGTTGCACAGGGCTCTGAGCCACCTGGGATGGTGGAAGGTGGAAGGTGTCCCTGCCCATGGCAGGGGATCAGAACTGGCTGAACTTTAAGATCCCTTCCAACTCAAACTGTCCTGAAACAAAGAGGGGTTTTTTATCTCATCTCTACTTCGACCTCAGACAGAAATCCCCGTGGGTTTCATCTCTGTCATGAGGAAGCCTCGCAGCCCAAGTTTCACTTTGAAATTGTATTTGAAGTGCAAACCAAAATCCTACTGAGAAGAAAAAAAGAGAAAAAGAAAAAAAAAAGAAAAGAAAAACCAGCCCTTATAATGAACTTAATACTCATTACTAGAGGAAAACAAAGAAATAAAAATTCCACAGTGCAAGTGCATGCAGCCCTGCCAGGTCCTCCATGGTGCACTCAGACACGAGGTGCCTCCCACCAGTGTTTCCTCTGCCCCTGTGCCCAAGCAGAGCCCCTTGGACCCTCACATCTCTCATATTTGTTCTCCAGAACCTCCCAGTTCCACATGAAACAGCTCCTCCACTGTCCCCAAAGACAAAACTTTGCTTCTTGTCTTCAGCCCTTCTAGGAGTTTCCACCACCAGGTCAAGCAAAATTGGCTTCTAATTAAAAAGCTCTTCAAACAGCAAAAGCAGAGGAAAAGTGCTCTTCTACTTTTGCAACAGATCTTTATAACTCCTAAAAACTAATGAGTTGAAGTATCAAGACGTCATCTTATATTCCCATTAGTGGCCCTCACTAAAGGAGCAACTTCAGAACAGTTCTGAGCAAGCCCTAATTTGCAAATTGTACAGCTGTGTTACATATTTTTCCATTGATTATCAGCTTTAAACCCGTCTTCAAAACCTTAATGTTCAGCAAACCCAGATTACCGTAAAAGAAAAAAAAAGATACCTCAAGAAAAAGCCATGCAGTTAAATTTAAAAAGAAAAGAATCTCATGAGTGACTTCAGAAAAATGTGATGAATGACTTCCCCAGCTGTTTTGTCAACACTTCCATAGTAATTTGGCAAAAGCACAAAATCACTGAGTTTATACTTTCATCAGATGGCTATTAGTGCTATTGAAATATCACAGACACGAGACAGTGAGTGCAGCCCCACGTTTCATATTGCTCTGTCCACACTCCCTTTGCAAGGTCTCATCTTTTCAGGTTCATCATTTGAAAAATATTCTCCCTTCTACCCCGAGGTTTAAATATGACACTGTGGCTCTGACACTAAGGGTTCCACGTATTAATTACAAAAAAATAAGAGATACCTGCCCTCTACAATTATACCCCCAACATGCAATTTATTCCTCATCCATCTATCCCTGTAGGACTACAGCAAGCAAATCCCATCTTCCAGTGTGAGCACATATCCCTGATTTACAGAGCTCCAGAGACCATCATCTTTTAAATGACCCTGAAAGCATCACATGCTCACAGTAACAGGACATCTCTTCTGAGGCTCAGGAGGTTTCAAAGTACTTCATGAACTTTCACCACAAAACCCAGTTCCCAATGACAGGAACACTAAGTTGTTAGCTGCTGTTCCATTTCTGACACAAAAATGACAAGCCTGAATTTTTTTTAAAAATAGTGTTTCAAGTTGACATTCAATGGTAGTTTTGACTGAATACTATATTTAATTATGGAACCTGTACAACTGGCCTTAGAGGAGACTCCCAAGCTTCACCAACTTTTGTTGTTTGGCATCTCCAATCCATCTCAAAAGTTTCCAAACATTCCTTCTTTCCCACCCATAGTCAAGATCCATGCTTTAAAACTCACCACTTTTTAGAAATACAATTTTTCAAATCCTGTCAATAACAATGTTTATAAATGCAATGTATACGCACATATACATGCAGGTATTTAGACAGATAAAAATAAATTGTTCCATGTATGCTTCTCAAAATGAACTTCTGACCCAAACAACCAATAAAGAGAGCACAGAAATGAAGATTTTTCTCAACTGAAAAAAACCCAAACACCAACCAGGAACATGACTACCACCCAACACTAACAATACTTACAATTCTCTTTTGTGCCTGGAAACAGAATCATCAGTTTATACACTCCTTCTGCAGAGATCCAGGGGGAGCAGGCAAGACTTTACCAATTGAGCTTTGTGAGTTTTGGAAAGAGAAGGAGAGTTTGAAGAGTGACATTGGTACCTCTGGGTGCACCAGCAAGGCCATGAACCTCCCAGGAAAGCCACTCCAGGGCTGCTCCCATGCTGTGAGGCTGCAGTGGCACCATCCCACCTTCTCCTCTTCTCACACACCTCCAGAGCCGTGGGATGAAGCACCAAGGACAGGAGCAACCACAATCTCTGGGGCCAAAGCAAAAAAAGGGGCTCCAGTATTTAAGACCTTATCATAATGGCAGAGAGGCTGGAGTGCTCCACATTCTAGAAGGGTGGAATGCACACTGCAGAGCCCACTGGCTCTTGTGGAGATGTGGATGTGACCTGGGGAGGGCTGCATCCCCCAAAACTGCACAACTCAACACCTGAATTTGCCATACCCAGCTTCTGCTCAAAATCACCCAGCATAAAGATGTACCCTCATCTCCTGCAATTCTGTAATGGCACTGAAAGCTTTATGGAAGAATGTTTGAGTTACTATTTGTCAATGGGATCCATATATCACGGTATAAATATTTGAAAAACTATAAAAACAAGTATCAAAGCTGCTGTGGTTTGAGCTGTGTAACTACAATTTTGTAGCAGCCCAAAGTGCAGCATCCAGCAGAGCTCCTCCACCTCTTCCTTGAACATCAGCAAACTCAGAATCTTCTCAGAAACAGTTGCCAAGAGCTTTACTGAGTGTGAAGGTGTCAAACTCAATTTACACAAAAGCATTTCTGCTCAGCCTTGTGAACCAGGGTGGGTCCCTTTGCAGGGCTGGGAATGTCCTGCAGACAGCACTGTGACAGAGAGAGCAACCCTGAACAGATCCACAACAGGTAAGGCTGATGCTCACCTACATTTGGTATCATGCAAGCCAGTGACTGACAGAAATAGCCCCAGATTTTGCACATTTGAGAACATTTTGTCACTTTCCAATTGAAATTCTGACCTTGCTTGAACTGCTGGTATTGGATACAGCCTGGTATCTCTACAGAAACAATCTCCATTTACAGTAATATTTAAAAATACTAAATAAAAGAATCATGAACTGTTTTTCTAAGGAGAAAGTTGCTTAGACAAGACCGAATAGTGGACTGGAAACAGAATTGGAGCCAAAAGGGCAGCAAAATTGCCTTCCAGGAGATGGGATCTGTTTGCAAAAGCCTTCAAAGCACTGGATTCAATTGAGAAAATAAATCAACAAATAAAACCACACTGTTATAACAGCAATAAATAGACACTGATGACAGTTCAGTTAAGACCTGAGTGTCCACCTCTACTCCAGTTTTAACTGAAAATCTAGAGGACCTAGATTTTAAAAGATTAGCCAGAATAGTCACAAAAATAGAAAACCCAAGAGGCTTTGACCTCTGTTAACAATCTATCATCTAACCTCCATGAAAGCTGCACTCCAAGTTGCCAGCTTGGCTCTGAGCCCCTTCCAGGCCCAAACCCAACAGCAGAGACACTGACAATTTGGGTAATTTTGCCACCACACCCAGAAAACACAACAGCAATCTGAATCTAGAGCCCAGCATGAACCAAGGGCTCATTTCTGGTTTCAGGAGGAGCTGGGAGGCGCAAGGCAAAATTCCCCCCCACAAACAGCTCTCATAAAAGAACTTTCCACTACTGGAAACTATTCTGTGCAGGGCAGCAAGCACCTCCCCTGAACAGAGCAGCACGAGCATGCACTTGGCTTTGTGATTTATTCCACAAAAAGGGTTACCAGGGATGGAGTCATCACCTTCTATAAACATTTCGAGGGCAAAACCACACATGTGATCTCAGAGCAAGTGCTAGAGGAGAGGGAAGAGTGAAAACCACGTAAGAGTAATCAGTTAATCTTATGTTCTCAATTTGGTTGATCAAGAAGAGCAGGGAGGTTTGAACACCTGTGTCTTCTCAGAAAAATGTTTTATTTCCCTGAGCTGAGTTTCTTGTTTTTAGGAGTGATTACAAGAAGCATCTTCTCAATTAGTCACTGCATTAGAAGCCACTTAAAAGTCACTTTCTGTTCTACGACACTTTTCAAGACAGAGTTATAGCTATTAATAAATAAATTATTAATGGCTACAAAACTGCTATGAGAAAGCTTCAGGACAAATTACTCTACTTTCTTTTAACCTTTAACCAGATTTTCTTCCAATTCTTTCAGGCTAATACTTTCAATATATATCAAAAGTAGGGCAATAGCAATAGATCCTCCAATTTAGATGCTACATAGGAGCAGCTGACATTGATATGTAACACCTCGAAAATGTGAATATGCATAGTAAAGTACATATCATTTTCTTTTTACTTAACAGTGGTTAAAACCAATCATCTACTTGTCATTTTCTACCTGCTTCTCAAAAGGGTGTTTAGTCTACGAAGACCAGACAGTGACTGTAACAGAGGACTTGATTTGTACAGTAAACAAAACTGCATTTTCCATCTCTGGAAAAGGTTCCACACAGAATACAACTCAAATCTTTGAAGGTCCTTGGAAAATACAGATAAAATTGATGGAATTGTTTTGCTTTGACAAGTTCAGTTCTGGTACATTTAAAAACAATTGCTTTAAACAATTTTTAACAGTTTAGAAGCCATTTACTGCTAACAAACATTCAAGGTGTGCACTGTCTACACACTTTGCAAACTACAGAAATGTTTTTGTCCGAGCCTCTTTTTAGGCCAGAAGAAGGCAGAGCAGTACAGCACGTACACTTGTTTGCTTTTCCATTAACAAGATTCCTTGTGTCACTACAGCTGGCTCTGGCCATGCTGGTGACTGGAAAAAGCCTTACATTTTTTATTACTTGCTCAGAAAGGAGACTGCACAAGGGCTATTTTCAGGCCTGAATATTTACATCTCAAAATATGGTTCATTTGACCATTGAAGAATAACAATCTGGAGTTCCAGTGCTCTTCAAGCAGGATACCTTTCCCAGAAAATTTGGGAGGATCTCAAGAGATACCAGGATTTTACCACACAATAGCTTACCTTTCAGTTTGTTACAAACTATGTTTGTTCCTTGTATGACCCAAGTGCTGATGAATTATAAAATTCTAGGAAGTTGCCTTTCCTCAAGTCCTCCTTAGAAATGAACCTAACAAATGCAGCTCTGGGTATATACAAAACCCAAATTATCATCCACAGAGAGGTTTTTCACACAAAGCCCTGTAGGACACTTCCCTGGCTATTCTGTAGAACTATTTATCTGACATAATGCAGATAATGTCTGCATTAGCACAATACCAAAGGTGATTCCATTAACAAAAAGCCAGCTCTTTTCATCACAGTCACTTAAAATTCAAAACACATGTATTGTTACCCACTTGAGATTTAGCACACAGTAAAAACAAAAAACTTTAGATCATTAAAACGTTGCCAGCATTCAAGAAAATGAACAGTTTACTCTGAAATGTGGATCTCTGCTGTATCATTACATTGATTAAACAAGAGACATCCTGATCTTCAACTGAGGAGCTGGAATTAGGCTGCCTGAAGGTGTGCAGTGAGTAGTTGGTGAGAAGACAGGACATACACAAGGGCTCATTGTATTGCAAATTCCAAATCTAACTCCCTGGCACAGTCATCAGTGACCTGCCCTGGTTCTTCCTCCTCCTCCTCACTTAACATCCAATCCATCCACAACAATAAAGCCACTTACCTGAACAGATCCAGGATGTCTTCTCCCACATGAAGTCCACTCTTGGCACCTACACATCCCAAACTGGATGCTTTAGGGCAAGAGTCATGAGGCTGCCCCAGGTGCACGTGGTGTTGGCTCCTCTCTTCCCAGCTCCCCTGCTTCCTCAGCACCTCCCAAGAGACAAAGCAGCCCCCACATCACAGAATCATCCCCCAGCCTGAAAACCACAGTAAGGGAAAATGGCCTGTGCATCAATGGCAGCCCATCAGGAGGGAAAGAGCCAAGTACAGCCCACGGAGGAGGGCTGGAAGGAGCACTGTGCTCCAAGGTGCATCTCACTCTGTGCCCCAGGCTCCCAGAGCTTCCACTGGTTCTCTGCAAAGCCCAAGCAATCCCTTCTCACTAGGAGATATTTTTCAGAAAGCTGGTCTTTAAGACATGAAAGCCAGAGAAACTACTGCTCTTGGCAGCTTCTTCCAACAGTTAATCATCCATGTGTTAAAAATGTGTGTTTATCTTCTCATTTGAATTTGTCTAGCCTGATACAAATATTTATACTCTTCTTCCAAACAAGGTGACCTTTGATATGCTCAGTTTTTTCTAACTGTTGTACACATTTTTTAGAATCAAAGTGGAATTTGGCACAGCATCCTCAGGCTGCAGAAGCAGCTCCCTTGCTTGTGCTGGCAGGGAACAGCCTCCAGAGCAGGGCTGAGCCTGGGCAGCCAGAGAACAGGCAGGGTTCACTGGAGGAGGAGACACAGACAAACACCCACCACTTCTGCATTCACTGTGATAACTCGTGATCGTGTTTTCCTGATGAGAAAGGCAAAAACCAAATGAGGAGAAAAGTCCTTGAAATTTATGTCAACAGCACAAAACAAGCTACATTGTTTTCCTGCTTCTCCCTTACTGGTTTCAAGGACCTTAAGACTTGCTGTTCTTCTCAGGGGTACACCATCCAATCCCAGAAACAACAGAAGTAGCACTAGAGGTGTTTAATAAAAGAAACATTTTGGTGGCTGTCCTAACTCTCAAGGTGAATGTCCCCCAAAAATATCTTCCATCTCTTTGCAGTTACTCAGGAGCTCAATCAAAAAGCAAGGGCAGGAGGCTTGTGAATGCTACTCCTGCTTGCAGGCAGCATCAGATACAGCCAAAATAGCTCCAAGTGAATTTCTAGCTCTCTACTGCTCTCCTGGACAGCCAGCTCCCACTTGGTGTAGAAGAGATGAATAATGCCCTTTCATTATCCAAGTGCAGTACATTTGGTGATAAGGACCTGACCATATTTCCATAGGCACCCAGCAGTAAGAAATAAGATTAGCAGAGAAATTCTCAGGGGTGTCTGAGTGACTACTCAACAGGAGATGTCCAAGTAACTCAAAGCACCAAAGTGCCTTTTCACAAGAGGCAGTGATATTACACAAAGCCTGGCCAAAGTCCTCTGCAGACAGAGGATCTTGTCCTCTAGCTAAGAAATGCTGCAGGAAAGGCTGAGCCTTGGCCATGTGAGTTTTCTCCATTTTCCTTCAGAAATACTTTCACAGAGAAGTTCAAACCAATTTTAAAACATCCACAGTCTAGCTCCCCCTGGAAGGAGAATGACAGTGACTGATACTGTAGAATGCTCTTACACAACAGCAAAGCACAGTATTTCCATTGCTGAGTATGACAAATATCACAACAGGATGACAAATGCAGATTTAGTTTCTGTGAAGAGTAAAAGGCAGCCTCCAACTACACGTCTAGGAGAAAACTTTGCCAGAGGTGGCTATGGTGACAGTTATGCAAATGTGTGATAAATTAGCAAGTTAATCTTCCTCTATATATCAGTTACAAAGATTAACACAGGCTTGACATGTATTTCTGGAGGGAAACCAAAAGATGGATGAGGCTGCCCAGTTTCTCTATCAGATGTCTCAAAGCCTCTGCAGCCTTATGACTTTTTTTATTATTGGGAGGTAAATTCCCCTCCTGCACCACAATTCAATCAAGCTTGTGACTGGAACCAAGACAGAAGATTCCAGAGCTACTGCTTTGCATTTTCAGCTGGTTTAGTAACACCTTTGAGCAACTCCGTTACAGACACAGCCAAGTAATTCTCTTTTCTGGCCATCACAAATCAACGTGAATACTATGGCCAGTCACCAGACTGGATTCCTCTCTCATTCTAGTAACTCAAATAAATTCACAAATAAGAAACAATGCAGGAAATGTCAAATTTGGCTTTTAACTTCAAAAAGAAGGAGGAACTGGAGCATTCTCAATGTCAGGTAACAGAGCAGCAAGCTCACGTCAGCTTTTCCAAATGAGGTGTTACTCTCTGTTATTTCATCTCTCTCTAACATTCAGGTGACTGAAAGGATTCAGCTTTACTTTCGCTGCTGGTAAACTAGCAGGTACACAGTTTTGTTCGTTTCTATTTTTATGAAATTCACTTCAAGTTGGTTGCATTGAAAAGAGCTTGAAAAGTCCTTGTTTGAGATTCAGAGGTAAAGATAAGCTATAGGCTAAAGCCAAATTTTAAGAGTTATTACCAGAAGCCTCTAAAAATATTTTTTCTTGACTGTCAGTTTTAAGTCAGGTTCAAAAATTACCTCTTTTTAGTGAGTTTTAAATTAACTCAATATGCTGCAAAGTTAATTTCATTGTAAAAGTCAGAGAAACTGAAGAGAATTCTATTTAATTGTGTCCTTCTGATAAAATGTTTTACTTATCTTCTCAATTAAACATACTTTAATCCCCACCACAGCATTTTGAATCTGACAACATCTGAAAGTCTTCCTTTATTCTGTTAGAAGGCAATTAGCAGTCAGGCCATCAGTGCAATCTACCTCACACCAGGACAGCCCAGCTTTCAGGCATGGGCACTATCACCTCCAAACTCCTCCTATCTTTTGGCCACAGCAGCATGACAGAGCATAAAGTACTCATGTGGGGTTTTGATTAACCTTCTACCAGCTGTTGTAAGTGAGATAACACCTAATGCAGCACTGAGTCTGCCACAAACAGTATTCAGAGAAGTTTCAGTGAGTTTAAATCAGCACAGCTTGCAGAGGTTCATGGTTACGGCTCTGATGATCACAGGATTTTCATTCTTTCGTGATTTTTTTTAATCTGACAGCACCTCAAACATAAGGTTTACTATTTTGTTAATGTATGACCTATATAGCAGAGAATAAACCAACCATCTTCAGCTTTAACCTTTCAGGAGTGCACTTTACTCAACAACCAACTCTAGCCAAGATATATTTTTAAAAACCAAGTAGGAAATCCACTAGAATTACAAATTCAAAGGTACAGTTTGTAACACTAACAAAGCCAACATTCTCCATTCCAGCCCTAGTGCAATGTAAGGACCATTTCAGCATTTCAGGTGGAAGGTAAGAAGTTCTGTACCACAACGACCACTTTAAGACAAACAATAACAAGAAAATCCAAACTGTCTTTGTTGAGGTAAATCAAGTCTGTGGTCATAGCTGAATCGTAAAGTAAACAAGCCCTGAGGGAGCAGACAGTGCAAACAGGCTTTCTGGCAGATTACTGATGTCCATATTGCCACTAACCCATGAGAATACCATGACTTAAAAATAAGCCTTAATAACTAGAACATCCAAAAATCACAACCAAAGAGGCAAATTTTCAAAAAATACTAAGAAACACTTCCACAAAAAGGTTAACAAGTATTTTAAGTACTAGGCCCTTTTCAAAGGTTCTCTGACCACGAGAATCAAACAGCTGTAGCATTCACTATGCAGCACAACCATCTTCAGAAGCACTATCCTGTTACAACCACAGATTAAACTCAGGCAAAGGAGCTCACTGCTCAACCAGAACAGAAGCAGATTCAGGAACTCACATTTCCAAAAATAAAAACTAAAATCTAACTTTATCACTGGACTATCCCACAGATGGTCTGAAACACAGCACAGCTCAATACAAAAGATAAACCTCCAGTTACACCTAATGCCAAAACACTGAAGGAGTCAAGGAAACAGGATAACCAAACACAAACACTGAGAAGAGATACAAACCCTCTGGGCTTAAAGATGATGGGTTTTTAAATCTTTACAATCTTGTTTTCAGCATTCTAACTCAGCTCATCAATTATTCACAAGTTGATACAGGATCCACCTGACAAATGCTGCACACACTCTCTGCAGAGCAGCTCTGTCACCTGGAGCACCAACCAAGCCCTCTGATCCCCAGCAGAGAAGGTCTTGTGAGAACTGAGCCCTGCAGGAGTGCAGCCACTGAACAGTGTGAAGCATTCCAACACAAAATCCCAAACTCCTTCAGGAAAGCCAAGTGGAAGGGGCAGGTGCCATGCAATCTACAGAGAAATTGGGGTTAGTGTGCTGCTCTGGGATTACTGCCATGCACGAGGGACTGCAAAGAGGGTGCACAGGAGAAAGCATCACAAAGTTCTTGTATCCACCAATGAACTTTGAAGCAGAGCATGAAAGACTAAATGACTTAGCAGGTTCAAAAACTCCATCTTGGTTTTTCCAAACCACTGTTTTTCCAGGAAGTTTAATTTAAATGGGATGGTGTCTCTAAACATTCAAAATTAATCCCTCATGTATGAAAAGATGGCACTTTTAATCCAATAGTACCTGGTTTTGAAAGCTGCCTCATCCCACTGTATATTTGTACCTAGCATTTGCCATCAGGAACTTTTTCTGTTGTTAATTATTTTGTACTATTTTGGCCAAAATTGAAATGTAAGGAAATGTGCTGCCCTTGATGATCTATCACTTCTAATAAACAGGTCTTGTCATCTATGCAAATTATGGATTAGAAAGGAACAACAATAAATTTTTTTTCAAAGCAACCTAACAAGTGGGTTTTCAGGAGAAAACAACTAAATTCAGCAAAAAAATTCTGAATAAAACATGGAATGTGAGTTTATTTTGTGTTTTAAAAAAGGAGCTGAATGCAAGAAGTTGCATTAAAAAAAAGTCGGATGTGATGTTATTTCAAAAAACACTCAAAGAGACGGAGACTGTTTTAGGTTTAGGTCAAGTGAACAATGACAATTTTTTAAGCCTGGAACTGGAATTGCTGGTCCAATGATATATTTGGATGAAGACCACACATCCAGTTCAACTACCAGCCCATGGAAATGCTGGTGTGTGTGGGTATCTCACTCCTGCAGGAATCTACTGCCCAATTCTGCCTTCTGCTGCCTCATTCCCTGTGTTTTGCCACTTTCTACCAAGGAAATGCAGCACCGCCACTTTAATGCTGCATTCTGGCCAGCTCTGACAAGCAGCTTCAGGGATCTGAAGGCAGAACAGAGACTATCCAAAAAACTGGATCCTAAGCACATTTAGTGTTAAAAAATTCACTTCAGAACCCTGGTGTGACCTGTTGGTGTGTAACACTGTGAGAAGGATCACTCTTTCCTGGGTAAGAAGATAAACATGTGGGTACCCTGTGTTCCTAACCTGAGCAAGGCAACTGAAATGTTAAAGATGACTTGGAATAAAACTAGAAGGCAAAGTTTGGCACTTTAATATAAAATCTATGGGTATCCAGAGGAAGGCATTCAAACTCAACTCCAGATTGTCCTAATTTTATTTAACTTGGTTAATCAATTTTAAAGCACTTTTTACAATTTACATAATTTAAAGGAGCACACTGCATCCTATAAATATAAATTAACATTTTTAATAACTCAAGACATCACAACAAAGCCAAATTTTGAAATAAATGTCATGTTTAGTTATCTGGATCAAGAAGTAACATACATGGGGAGGGGGAAAAAACAGCATTAACAAGAAAACACTGTTTAGTTCTAAACTAAGTTTGTGCTTCTACATCAAAAACACAACACTGAAGTGACAGGAACTCTGCAAAGAACTTGAAAAGGTTTATAACTGCTTTAGTCCCAAAACCAAAGTATATATTTATTTTTTCTTCTACATGTTATTTTTTTTTTCAGTTCTATCAAATTAGCATTAATGGTAGAGGGACAAAAGTACAATATACTAACTTTACTGCAAATACAAATTCTGTTGTAGCAGTTTGTTCGCTTGGTTTGGCTTAAGTTGAAATGGTTTTCCTGCATGAAAAACAAGAGCATATCTTTTCAATGTATTTAATAATCAACACATTTGTTAGTACAAAGCAGATGGTGTTCAGCAAGAAGGCATTAGGTGATCATTTGAAAACACCATGCTTTTTTTTTTTTTTTTAAACCACTAAGCCACCCTGAAGGGTTTTGTGCAGGCCAGATGTTCAAAGCTGGTGCACAGATGAAAGCTGCACATCCATGATCTATGCATGGAACTATCCAGAACCTGGCAGGTGCTAACAGACACCATTAGTTACCTGCCTGCTTTCTCTGTGACACACCAAAACCAAGTCATCTTCCACTAAACTTTGAAAATCTGGTCTTAGCTACAAATGAACACTTTACTTCACTCCATTAATTTAACAAAGGGCATTAATCCATCTTTTGATTTTTGGTTGAGGACTAAAAATAAGAGTGAGATATCATAATCCTAACAATTTTGTCCAAATCTTCAAAGCAATTGTTTGTTCTCAAAACAGCAAAAAAAAAATCTCATAATTCTCAAGTCTTTTTGTAACTATTAAATGTTAAATAAATAAATTTATCAAATGTATATTTATATTTACTACAGATTATTTTTAAAGCAAATCTCAGAACAACTTTAGAAAACTTTTTAAAACAGAATTGCTTTCAGTCTAGACTTAAAAAAATTACATATTAGGGCAAAAGATGGAGTTAGAGAGTCAGCCTCTGAATGCTTCTTAAAATAGGTGCTTCAAATACAGGTTTAGAAATGAAATTAAAAATAATGTTTTCAGTCACACTGAAGAAAACATCTGCAAAGAAAAAAGGCCCTCATCCTTAAGACTGAAGAAAAGATGGTAAAGGGGAAAAAAAAAAAAGCACCGTTTTCCCAAGTTGCCCAAATCACACACAGACACAGGAAGGTTACAAATGCCATTCATGAAAGAATGCACCACAAACATCAGCATTTATTCATTTTGAATTTTTTTAGCAAATGACAAAAGACTCAGCTCACTGGCTTCACTTTTGTTTACCTTTTGCTTACATTACACATTTAAACATTTGTCAAAACTTACTAAAGTCGTCTGCATTCATGCACAACTAGAAAACATCCTTAATTTATTTAAACCAGAAATGCATTACCAGAAATGTATTAACATTGTTCACTACTAAACATTAAAAAAAAAAAAAAAAAAAAGTTGAAATTATTAAAAAGGTTATCCTGGAACTGTTAACTTCACAGCAGACTTGAACTACTAATTGGCTCACATTTCAAATTGGAAAAAGCAAGATTCATGCTAGTGTTAGTGTACATCTCGCCCTAGCACTACTGAAGGATCATGGTTCACCTTGATCACAGATAAGAAAAGAAAAGTGCATACAGAAGTTTACAACAATTTAAAGGACAAAAAATGGTCCAATTGATGTGGTCCCAACAATTAACTCAAAAGTCTATGACAAATACGAGCTTCTGTGAGCTACTTATACTACTTAAGATTGAGTACGGATATACAGAAAGTTGAATTCGTTTGAAATCTTCAAAAAATGTTCCTGTCAATCCTCAAATGGTGGCTGTTAGAGCTTAAAATTTCTGTTAAATGCGTGCGTTGAATTACTTGTTATCCAAGCGTAGCAGCTGCTCCTTACCATTTATTGTTAGCGACCTTAACTGGCCATCTTCTTCAACTTCTACTCTCTCATGTCCATTCTCAACAATCCTGCAGGACAAAAACACCATGAGAGTTCTGAACACACACCAGACCTCGGGTTTAGATAACAAACTGTAAGGGAGCAGCACCTGCTTAATGCAACTGTACTTGGCAAGCTTTGGAATTCACCAGAGCTGGCACCAGCACCCAGCTCATTTCCCCACTGCTTAGTCAGGAAAATTGCCCTCTGCAAGCTGCAATCCTCCAGGATGTGGAGTTCACAGTTACAGCTGCCACCTCATACATTGTCATTGTCACAGCTGTGCTCACACTACACACTGTTATCTAGGCCTAAAGGCCTTGACAGATCAACTGCACAATCTTGACACTGCATTTAGTCCCTACCCATTTGTTAAATGTATGATAGTCTAGATCCAATCACAATTTTGTACACAAGAAAGTCTAAAATCCATTTTTAATTTGATCAGAGCAAGTAATTTGTAGACTTACTATACACCAACTTTATGACCAGCATGCATGTTACAAAATTCAAGTATCCCTGATTGAAAAGAGACATTATTAAAGAGCTTTTGAGTTTTCAGATTTTTCTGGCGTACACTCAGAAAAATATTATGACCACAGCAGCATGTAATCCAGAGGCTGTTTGTTATCAAGTGGTCAAGATGACAGGAGCTCTCCAGTAAAACAGTTCACAGAAGAACCTTGCACTTACAAGTATGGGACCCAAGTTAACAAACAAAACCAATTTATCCTCCTTCACTTTTCTGTAATTTTAGATTAAGTAATGAAATTACTTAATTGTTCAGTACTCCTATATTGATTATAATATTCCATGTAGGTTTTTCTAAAGTTAACTAAGACTTGGATTTCCCAAATGCAAGGATTTGCCCATCACAAGCACAACACTACGTACAGAACTTGAAAATTCACTTTCCAACAAACAGGCATATTTTTTCTCCAAAGCAGGCTTCAGTTTCTTATTTCATTTAACAGACAGAAAAAAATTACTAGAAAGACTTCACTCAAACACTGCCTAGGAAAGCACACTAAGCAGATGCTAGAGAAAATTCTTTCATAACATCTGCAAAACTAAAATTCTTCCCAGTTTCTAGTCAAGGACCATAATAAAAGGTGCAGCCCTACACAGGAGGTTCTGAAGCCTAAAAGAGCTCCAGCTACAGCATTAAGTAACTCAACAATGCCAAGCAGAGACAGAGAACCCAATGAAGTATTTCAAGATGTTTTTAAGCATTCAGAGAAATCCAATATGATGAACATAACAAAAGTAAAACATAAAGACATGTATCATTATATGTGTGTGTGCCAAGATACAATATATTTATATGCATGTAACTATAGGTATGTAAGTCTCTACATCTAGTTTCATATAAATATTTTTACATCACTTACCTCTTTGTAGTAATTTTTCTGCCATTAACTATTTTAGTTGAGGTTGATACTGATTTGAAGTTTCCCATTCCACTGCCACCAAATGACGTAGAGGAGAATGATGAAGTAAGGCCTCCATGTCCCAGGGAGCCAAACGACGAAGTAAAACCTATTGAAAAAAAAGGCATTTGAATAAAATGTAATTTTGCATCGCTGTGGGATCCAAATTTATCATCCACTCAGACTTCATCCTACTTTCAGCTGGTTTCATCACACAGCATCAGTGACTAGATTGCATTAGCACCAGCCTGAGAATAAAACCATGGCTCCAGCCCCATCCATTTCTCTCATATGGTCCCACAGTTCAGCTTCCAAATGCACAGCATTGTCCAAAAACCATTTGCCAATTCCTGCCCTGAAAAGGCATTCAACCTTTATCCACACTGCACTCAGGGGAAAGCCAGCAACCCTAATGAATGCGATCATCAGCTTTAGTGCAGATGCTGGGATGCCCCAAGCTGGCAGACAGAACAAGTCCTGGATCAGCAACACCCCAACCAATGCCCAGATTCCCAGCACTCTAAGCAGCACCATGGGGTTTAGGCACATTTTCAGGACCTGTAATTAAAGCCATCACACTCCTGAAAGCAAACAGAACAAAAGAATTCTAAAGCCATGAAGAAACTGTGGCACCAAAATAAAGAAAACAGAAAGTTCTACTTGTTAGAGATCTGTTCACTCTATATGAACTTCCAGGTAGCCCAAATACTCTAACAGTGGCTTAATTTTCATTTACACCTTACAGACACCATCTTAATTAAAAAAAAAAAAATTAGTCACAGAATTGCCTGAATGGAGAAGCCAGCTTGTTGTACTGCAATCCTTTGTGAGCCAAAATTGCATTCTTTCTTAAATGTTATGATATTTACCTGTGTCAAATGGAGAGAAAGCACTTCCAAAAGCAGGGAATCCACCAAAGGCAGAGAAAAATGATCCACCCCCACCTCTGCTTCTGTTTCCCCTTTGACCCCGCCTGCCACCGAAGAAGTCCTCAAAAGGGTCTTCTACAAAACAGAAGAAAACATTTAAGAGTCAATATTACTGAGTGATTCTGTATTTAATCATTAGGGATTATTTCTTTTTAAAAAAATTGTTAACAGGTAAGATTCTTCCTTTGAAACATTTGAGGCTACTGAACTAGGACTCCCCCAAAGGTAATTGCTATACTCCTCCTGGTCTAAATTCTGTTTGCTTCTGGACCTAAAAATAATTTTTATATATATAAAGTAGCTGACTTTCTTATTTTACCTGTTTTAACATTAACAACTAGTAATCCTAATGGAAAATATTGCATTCAGGTACCTGAACTTTCTAGCTTATTTGTATTCATGATTTATTGTGGATCACCATGATCTGAAAAGTAACTTCCAGGTAGGTTGTATTAATTATTGAAATCTAAAAACAGCAGCCAGGGATTGATGACTCATAACCCTAAAGTGTTCCAAGTGTTTAATTTAGCACTTGCCACATTGGATACTCCAAACACGTATTTGCTGCACATTTAGCAGCAAAGCATGGAGGTTTACACACAGTGTCCCAAGGAGGCATTCAGTCTGTACCAAGCAGGAGGGAGAGGGCAAAAAAAGAGAAAGGGGGTCATGGATAAAATGTTATTTGAAATTCTAGTTCCACTGTTATGTCATTGAGAACAGCTATTGTTCCATCCTCACCAGGAAGACAATAGTCTCTTTCCAAAAAGGAAAAAAAAGATGGGGGAGGTGTCAGGCCATGGGGTACAACACCAGCACCTACACAAGCACTCTTTATTTACTAGAATTATCAGAAAACTGCTTTTCTCTAATTCTCTTGAGACAAAGAACAACAGAAAAAAATTGCAATCATAAACCAGAAAGTCAACAAACATAATACTTGGATTAAAACCAGAAAAGTTTAGGAACTACTCTCTCTTCATCAATCACAACTCTCCCAGAATGAGAGTTATTGAGAACACCAATGATTTTACCAAGTTCTTCAGTATTGAAAGCTCAGAATAAACTTTTAATGAAAACTGCAGAACCTGGTGATAGCAGCAAAAGAGGTATAAAAGCAAGGAAAGATGTGTGACTGCCTGACTGTTCAGAACTACAGCTGACAAAGTGAAGGTCAGAAATGCAGTATTTGTTCCACTTCTGGTACTTCAAAAAAAATCCAAACTGATTTAAGATAAATCACCAAGTTAATACAATATGCATTATGCATCATTAAGTAATCAATATGATAATAAAACTATGTAAGTTACCATCTGGTTTTGTGCAATTACTTAAATACAAAACGTCACAATGTATTTCTGCTGAACAAGGGCAGCTGCTAAAAAAATACCCTACCCCCTCCCAGCCTCCATAGTTATTGAGTAAAACAACACAGGACCAAACTTTTATCTCACATACAGCGGCAAGCAAGTGGCAAGATTTTTTCTACCTCAGACAATTTTTGTTTTGTAGCCTCTTTTTTTCCATGTAAAGCAATTTTTCCTCAATATAAAGATGACCTATTAGTACCTTTATAGAAGTTAACCAACACTTAAGCGTGGAAATATGGGAATTATTATCATTTCCAAAACAAGCACTATGTCCATATTTAAAACCAGGCCAGTTTTGTCAGTCTAGCATATCAAGCAGCAAGTACAAGCAGAGCAGTTAATTGTTTTGTAGCCCAATTTATTCTCACAGGAATGACTCAGAGGTTAGTTATGAAGGTCATTCACTCACGTGCACAAATGATCTATATACTGTATTACTCCCACTGTTAAGCTTTCTATTTATAATCCAAATTTTCTCGTTACCTGGAGTTTGAATAAAAACAAAACAACCTATCATGTAAGCTCTGTGGTTTTAATCTCTCACAGTGTGAGAGAGATTCTGCAAGTGAATCTCTCCTCCCCAGCACAACAGCTGCAGAAACAAAGTTATTTAAGGGAAGATCATGGACTCTCCTAGAGATTCCTGATATCAGCCCAGCTTCTCAGTGGATTATTGCCACACCAAAGCCTAACCAAGACCTGGCCATGCCTTATCAGCCTGCCCAGCAAAGGAAGAGGTCAGCACTTGGGATCAGCACGTGTTCAGATGCCAGGTGATTGCTGTCAGCAGCCTGGGAACAATTCTCCAGAGCTCTTCCTGTCTTTCTCTCCAGTGAGACACAGCAAGCACTCCACTCAGAGCACTGCAGAATGCTCAGCAAGATGGATTATGCTGAGGCAGGAAAAGGGGCAGGACTTGTCAGAGAAACTGCTCCTTTCTGATTCTGACAGCCAAGTACAGCAGGCAGAAGAAAAAAACTACCAAGAACACAGAGCAGGCAGCAGGAGGCTGCTGCACTATCATTTGTTGTATCTACCACAAACACACATTAATATAGCAACCTCACAGCTAGGCAGACCCTGTTTATGCTTTTACTCCCTAAATCTGGATGATTAATGGCATCACTCAGCAAAATAGTAACATTTCAGCCCCCTAAGTCTATTTTAGCAGAACCTTTCCATCCCTGATAACCTCTTCACAAAAAAGGCCTTTTCCAAACAGTTCAAATGCAGGGTGTTGGGGTTTTTTAATGATTCCTCTTACTATAGACATTTTGGTACTTCCAGTTCATTTTTTACTGAATGTGAGCAGCGTATCAGATTAAGAAAACTAAGCAGCAAAAAGAAAAGAAAAAAATACAAAAATAGAAGTCAAGGCCTTTCTAAAAAGGTGAAAATACTATATAAATACAACTTCCAAGCTTCAGAAAATCAAAATGTTAAACCAGTGATACTTTAAGAGTATTACCAACCACTGTCTGGAGATAAATTCAGTATATTATAATCTAGGTATTACCAGAAGCTTATGGGAGGACAGAGTATTACATTCAATTTCCATAAAAATGTTGGAGTATACTTCTAATGCAGAATTTGTGGTGCAGTAAGAACAGCAAAAATCAAGAGAGAACAAAAGGTGAGAAACTTCAAGAAAGTAAATGAGAAAGACTTCTTATCTATCAACAACAGCAGATGGCATGAAACTTTTTGGAAAAAGTCAAATGCTTAAGCAAAGAACTCATGGTAGCCCATTACCAGGACACCAGGCAAAATGAAGGACTTCAGGACTCTTGCCATTACTGAAGTTACAGAAGCCAAAAAATAATGTGGAGATTGGAACACAAAACCCCCAGCAACACAGACTGTACACTAACAAACCTGTCTGAAAATAACTGCACTGGAAGTAAAGTTTTCAGGAAAATTTAATTTCTTTAGTAAAATCACTGCCAATTCAAATGGAACAACTGTCTTGATCCTCTGGGTAAAACATTAAACCTGCTCCCTGAAAACCACGGAATATTACCTTGCTTTTCTGCAGTCACAAGAAAAGCATTTAACCTCTAAACAGGTCAAACAACAACAACTACTGTAATAAATATCACACTGCAGCTCAAAATAAGGCAGGTGGTGATCTCCCCACTCTGAGAGGTCCCCAGCTGTAACACAGAAACAGGATTTTTTTCCCTTTCAATTCATGGCAGAATACTACTTAAAAGATGTGATTGTTTTCCCTTCCTGCCTTGTGATCATAGAACCAAATAAGTTGCACTAATTCACTGATCCAAAAGAAAACACTGAGTTGTTACTTTCTGTTGCACCCATGAGCTAATCTCTTTCAGCACTGGAAGGACTCATGTATCGGGAAAAAAATGGGCAGGAAAGCACCACACAACAGGGGAGGGGGAAAGGAGTCAAACTCCACAATTTGAAGCAGTCCACAATGCAGCTAAAATTCAAAATTCATTATATCAACCTAAGGCATTAGCTGCAATTACAATACATGACAAACTGCAAGTGTCACATTTCCTATGACAGTCACTTCTACCACTTTTCTGTATCCTGGCTGCTGCTTGGGGAACTGGACCAGGAATTGAAATGCTGAAAAGAGCATCTCCAGATGAAAGTGAGTTCAGCCACATCAACTCTTTGCTAGGGCTCACAGTGTGGCTGTAAAAGCAACTGTGCTGGTTATGAGACAGGCAGCAGCACAAGTGCCCAAGGGTCACAGGCAGCACAGGAGGATTCTTTCAGCCACAGAACGATGGCACATTCCCCTGCAATGCCATCATTCACCTCCAAAAATCAAAGGTGTTGAGATAAATGGTGAGCTGTCAGCAAATGCTCTCCCATGCATGTACTGTCACAGTCAGAGATGTTGATAATCCTCTCAGGACAGTGTGCAAAGGGAATTACCCTGTCCAAGCAGGGCCACTGCTCTGGCCCCACTCCCTGCAGCACCTCCCCAGCCAGTGAACCTTCTCTGCTTTATTCTCCTCCACCAGAGCCTCCCCACTGCTCTGCCAAAACACAGCCCCTGATGCAGATGCAGGAGGGTGGCACTGGCACAACACAGGATAATGGAACAGGATGAAGGATGCTGTGCAGCCCCTGTGGAAGGGCACAGCCAAACCCACTGGCATTGAGCATGGCTGCAGTGTTGCAGTAAGCAAAGGCTGCCTGACCCATCCTTTCCTTGTATCAAAAGCATCCTGTAATGGCTTTATACATCCTGCCAGAAGAGAGTCTCAAATGCAGGTCTGAATGTGTTTACAGACACAATACCCAGAATACAACAGAATTCCTGGAGCAGGTGTTTTCTACTTTGTATCCTATCTGAAAAAAAGTTTCAAATACGCAAATTTGTAGTAAACACACATAGAACCTCATGCTGCAGCTCTGGAGAGCACTCAGGCAGTAAAAAACTACTATGAGAACTGGAGGGGCCACCTGTAAGCACTTCTGCATGGAAATATTTTCTTCCTTACAAAGTAAGCACACTGTTGATACCCCTTACTAAGGAGAGAACCAAGATGTTGTTCCAAGCAAGGCTGCTTCATGTGCCTATGTTTCAGCATGGTCTTTGTAAATTGGTCTTGGGTCTTTTCATAAATTAGATGTGAAACAGATGTTTGTCCCACTCATATAATAAATTACAGAAGAAGCATTTCGAAGTCCTAGTGATTTATAGCAGAGATCTTGGGATTCATTGGTTTTTAGAAAAGGAGACCTAAACATCACCTCTGAATGCCATCTATATGGTAACTACAGAGATGCTGGAGTACACTAATCAGCATTTCATACTTATCAAATGAATGCTCAAATGTTCAGGCACACCTTAAAAATGGAGGCAACTTCCATTACCTTCCATTCCTTATGACCTGCTCTCCTTAAGATATTCAGCATTTGTGCTCTGACCAATTTAACCAGCTACCAGTCCAAGAAAAGCAAATCAAAACATTTCCTTGGGGACTAACAACCTGTACTGGACTGGGATTCCCAAGACAAACTTTGCTAGTATGCTATCAAACAGCTTCTCAATCTATCTAATGAGACATCAGACAAAGATTAAAGTTTTAAGATACACATAAAAATTTGAAGTAAGGCCTCCTCCTTTCAGCAGGGCTAATTATGTATTAGTTTGGCCATGGAGCCACAGCACTCCCTACTCCTGTCTGATAATGCTGTCTGGGTGAGACAATTCCTGTGTTTCAAAAGCCCTCTTTGAATCTATCAAGTTATTTCTGAAAAATTCATAGTGAGATTTGGACCATTCAGTGGATAATTATGATCTAGACTGGTGGTTATGAAATAAAACTGCACATTCATACCAAAGCAATGAATGCACATGCAAATCTGTGAGCACTTCAGAAATTGCACCAAAAGCAGCAAATTTACATCAACAAAAAAATTAATTACTAAAAAGACACTGCTGTTCAAGATAGCTTTAAATGAAAGCCACCTCCATTTTCAGTTTTAATAATCCATTTTACTAACAAATACATTTTGCATTAGAACATTTAAACAATCAATTATCAGAAATGAGACAGCATGTGAATTAAAACCATGATCTGATTCTTATGTGAATATTTTGCCACAGCAGGACAACTTTCTGTCCTTGAGACAAGTAGTTTGATGAAGCTGTCCCATTCAGGAAAAGCATCCTGAAACCCCTATCATGCAGAGTTTGCAATGATTACTGCACATAAAATTTCCTCTCTCTTGTCAGGTTAAGACTCTTTTGCCTGCATACTAAAAGTAACTTGCTGTACTTTTCCAGAACAGTTCTGCTTCTCTTTATGTAATCAATATTACAGCAGTCAATCTGAAGTAATTCTGACCTTTGATGGAACCAAGGTATATACCAGAAAACCAGCTAGCTGACATTCTCTGTGACAAATATTTGTATCTAACTAGTTGTATGAAGCTTTTAAGTCTCATTTTACCTTTCATTTCCAAGAGTAATTTTAAAATATCACATAAACCAGGTAACCAGAACTCTCAAGGGAAAACTCCACAGAATCCCTATGGGCATATAATGCATTAAAGTACATTGTGAATTCTACTTCACAATCTAAAAAAGAATTAGATTTTATTACCATCTCCAAATGTATGTTTAGAAACCACAGCTGAACTGTCAAGACTACAGTGATGTTTAAAGAGATCCCACAAACAGCCTTCTCTTGGGACATCAAAGTCCAGAGGGGACATCCCCCAGGACCAATTTATCATGTCACATTAGTAACACATTCTGCCAGGGAGAGAAGGCTGGCTCCTTGTGGGATTCATTTAACTACACACCCAGGCACTGGAAGCAGTTTGAAATGCCCAAACCATCCTGTCAAGTTTGTAGACACTGCTGCTGGAGGATATTGCTCTGCTGTAGGCCCTGAGTTGTTTTTCCTAGCCCATACACAGATTACTCAGGCATCATTGATGCATCTGGAGTCAGCTGAGATGGTTTAGGATGTGTATGCAGCTTCTGGTCTAGAAAAAAAAAAGAATTAAC
Organism: Zonotrichia albicollis; assembly: GCF_047830755.1. Classification (NCBI taxonomy): domain Eukaryota; kingdom Metazoa; phylum Chordata; class Aves; order Passeriformes; family Passerellidae; genus Zonotrichia; species Zonotrichia albicollis. Next base: position 8,946,301 of record NC_133819.1, on the reverse strand, counting down.
TCCTTAAGGAGTTTCTGTTGGGTAATGTTCTGATGCTGTTATACCAACTCCATCTTCCACAGTAACTCCTCACTGATAACACCTTCCAACACAGAACTCACTCTCAAAGTGAGAATCTGAAAAGCCTCTAAACCAAAACCAAATCAATTCTTTAACAGCCCAGAAACACAGCCCAGCCTACACCAAAGCACATCAATTTCAGTTTCTCAGCCTGAAGCAGCAGTCACTCATCAATACACTTCCATTACCAGTGGTAACACTGGGATCCTTCCCTCCTGTGAACTGTTAAACTATAGAAGAAAAAAGGTCCTTGAAAATTTACAAGTAAAATACAAATAAAACACAACAAGGAACACAAACCAAATCAAGGCAAGCATCACATATAAATGGAGTAGGATATAGCTATAAATAAAGTGAGATATAGCCATACTCCATAAATGAAGTAGGATAGAGCTGAAATATAAAAGTTTAAGAATACTGACAGGAAAAACCAAGCCTCCATTAAGAGTAAACATAGAGGCAGAGGTGTATGGCACAGACTGAACACCAGATCACTGCCATACCAAGGCAGTACTTGGCAATGCAAAGTGCAGTGTGCACAGGAAGCACCAACTTTTCTTCCTGTCACAAGGATCAGCATCCATCCATATGTCAGAGGCTAAAAACTATCCCTAGGACAGCTCACCAGGAATACACACTCTGCTGCAACCATGTGCCACAAAAAGCAAGCCCACAAATCTCAGACTAAGAGCTCAGCATCTGTCATAGCACCAGATGAAGTTTTAAAAAGTACCTGCCTTCATGCACCCCCAGATTTACAAAGAATTTGCATGGGAAAAAACAATGAAAATAATCTGTGACTGTCTCCAGTGCAACACACAGCACATAACATTAGCTCTGCTCCATTTGAAGTGTTCAGAGCTGTCTCCAACAGCATTACAGATTTTCATTTGAAAAGTCTGAAGGGAGACATAATTTAAAAATCTACATTCTCCTCTTTCCTACAGATGAATAAAGATGTCTCTGTTTATAAAGAAAACTTTCTGTAACTGCAAGAGCAGTGCAGTATAGTTCAGTAGAGTTTAACAGACTCAATTCATAGCACCATTTCAGAAATTCTTCACATCCATAAATTTACAGGAATTATGCATATGAATGCTGCTCTTTACATACTCAATGACAATCAGGATATAGAGAGTCCCACCTGCATTCTGTGGGCTTCACTACATGCCACTTCAAACTGCATAAAAAGTACAAATGTTTTAAAGTATTTATTCAATTTTATCTTTGATTCCACCAGTACACATTTTTAGAAAACATGACCTCAGTACTTATTTAGTGGCTTAGAATATCAATTATAACCTGAGTAGCTCCTCAAGAAGTTACTAATTCCACAGAAAACTCATCAACAAGTTGATAACTCCTCATTTTAAGAAGATAAATTCTGTTTTTATTCAGGACAGAACTGTTCCATTAGTGTCTCAACACAGCAGAACCTATAAGGGCTGCAGTTCACCAATACAAATATTCCTGCTATACATGCAATTCTACTGCTTGCTTTTGGAATTACAAAATGCACTACATTCAGATGAAAGCACACATATTTTTATGCTGTACTATCTTGAAATATTCATATATGTGCAAAGACCAATTCAAGTACTTTTTACAGAAATTTGTGAAAAAAAAATGTTTGGAGTCACAATTACCCATGTTAGAGAACGTCTTAAAGAAAAAAAAAGCACTGACTTTGAAATCTTCCAACTAGAAACATTTCAAGAGCTTATGCTCAAAATCCAAAGCTTAACTGAGGCTTTTAGGCCTCTGGTCACTGACACTGCAACTATCCACATAAAGCAGAGAGGCAGCTTAGGAACAATTAGTTTCCATTAACTGGAGTGCACACAACACTGCTGCCACTGCCAGAACCCTGGCAAGAGGCAGAGCCTGTGCTCAGTGCTCTTCTCTTCCAGCTGACAGTGATCAATACATGAAGTAGATAACCTGCTTCTGAATAAATAAATAAATAAATTGTGTGGTAAGCAGGGGAGAATGTCTCTCTAGGTCATTAATGCAGAGGTAAGTTGCTAAGCCCACTGGTGCCCAATGGAATATGGGGCAACAGAACATGCAGTTACCTCAAACAGATGCTGGAAGGTAAAATACTTCTGACTAACAGGAATTAAAATCTCAGCCTCTACAGGAGGGGCTATTGCAGCTGCAACACCCCATGGAACACTGGCAGCAGTGGTCCCTCCATTGGATAAGCTGGAGAGCTCTGTGCACTGTGCTCTACAGCCCTCCTTCCAAGGAACCCAAACAGCAGGGCCTCAGCTTTCTTTAAGCCTCTCATTTATTTAAGAGCAGAACTAAACTTCAAGGCTTTAAGGTTAATCATGAATACTGACATTTTCAGAGACAGCAAGTGAAGAGTCTTTTGCCAGTGCTGATGTAGTAAATCTAATCAAAATCAAACAGAGCCTATGTCAGTCTCCCACTAGCAGCATCTCACCTGTGCAATTTACTATAAAGATACTTGATTGAGAACCAACTGTTTTGTTTAATAGATCTTCAATCAAAAAATAAACAAAAGAACTGAACACTCTCTCCCAGCTCCTCCACAGTAGCTTCCTACTCAACATCTTGCTCAGATTTTTCCAGGTTTTCTACCACACAATCACAGAATAACTGAGTTTGACAAGGACTTCCAGAGCTCATCCAGTCCAACCCCCTGCTCAAACAGGATCAAGTGCAGGGGGATTTCCAGGACTACTCCATAGCCTTCTGGCTATCTCCAAACATGGAGATTCCACAAGCTCTCTGGACAATCTGCTCCAACACTGCTGCCCTCACAGTAAGTTGTGCTACCTTAAGTTCAGGCAGAGACTCCTGTGTTCCCATTTGCGGTCATTGCCTCTGACCTCTCCACTCCCTTCCCAATGCACTGATGAGACTCTTACCCCGAGCTTTCTCTATAGTGAACAATTCCAGCAATTCCCCAACTTGCTTTTCATGTGAGAGAAACTCCTTTAATAATCTTGGTGGCCTTTCACTGGACTCTATCCAGTAGCTCTGTTTCTCTTACTGTGGAGCCCAGAAGTGGACCCAGTACTCCAGATGAGTCCTAACCAGCTGAGATCACTCACCTAAATTGAAATCCTTGTCTAGTACTTGCTAAAATTCTCTTTCTGCTGCAGACAGTGAAGAAGTTGCATTTACCCAGCTCAGAGCCCATTCCACTCATCAGTATTTTGCTAGAAGCTTCCTCCAATCTTCCCTTTCCTACTTTCAGCTGATTTCACACTGGATCCAACTGCCCAATTCAGCTGCCTGTCTTCTACCAGATCCTCCTCTAGCTGCTCATCTAATTCATCAACTACCATTCTACTGCATTCAACCTCAAGCCCTTCAACCCCCTTTCTAATCCTTCATTAGTCATCTAACAGCTGATGATCCTGAAATAGCAAACCAAAGAAAGATATAATTAAAATCTGAACTGCACTACCCCCTTAATGCTGCCAAAGAAAATAAATTACTTTTAAAAATATTAAACCATTTACAAACATTATTACAGAGCTAAATCAATATCTACATACTGAACAGGAAGAAAGCCTGGTTTTTCAAGTACACTTCTTGCAGTTTTCAGTATGGAACTTTCTCACAGTAAATACTGAACACAGGATCAGTTCTGCTTTATAGGTCAGCATTTTGCTGAGCTGAACATACACAGAGAGATTGCATAAGAATCCCAGCACCTCTGAAAAGACCTTCACTAGGGCAAGCAAGAAGACCTTCAGCATGAGGGCAAAAAGATTCCTCTGACAACTTTTATCACATATTGCTTCCTTTAATGAATGTTTCCTAAATGAAGAATACAAACCTCAAGAACCATTTTATCTGAGTCTCTAAAGGCTCTATACCCCAAGCAAGCAGGTGACATGAATTTGGGAGAAGGTCTAGATTATATATGCGACTGTTCCTATTCTGATAGAAGAAAATCAGTCCTGCTAGGACACAAGTTCACACTGAGAGTTATGGTGTAACAGTTATAATTACGCTGTCCCATTCAGAAGCTCTCAAAGTTTTAATTTATTTACAGATCAAAAGAGAGAAATCAACAGACTAAGTTAGCCTGCTCAAATTCTTGAGAGGAAATTCCAGTAAGCACTTTTTCTGTTGAATATTATTTCAACTTAGAGACATTCCAGACATCATTTCATGTTTGGCAAACCAGGCCTTCCAACAAAACATTAATTGGCAAGCCATACCTAGTTTTGTACAATAAAATTAACCAAGAAACAGGTATGAAACAATTTCAAATATAACACAAAATACCAGTTGTTTACCTCATTTTCAGAACTATTTCTATTAAAACTACATTAGCTCGGCTTGTTTTGTAAGAGTAAAGTTTTAGCCCCACTTTAGATACATGTTACTAAAACCAGGGGATCACTTACCAAAGAAGTCAAATGAAAAGGGGTCCCTTCCACCAAAAAACTCCCTGAAGACATCATCTGGGTTGCGGAATGTAAATCCAAAATCAAATGGACTATCATGATGATTTCCACCTGCAAATAAAAAGGAAAAAAGTTAAATTTCAGTTATCTTTACATATTCTTACTAATAAGAAAGTTGAGGCCTATAGGGTACTTGAATCATCTAAAGATATAAACGGTTTCCAAAATTTCTCTTTCAGATATCATTTAACTTGAGTACACACATTACTTCATCACTTTCCATAACAGTTTCTCTGTTTTCAAATAACAGTAATACCTTTTATAATAACCAGAAAAACTGTAAAACAATTGACATCTTGATTTTTAGAAGACTGAATTTTAGGCCCTAGTACAGGCATTTCCAGATTCCTGTCTTGAAAAGAAAGCTACAGAAAATAAAGAAAGAAAAAAACTGCTGATTGTCAACATACCTCCACCTCCATTTATTAGGCCTTCTTTTCCATATCTGTCATAGATGTCACGTTTTTTAGCTACAAGGAGAAGTTGTACATCATGTCAGTAAACATGTTTGTTGGGTTTGTGAAAAAATAAAACCACTTATCAGCATTCTCAGTTAAGCATCTTCTCAAAGCTAGTTTATTTAAGGAAGTTCTGATATATAACTGCTGAGCATCTTCAACAAGAACTGCCAAAGCAATTTACTTCAGAAAGAAGAGCTACTGAACTTCAAGCTTAAGACCAGTAAGCTGTAGGAGGTCCAGTCCTAATGTATCAGAAAAAGTTTGGTTTAAGGACAAACTTCATATAGAAATTTGCCTTTAAGAAGAATATGGCAGATTTCTTCTTTGGACAGCTACCATGAAAAGCTTTAAGGCTGTGAAGGACCTGTGGACCTCAACCTGCTCCTCCACACAAATCCAACTGTGAAGTTGGTCACATCTTGCCTGAACAAAGCTGTGATCACATCAGTTTCTGAGAGAAGATCCTACAGGCTCTCTGGAGAGCAGTTCCAGTGCTCAAGCACTCCCTTCCTCCTCTCCCACTTGCCAACCCTGACCATTGCCTCTTCTCCTTTTCTTGCACAAGACCAAGCCCATTGTGGGAGAGTTAAGAGAACAAAGACCAGTGTTTATAAGAGTGACTGCAAAACCCCTAAAATTAATTATAACCATTTTTGCTGGCTTAATTGTGGGATATGGAATGGAGAATGATGCTCCAAAATGCCAAGGAAGGATGTGACTCAAACTATTTGCTCTCTATTATTTTAGAAGGCATGGAATGACTATTAATTTCACTGTAAACCAGCCAGTATTCATGAGAAAGGAGAGAAAAATGAACTCCACATTATTGCACAAGATCAGATGGCACTTTGGTACTGGAAGGGAACCTGAAGACCTTAAAGAGGCAGACAGACAGCTCCCTTCGCCTGCACTGTTGGGGAAGTACCAGTCAAAAACCAATCAGGGCATTTGATTTTATTCTCTTAATATTATTATGCTTTTCCCAGTGGAATCTCTTCAGTGAAAGATGTTTTTAAAATTTAAACAGCATCACTGAAAGAACATGCAGTTACCTCAAACAGATATTGGAAAGTAAAATACTTCTGACTAACAGGAATTAAAATTTCATATAATGGTTATCATCTCAAATAATAGCTTGCAACAGGTTCACATGCAGACAAATCCCCAAAGCTTGATATATTATCTGTATTGCCTTTCTAGACAGCAGTTTTTAAAGAAGGGAGGTTAACCTACCCATCCAATTATGAAGAAGAAAGCAGCAAGGTAGATAAACTGTCATGGGCAGGAAACAGCAAATAGGCCCTGAGGGCTCACAAAAAACAGAATTCATCTTGAAAAATGTTCCATTTTTGAAACCACAAGGTTTCCCACAAGGGAAGTGTGTTCAATGATCACCCAATTTCAGTATTTTTTTTGCTTATGTAATCCCTTACAAAACTATTCTTCTGCCAAAAATCTGTCATCATTCAAGCCTGTAATGGTGTCAGAAAATTTCATTAAGTTTGCAGAACATTTGACTGCCTCTCAACCACTGGGCTGAAGATTCTGCTATCCCTGCTGCACAAATGATTGTTAAGACATCAGTAACTTAGGATTTGGCACAGATCCAAAAACTGGCAGCACTTTTAGAAGCTGTTCTAAAATTCTAGCACTGTACTGTTTCCAAAGAACTTAGAGATCTGTTTAACAACCAGACCAGTATCCTATTTTTATCCTGCTCAAAAAAATTAGCTTAAGAAGGATAAAGTACTCTAAAAGACAAGCATACAATGAACTAATGATAAATTAAGTTCTTTTTCTCCCCTGTTAATTAACTATCAAAACCAAGCAAAGAAACACAGTGTACAAGACTGCAGCTCACTAAATCAGGCTGAACTCTGAGAGGTAATCTAGATGCTGCTAGAGCTTTAAATATAGCTTTCCCATGCTCACTGTCTCAGGTGAAATCAAGGACACTTCAGAAATAGCATATCGACAGCTGCAGTCAATTACAGAGGAAAATAATCAAAGAAGCTTAAATCACTTTGTTATGATTCAGGCTGCTTTTGTCAGAACACTGGCAAAAGTTAATGATACTCTTCAAGCAGAAAGACATGGGTGAACTGTAAACTGCATTCCTGCACTACATGGGTCAGGCTAAATACCTCTTTCAGAACAATTCAAAATAAACACTGTCTTTAGTATCACAGTTGACTGAAATTACAGAACTCACTCAAATGAAATCCAAACTTTCAGCAAGATTTACAGTATGCTTGGGTTTTCTCAAGACTAGTTTACTGTTACAAAAACTAGAAGCTGTAGGCCCAACAGTGGATACTTCAGACTTGGTCTGGTCTGACTTTCAAGGATAAACACAATACCTCTATACTGACAGTAACACTGGCCTCACCTGCTGAGATAAAATTAATCTTGGGATTCACAGAAGTTCTGCAGAAATTTCTAGCAGACACTGAATTTCAGTTTCAATTTTTGTTTCAAAATTTCTGCTTATTCTGCCTTATCTGCAAGCATCTTTTTCTTTCCTTGCCTTTGAAAAGGAAGTGGTCAAGCTGGATGGTGAACCAAAATAACAATATCCCTTCAAAGCATCACAGATGAACATTTTCAGCCTGATCCCCAGAACAGACAGGCAGTTCAAGAGCCCTTTGGAGACACCTACCATCTGACAAGACTTCGTAGGCCTCAGCTACTTGCTTAAACTGCCGTTCTGCCTCATCCTTATTGTCTGGGTTTTTATCAGGGTGCCATTTCAGTGCCAACTTACGGTACCTGAGTGGAAGGAAAACAAAGGATATTTTACTCTGAAATAACAGAATATGCTATACAAATAAACACAATGTTGTCAGGTTAAACAGGTTGTCAAGGATCAAAATAAGAAATTCCTGGTGCTTTGTATATTGCATCAAGATACTGGGAGCAACCTGCAGGTACACAAAGAACCAGCTACTCAGATATGTTTTAAATTAGAAAGCAGGTTTGGGGTTTCTTACTTATTCTGAAATTATTCTTGTGCATTTTTGATGATCAACGTCTGCAAGACCTAAGAAAAACATTCCAAAATATTTCTGCTGTGGGCTTCTCCTTAGAGCTCTGTAATTATTCAGTACTACAACCAGCCAAGGGAAGCATCAAGAGGAATCTGGTACATTAGAAGTTGATAAAGCTCCAAGAACACACTGATTGTGACACCCTAACATTAATGCCTTCTTTGCCAGCTGCACACAATTCCTATCCTCCAACGAAACACTTTAGGCAAAGTGTTCATAACTTCTTTCTTAGAGAGGCAAAGCTAAGCTTGCCCCCAGGTTGATGTGCTTTGCAATCATCCAAGACCACAGATCAGACATTTGAGTTGATAAAGCAGCACATGGAGGAATTTGCAAAAGAACACAGGAAGACAACAAAGTGTGACTACAAAAGCCATGTAATTATATCTGTCCCTTAAAATCCAAAACATCCCCACCAGTGACACTCACGCTTTTTTGATATCCTCTGCTGAGGCATGCTTCTGCACTCCCAGAACTTCATAATAATCCACCATGTTTCAAGAGTTCTTGTGGTAACAACAGCTGAGTCTTTCCAGTCCTGTAACAACAACAACAACTTGTAAATGAAGCTTGTCCAGTACTGCTACTCCATGAAAGTCAGGTAGGAGCCTGGGACTGCCTTGTATCAAACCTGACCCAAGAAAGACAAAGTTCAAATGTTCCAAATTGAAAATAAAACTGCTTCACTTTAGGTCAAGAGATCAAACAATTACTTTAATTCAGATTTTTATGTTCTTTAATCCCACTGAAACACAGTACACAAACACACAGAGATACAGCAGCTCCTGAAACAGATTAGACTGATAAGCTGAGTATTTTAAGAAGGGTATCTGGATTACAGTTTTGATGTAGATATTAATAACTCTGAATGCAAAAGTTCACCTGTTATCTGTGACACCTGTCATGTCTAAAGCACATATGGGCATAAACAAAGGGACCCATCTTTCACATCTGTTCTTCAGAACATTACTTCCACTGACATGCTCCCTCCGGAAAAGCAATGTTTGTGCAGGGCCTGGAAATTTAAAACTCAATCTCTTATTGAGTCCAATAAGCCTTTCTTGTACTCAGACTTTGACAAAAACGTGCATGTTGCCTAAACTACTGAATATCATTTGCCTCCTTTACACTTCTCAAGATAAGCACATAACCAGCAAGATTGCTCCAACTGCAAGGTAACCAACCAACTCAAGTGCAGAGGCACTGAGTGTTTGTTAGTATAAAAGAACAGTTATCACAAAAGTCCTGAGAAACCCAGAAGTTAAAAAAGCAATTTAAACATTGACAGTTTCTTGTCAACATTGGAGAATAATTACAAGGAACAGTTTCACTGACCATTACTCCAACTAAATGACCACTAAGATGAAAGAACTTTCCTAAAAAGTTTCAAGAATGTTTCATGTCTTCATGCAATGCTGTCTTTCTCTCCACCATTAAAAAAATCTCCATTCTGGCAAAACTTCCAATCCCCCTTCCATCCTACCACTGCTGGCTTGTTTCAATTTAAGGAACAATAAACAGTGACCCTTTTCCAGTAGTTATCAACTTGTTGCGGGGAAAATCACCCAAATACACTCAGAACATAATACAGCAATGCATTAGTCACATTTTCTTATCTTGTGCATCAAGAACAAAAACTCATTGAAATAACCTTTCCCCCCTCAAGTCATTCAGTGTTTTTCATTTTAGCCCAGGCAGTCTCAGTTTCCTTTTTCCCAAGAAAACCAAGTATGATGTAGCCTAGTGAAATATTCTAAAATTAATTCATTGTACTACTTTTACAAGTATCTTTCAACATCCTGGGATACAAACACTGAAAAAATACTTCCTTTCAAAATAAATTGGTACATCTTCAAAATATGTTCCTGCTGTAGGTTAAAGCTTAATTACCTTTAATTATGGATTATGGTTACACACACATTTCCTCAAATGGCAGAACCAGTTTAAGGGATACCCTGCCACGCTTCCTCCCCTCTCCAAACCACTTACAGAAGCAAATGTACTGGAGGACCCACGTGTTTAAAACTTGGGTGGTTTTAGCAATCCCCTTAACCATACAGTCCCACAAACACAAAATTAAAATGTAGCAAGTAAATAGCCCTTTGAAGAAATCTCCACATCAAAAAAAAACATAAGGGTATAGTTAATACTGTGACCAACACCAAAGGAAGTTGGGGGACGTGCACTAAAATTAAGAATGCCAATAATAATAATGTACTAATGGCAGTGTTCAATATGTAAACATACAGATTACCAAAAATATCCCAGGATATTTGCTATCAACTTGCTTCTCTAGCTTTGCTGTTTCCCACACAACAATTGGAACAGCTCTGTGAACACAGAGGCGAGGAGCAGAGTCAGGGTGGGTAAGTTTGTTATCAAATCCCACAGCCTTATGAGGAACAGCACACATAGAATGTACAGACTGCAAAGAAATCAGGGGGAATCCAGCATGAGTCAAGCTTAAGGCTAAAGGTCAGAGTCCCTCCTAACAAGCCTAAAACTAGCAAGCAACCAGCAAAAAGCCTCAGGACAGGAGCATATACCATAACACTAAACGTCTTTCCATATTCTCCTTTTCTTATACAAGACCTTCATTAGCTCTCCTCTCAATTCTGGTACCTATCTTAGAGGGAAAACTTAAAACTCAAGCTTCTAACTAGAAAAAGCATGTAGGAAAAGCAACTTAGATGTAACAAATAAATCATATCTTTCCCTAGAGAACTTTGTGCACACAGGTAGTTATATTGTTTTCAACACAGTATTTTTTTTTAAACTTTCCTGCTTGTTTAAAAGCAATGCTACAGATCTGTGAAGTTCAGACTCAATATAAACACCATATATCCCAGATAACAGAAACCTGAAGTTGGGACAAAAAAAACAAAGCAGAAGCATGATCACCTCTTAACAGATGACTCTGACCCTAAAAAGCTACTCCTTCAAGATGGAGAAATTATTTGTTTCAAAGAAATGTCTGGGGATTGCATGTTCTGTCTTTAGTGAGTGTTACTGCTCAGTTTTTACTTGTCATTAGCATAAAGTCTGGAATTAAAACAGCCAGAAACCTTCTAAAGAAAAGAAATTCTTAATATTCTCCTTCTCCTAATCAAAGTGTCACCCAAGTCAGGTGACAGGAAGCATTCATCTCTAATATCCTGTTATTTCTATCTGCTAGTTATCATAAAGTATAAGCTGTACTGCTGAAACTTCAGTTATCATAGGAACTTTTTGTATGTAAAAAGGTTTTAAAAATATTTAGAAGAAAAAAACTCATCTGCAACTTCTTTTGTCCAGCTAAAGAAAAAAAATGTCAGCCAGTATTTAGCCCCTCAACAGCCAAAAAAACTCCATGCACACCCACAAAACCCCCCTCCCCCAAAATATCCAACAATATTCACAAACTAGAAAAGACCTCCATCTACAATCTTTTCAGGACAGAATTATTTAAAACACTCACTCAAGAGAACAGCCACCATCAGCTTATAATAAAGCAGAATATGGATCACCATTGACTTAGAAAATAGAAGATGGCCAATTCAAAAGAAATAAATCAGTACTTCTAAGGCTAGCAGGAATGTGCATGGTGAAAATGCCTAAATGTTTCAAAGATGCAAACCTTACACCTTCCTGCAAGAAACCACCCAACTGTCCTAATCACAATGACATGACAAAAATCTTCTCCAAACACGCAATCTGTCAAATAATTTGTCTCCAAATATACAAGCAAGGCTCATTAATTAGGCACTTGAGAGTTTTTCTAAAGCAAGGAAGAAACCAGCCCACATTAGCTGATTTCCTGCCTCCATCCACAGAAAATCTTCAAAATTTCAGAAGAAAATACAAGCCAAAAAAAAAAAAATAAACCAGCTGAAAGAAGATGTTTCATGGCCTTTGTGTTTGCTCACAAAAATCTGTAGTTCCCTGAGCTGGGAACTGCACTATGTTTACAGTGTGCTATCAGCTACTCCAACTCCTTCTTTGGGGCATGAAAATCAAACAGGCAAATGCTGAAGTGAACCAAAGGTTTCCATAGCTTATAGATTTCTCAGGCATCACAGGGAAGGCAGCTTTGCTTTGGTTTACAGTGGCCCTGAACTACACGGACACAGGACCAGGCTCAGGCCCTCCCCACACAGCTCAGCCTGAGTTACCCAGAACCTGGCCCATAAACTCTTTACAGCACAGTCCTCAGCTACATAAAAAGCATGAGAAGCATTACAGAAGGCAGATATGTAGAGAACTCCAAACTTTGATAAGATCAGATGCCAGAGAAAAGCAAGTAACCAGACAAACAAGCAGCAGGGATGACAAAGCAGCACCCCAAACTAAACAGGGAATGGGGGAAAGCATCCAAACAAGAAATTCTTCAGAGCAGCCAGGAGGGAATTCAGACAGCAAGGGGCATGCGACCTTTGCAGTCAGCTCAGTCAGAAAAAGTTATCTATTTCTGGCCATGAAGCAAGGGGCAGCACAGAGAGTCCTCAAAGATGCCAGAACAGCTCGAGCTCAGTGACTGCAGCAGTCACCTGGAGAGCAGGATGGAGTTCCAAACTCCTGATTCACAAAGCTCACACAGCAGGCACTCATCAACATCCTCTGCAGGCCCCACAGCACCCAGGTGCCAGCACCTGCTGCTTTCCATGGAGTTAACTGAAGGATTGGTGTCAGCTCTGCAGGAACAAACACCCTGCTCTGAAGGGTGAACTCACAAAAATCCACTGTGCTAACACAAAGTTTACCAGAGCATTTTTTAAGAGTAAGAATGCTAAGGAACAAATAAAGTTACCTATGAGTACAAGAACACAGAGTAAGAAAACCTGTGTACGTTTTGTGATTAATAAACCTGACAAACACATTTAAACAAGGCACCAGCCTTAATTTTTTCCTCCCACTTATACATACACAGTGCAGACTAAAGCATATTAACAACTTCAATACTTTTAGCTTTTACTTACCTAAGCTTAGAAAAACTGTCACACTTTAACTTCACAGGCTCTTGAAATTTATTGTTTCATGGAAAAATGTCAATTTACCATATAATTTAAATTAATACGATGTACTTAAATAGCCATGTTTATGCTCATTATTTTAATACTCCCTCAGTATCCTCAGGAGATGAATTTAATAAAATGCACATTCCAAAAAGCTTAGTTTAATCTCATGTTTACAGCAAACATCCTGCCTGTATGTCAGACAGCAGAGTGGATTTGGATACAGTTGTTGTTATTATTATACCAGTTCACCAGGGAGAAGGCAGCTGGGCTGGCTGCTTTACCTTGCAGCTCGTGTTCCATTGTGGAAAAGCCAGCAACAACAAAACTCCAGCACAGCCAGACAAGAGGCCCCTGACCAGGACACCCTCACCCCTCGAGGCAGGAAGCTGCAGAGTCCTGTCCCCTGCTCTCCTCCCCAAGGGCAGCAAGACAATTCTGGCAGGGACTACAGACCTGCTCTGCACTGCTGCCTGGCACATGGAAAGCCTGAACAGGGCAACAAGTGAAAAACCATTAAAAAAGAGTGAACCAACCAAAAATGGAAACAGAAGAAATACCAAAATCTTCATCTGTGAAAGAAATGTAAGCTGGCTAACAAAAACCAGGGAAGGATGTTGATCAGTCAACAGGCCACCCTCACCCCCTTGGCTGAGACTCTCCTGCTTATCCATCTCATCTCTGATAAAGGGGGACTTATTCATGATCTTCCCTTAAAGCAAAGCAGCACTTTTCCAAAACAACTCAGGTGTCCAAATTTGGAATTGTGTCCCAAATATCTGGAACACTGTCACTCTCCTAAAACTCACCATAAAAGGCTATTTTATACAAAGTATAATAAAACCTTATTTTAAAAAATATATGATATGTCTATGAGTAAGCAATTAAAAACAGTGAAAGCCTCAACTGAAAGACATGGCCCAGAAAGTTTTAGGCAAATAATCACATGCAAACAGATGATCCTTTAGGGAAAAGAAAATAGTTCAAAGTTTCTACACATTTCCCCTGAAGTGTTTTTGAGTCATGATAACTTTACTTAAGCCAAAGAAAAAGGAAAAAAAAGCTTCATTAAAGAAAACAGCAACTTTTGATAGGCTGTCACAGATTCAGACTACATTTTAAGAGAGAAAAAAATTTCTAATCAGAAAAATTAAAGTTTTAATAAAAAATAGCTGCAATGTAGCTATGAATGGCTTCAGACTTACTATATGGCCTTTAAGATCCTTGTTAAGTACTGAGTCCTCACTAATACCAGGGGGATTTCAGTATTCAGAACAAAGAGAAAACATAAAACCTACAACTAGAACCTGTAGGAGTGAAATGCATATGCATGAATTATTTCTTCCCTAGCACTTAAATAAATAAAGCAGAATGATTTCATTAAGTCTAAAGTAAGGAAAATCTAACATCCATTCAAATGTATTTCATACAAAAGAAAATAGAATTTAAACTACTAACACCCTCAAATATAATTTTATTTTAAATCTATCTTGAAAGATACAATCATCATATGCAAGATCCAACAAGTTTTGACAAAGCTAAGTAATTTCTCACTAATCCTTCCATTGCTTGAATAAGACAAAGGAAAAGCTTTGTCATTAAATGTTTCCAGGACACAACTGAGGTTCTTTTACAAATGCTATTAGAGAAATGGAGCACTTCCTACTTAAGGAGCACAATGCTTAAACATAAACCTCACAGAGCTAAGTCGAAAATTACAGCAACGAGTTCCCTTCAAAGCGAGCCTGACTGCACGGCTCAGAAGCGGTGGATGCGCTCTGGGAGGCTGGAGAGCCTCCGGTCCTGTCCTGTGCTGTGCTCTCCTGTCCTCTCCCGTCCCGGCAGCGGCCCCAGCGGGCCCGGCCCCCGCGCTGACATCGCCGCCCGTTCCCGGCCAGGCCGCGGCAGCTCCGGCCCGGGGACACCGCAGTCACCGCCCCCGGCCCACGCAAGCTCCGCTCACAGAGCTCACTGCGCCACCGAGCTCGGCACAGGGGCAGAACAAACCAAAAACCTGGTATTTATATCTCGGGTACTGTTAGGAGCTCCTGTATCCTACGTAAGATAATTATGATTTAACATAAGTTATTCCCTCTCCCCGCATACATTCCAAAACTTCTAATGGATAAAAGCAAGAACACAGTCGGTAAAGAAATCTATTTATCTATTTAAAAACATCAGTAGCAAAACTCGTTAGCCCTCTAACTAAAACTTCACAGAAGTAAAGCCCTTCCTGCCTTCTTCCCAAACCCAGCCAAGATAAATGAGCAAACTGCATCGATCTGGGAAGGACAGAGAATATACCAGAGAGAGAAGCTGCCTGGGTAAGAATCTGCTCTAGTTTGAAAGCACAAGTACTTAAAAGACAAGCTCGATGGAACTCTGCAGTTTACAGATTTAGTTTACATTATTAGTAGCACTGCAGTCTAAACAGTGCTGCCAATAAAAGCAGCAATTTAAACTTCTACTCCAATAGAGATTATTTAAGAAAATTTAATACTAATTTAACTTCCATTTTCAACACACTGTTATTCTCCACTGAGAAGTCAGCACAGGCGCCGAGGGGAGTACACAAAGTTAGAACAGTGTTGTGCAATAGGTAAAATTCTGGTTGTTTGCAATAAAAAAGTAATCACAGAGACAAGATCTGTAAATACATTTACTCACTGGTCCAAACAAATACATTTACTCATTGGTCTAAACAAATCTTCTTTGACAACATAATCCATCAAACTAAATGGTATTTTCACTACTAGGCTCTTGATCGCCAGCTGAACATAAAATCCCTAACTGGAGTACAAGGATCTCCGAAGAGTAAACAAAAATTAAGGTCAGCAGGCAGCAGTGAGTACAACCTCTGCTGCAGGACCGGAGAGGCAGAGCCTTGCTTCATCCCAGCTGTTCCCTTTGTATCAGCACCTTGTTCTTATCACTTTTTGACACTTTATACCCTAAAAACTCTTGACTTTGATCACTGACTATGCAATGACACAAGCCTAACCATTTGAACATTATAAACCCAGCTTTCATGTTACCGTGTCTAAATAAGTAGCAGTTTATAAATACTACAATTTAGAACTGATTTGTTCAGTATTTAGAATTATTTCTAACACCTTTGTTAGCACGGCTGAAGCACACGTTTTGAGCAGCCAAGAAGAGCTCAGGCAGCAACACAACACAAAGTGTTGGTGCAAACAAGAACGCCGAGTTGTAAACCCAGCCCACAGCCCCCTCCGAAGCGCAACAAACACTGAGGACAAACAGCGTTCCTTACCTGGCAGTGTCAGCTTTCAACTCGGCTCGGAACCTGGCAACAGCGAACTCAAAACACCCGACCTCTGCCGACCTCACCCACAACAAACCTCCCTGCTGCCCCTACCCCGAGCAGTAAACACTGAGCGAACGTATCTGAACTGCTTCCATCGGGGGAAACACAGCGCGTTTGGCTTAGGATCATCAGGGGCGGAAAATGCCGCTGAGATCATCCAGCCCAAACATCCCCAGCAGCGACCGCCACTGTCCCTTAATCACTAACCCAGCCAGCGCCACATCCAGGCGCTCCCGAACACCTCCGGGGATGGTGACTCCACCGCCGCCCTAGGCAACCTCTTCCAATGCCTGACCACCCTAAACGCGAAATATCTAACACATTATCTAATCAAACATCTAATACATTATCTAATCTGAATCTCCCCCGTCTCATCTCAAGGCCATTCCTGTGGTGCTCTCACTGCGGGCTCTCACGGCCCGCAGCTCACCCCCCTCTCCTTTCAGGGACTGTAGAAAAGGAGAACGCAGCACCGCTCGCAAGCCGCCTAGGCAGTACCCCGCGACAAAAAGCGCTTTAAGGAGAAGGTCTGCTTAACGAAACGAGGCTCGGCCTCATCCCCTGGGAACTGACACCACTGTGAGCAAGGAATGGAAAGCCAGAATTTATTTTCTGCCTCGCGGCGAGCAGGCGGCAGCGCGGGCTGGCACCGAACGTCCCGGGGTTTGTCCCGCTCCGAATGCCGGGGGAGCCCAGGGCAGCCGCTCCCTCCCCGAGCTCGCTGCGATCCCCGAGTCCCGCCAAGGCCGGGCAGAGCCCGCACGGCAGCCGGGGCCGATCCAGCAGTGCGGGGCCTGCGCCGGCCGCGCCGCGAGGCCCCGCTACCAGGGACGCCGCTGCCGAGCACCGCGGCCCGGCCAAGCGCCCGCTCCCCGCTGCCCCTGCCTCCCGCACGGCCGCAGCCGGGCGGCCTCGGGCCCGTCCGCCCCGCACTCACCCGCCGGTGTCTGCTCAGCGCGGCCGCCGCTCCCGCCGCTTCCCTCCCGCCGGGACAAACGGCAGCGGCCGCAAACAGGAAGCGCCGCCAGCGCGCGCCGTCACTTCCGCCCCGCCGCTTCCGGAAGCTTCTCGAACGGCCCCGCCGGGTGTCCCGTGCGAGCGGAGAGCGCCCCCTGCCGGCCGCCGGCGGGGCTGCACCGGGGCGGGGCGGGGCCGCGGGAAGGGCGGGGCTTCCAGTGGGGGCGGGGCTTCATGGGGAGGGGCGGGGCTCCGTGAGGGCAGGGCTCCGGGCGGGGCAGGGTCATGGCGCGTTTGTTTGTGCGCCGCGCGTTTTAAACAGCGATGGCTGCTCCCGGCTCCACGGAATCACAGCGTGTCTGGTGGGCATGGTTGTGTTCAGTCATGGGCTGCAAACAGCCATGGCTGCTCCCAGTTCCACAGAATCACAGCCTGTCTGGTGGGCATAGTGCTGGTGTTCAGTCACGGGCTGGACTCTCAGAGGTTTTTTTCTGACAATGTGATTTTGTCAAGCAGTGCTCAGGTGGGCAGCTGAGGGGAAGGGAGAAGAAAAAAGAATAATGTTAAGAAACATTCTTTGAATAGGTGAGTTTGGCTGCTAGAAGTGCAATGACAAAATTTCTTCCCCTTTGAGGTCCTTACTCTCAAAAACTGGGATTGCCAAGAGAGGATGGGCCAGGCTCTGCTCGGTGGTGCCCAGCAACAGGAGATGAGGCAATGGGCAGAAACTGAGGCACAAAAGCTCCACCTGAACATGAGGAAGAACTTCTTTACTGTTTAATTCTTCTACTTTAATTCTTTACTTCTTTACTGCACTGGAACAGATTGCCCAGAGAAGCTGTGGAGTCTCTCTCCCTCACTGGATATTCCAGAACCATCTGAACACAATCCTGTGCCGTGTGCTTTGGGTGACCTTGCTTGAGCAGGAGGTTGGACCAGATTGACCCTTCCAGCCTGACCCATTCTGGGATTATGTGAGGGAAAATGCAAAAAGTAAAGCCTGGGTGTGGTGCTGTAGGAAAAGCTGAAAAAACAATAATTTTAAGAAACATTCTTTGAATAGGTGAGTTTGGGTGCTCAAGGTGAGATGACAAAAATTTTTCCCCCCTTGTGTGTTTTAGCTGTAGTCTCAAATGTTATATAACTCTGGCACACAATTCCTTTGAGGTCAGATTCCTCTCCATGCATGTAGCACCTGGATACAGCCCTTCACTGGGTGACTGTATTGGAGCATCCTTTGTGTTATATTCAAGTATGTGGTCTTCTGAGTGCCATGGCTGAAAGCAAAGTATAGGGCAGCAAAGTTGTTATTCTATTTTTAAAATGTAGTATTTATCCATGTTTTAAATTGCTGTAAAATTATATTTCTTG
Organism: Zonotrichia albicollis; assembly: GCF_047830755.1. NCBI lineage: Eukaryota > Metazoa > Chordata > Aves > Passeriformes > Passerellidae > Zonotrichia > Zonotrichia albicollis. The sequence goes on along the minus strand of NC_133819.1, from coordinate 8,927,632 downwards.
CCCCTTATTTAAAAAGTGGAGGCATTAATTTATACATCACCAAAGTGAAGTTAGAGTTTCCACGCCTAAAATGCATGCTTCCCAAATAAAGTCAATTAAAAGTCTACTCATTATTTAGGAAGTGTTTGTGTGGAAGTGGGGTTAGCTCAAAAAGACAAAAGCCACCTTGGAATAAGGCAGGGGAAGAAAACCTAAAACAATCTGCAGGACAAGTAGTAGGATAAACCTAAGTATAGGCTTGGTGCTTTGGGGAAATGCAAGCTTCAAAAGAAATATTGTTGATGCTAAGTTGTGGTTATGGAAATAATTCTTCAAAATTAGAGCAGAGGGACACCTCACTCCATTATGAGTTTCTCATCAACAAGGAGCTGTGGATCCCAGTCATTGGTCCATTTGGAAAGACAAAAGCCAAAGGATTTGTAGGTTAGACTGGCTCTTCCTTATGGGTGAGGTTCACACCTCAGCATTCACAGCCTGGCAAAGGCAGGTCAGTACTGTGAGGTGTGGGAGGAGACCATATAAAATTTTGATTTAATCCTTTAAACATTTCTTGATGTGGAAATAATGGTTTTTCCCCAACCTTTTATAACTAATGACTGGGGAGAAAAAAATTGAAGGGTCCTGTCGCAGACATTTTTTATGAAAAATCCTCTCCTTAAGATTTTGCCTCCTGAGAAGCTGTGAGGCCTCAGGAACAAAATGTAAACTTTGATTATCTGCTGCTGTGGAATGCAACAAGTAAATCTTGGATTAGCCCATGTTAAATGTTTGTAATTAATAGCCAATCACAGCCCAGCTGGCTCGGGCTCTGTCTGTGCCACAAACCTTTGTTATCATTCCTTGCTATTCTATTCTTAGTTAGCTTTCTGATGAAATCCTTTCTTCTGTTCTTTTAATACAGTTTTAATGTAATATATGTAATAAAATAATAAATCAGCCTTCTGAAACATGGAGTCAGATCCTCATCTCTTCCCTCATTCAGGAACCCCTGTGAACACGGTCACAGGGTCCTAAAGCCTGAGCTACAGCAAACAAGACAGAAGTTGCACAAGGCAGTTTCTTTGCTTTAATAATTTAAAGAACAGATTTTATATTTACAGTTAAGATATGATGGATGCCAACCATAAAACTTTCTTTTTATCCAAGCAAACAAGAACGAGGCAAAGAAGCATGATTCCACATGGAACTAGAGGGTTGGAATCTGAACACTGCCTGCATCAATGCAACCAGGACCATGGCTTCTTTAACACAATTGTTGTCATTACATTTATCTGCCCAGAGATTTTCTAACACTGTTCTGACTCTAAACAGAATAGCCCTGATTCAGCATCCTTCTGATATAGGAATAATATTTGGGAAGGCTTACAGACTAATTTTGCATTTGGAGAAAGGAAGGTATGAGAAGGTGAAGTGCCTCAGCAAAACACTGAGAATGTAAATAAATGTTTCCTAACAAAGTTATAGATGAAAACAAAAGATTGTGTCATTATTTTTTAAAAAATCAAGAATATTTGTAATTGGTTTATGCTTTTCTTTGAAGAAGAGATGAAGGCATTTCCCAAGGCTTCTCAGAATGGGCATTTTACAGAGACACCAATTACAAATATAATTTATTAGGGCACCTCTTTTTTTTTTAATTTATGATCATTGATAGCTCAGATTATCTCTAATACTGAACAATAATAAGAATATTTACTTTTTTAAAGTTTGCTCCAATTGTGCACATAATATTTAGTTTTCTGTTCTCTGTTACAGGGAAAGGCAGGTGATTTCAATTAAAATAGCACATGGCAAAACCCACAGAAGAGGTACTGCAGGGGGTACTGAAGCACATCCACCCAGGATTGCCCTGGTTGAACTTCATGTGGTTGGAGATTGCCCAGCCCTCGAATTTGTCTGGGTCTCTGCAGGGCCTCTGTTCCCTCAAGGGAGGCAGCAACTCCTCCCAGTTTAGTGTCCTTGGCACACTTTGTGTCCCTTCCAGCCCTGCATCCAAGTCATTTGTGAGGATGTTGTTCCACAGGGCTGGGGCCTGTGGAAGCCCACTGGGGACAGGACACCAGCCTGGTGTGACCCCCTCCACTGGAAGCCTTTGTGCTGACCCTGAGCCCATTGCTCACCCAGCCCAGGCTGTGTTTATCCAGCTGTGTGCTGGACATTTTGTCCAGAAGGATCCTGGGAGAGACACTATTGAAAGTTTTGCTGAAATCCAAAAGGATTACATAACTGGCTCATTAACATTTTTAATTAGTTCTATTTATAGGATTAATAAAACTGAAAAGCTTTTAGATTCAGAAAACCTTCAAAGGTATTTGCAGAAGTATGAAGTCAAAGTGTCCTCTGTTTTTATGGCTCCCTGCTTGCAGCAGAAGCCTGGAGCATTGTGTTAAGGGACATTAAATCTGATGTTGCTGGCAGAGCATCAACATTCCAGTAACAAAAGTTCTGGTGGGTCTGTTAAAGCTGGTATCAGAGATCCAGGCTGATATCCAAGTGCTGAGTCATTGAGTCAGGATAAACACTGCTATCAAAGAACCTTAATTGTTTGAGAACTTTCAGCTCTCCTCTAGGAACAGGAGGGAAAGGTCTGGTCACTTCACCCAACTTCAGCTGTCTCAGACATCCAGTTTGAGGCACTGACTGTGAAGAGAGAGGAGAGGGCACCTCCAGGGCACAGTTCATCCCATCCTCTTTGGAGAGGGTGGAATTTTTGCTTTTGTGTCTTAGTACAGAAGGAGCCTCCTGCCAGAGCTCTGTCCTGGGGCTGCCTTTTCTCCCCAGGTGCCTCACAGCCACCTCACAGATGCCTGAAGCTCAGTGAGATGAATTCAGCCCTAACTGGGAGCTATAACCTAATGATGGAAATCATGTGGCAGCATTCCAGGAGGTATTGGCAATTCACATAGTTCCCAGATTCTTTTTTTAAACCATCTTTTATGATTTGTGGAGGTCAATTATATAAAGCCCATCAGAACACAAGAAATGCTTAAAAATGCTGCATTAGAGAGACATTAATATTAATCCTCCTGGGGTGGTAATGGCTGTAGCCTTCCCAGCCTGCTGCTCTGCCCTGCTGCTTTAATGCATCTCGTTTTTCTATTTACAGATTTACAGATTCTATTTTTGGTGTTAACAAAGAATATGAGCATATGTATCAAAGACTGTTCTCACGTCATCTAATTATAGCACTGCTGGCAAAGTAATTCTGGAAAGTGGCACTTAATTAAATACAAGCATTAACTTTTTGCTGATAGTTTATCAGAAACAATTAGATTTGAAATATGGGGAATACACCTTGAGTTTGAAACTTTCACTAGAAGCATTAAAAGCACAAAATAACCCATTTTCCCTTGCATTCTCCAGTGTTTGCCTGTCAAACACAACCTCAGTTTTCATTGGTACGGTGTGTCTTAGGTAATCTAGAGGCTGCAAGTTTATCTGGACTCCTCTTTGTGTGCAGAAGCCTGAGCTAAGTGGATGCTTTTGAAAGTGGTTAAAACACTTCAGCATAGTTGATATTTTTGCCAATTCCTCCTGAAATATCAGATGTATTCTGCTGATTATTTGGGGTCTGCACACAACAACCCAGCAACTACTGGGGGCAGTCAGATGATCTCACAGCTTATGCCAAGTGCTTATTCTTTGCAAGGACAGCTTGATCAGCATTTATGTTCATTACCTTGATCAGGGATATGCTTTTTTCTTCATATGACAATGTGAAATATCAGTTAATTCTATATAATTTTTCAATAGCTAGATGGATCTACCAGATAATTATACCTGAAGTATCTCTGCAGAACTTTGAGCTCTGCTGCCTTTTGCCTGAAAAGTGAAAAGGGGAAAAAAGAAAAACAGAGCTGTAATGAAAATAATTCTTAAGACACAAGGGCTAAAAGAAACTTTTCCTTCAGCAGGTTTGTTTGACAACATACAGCAAAACTACATAGCAACTGAGGAGAAATGCTTGTCCCAGGTCTAACATTTGGGCAAGCAGCAGTAGCAGGAGGATCTGAAATGACACCATCTGGTGAATGCCTGCTTCTCTCTTCAGCAATCAAGAACTATGTGTAACTATAAACAAGGAATAAAATAGAAATAATGCAAAACTACTTTTCAGTTAAATGTTACACAGAATGAACAAACAGCTGCTCTGGGAATGCAGAAAAGAATGATGTTAAATATAGTAGGAAATTTGAGCACGCTGCTCCTATAAATACATGAACCAACTCTGCAAACAGAATGTGATTCTGCAGAGCTGTGGACAGGGAGGCTTAGACCCAGACTGGAGAGCAACTATTCTGGCAATAAATGTGGCAGTGATTGAACCATCACACAGGAAGAGCTCATCCCTTGACAGTGTAAAATCAAGCTGCAGGACATCTGTGCCTGCCTTTATTATGCCCCATTTTTGCCATTCAGAATTCCCATGTTTCTCCTGTTTGTCTGATGTGCTTTGCTAAATTCTGGGCTACTCAACCTTCAGAAGAGTTTGCACAAGAGGTTGCACAAGAGGTTGCACTTGGGTGTTTGGCACTGCTGGTGGCAGAAGCAAATATACATTTAGGTGATTTAACACTGGTCCTATGGTTTTTATATCAATGTTTAGCATCCTATCTATAAAAATTTGTGAAAATAATTCAGAACTCAGTTTTTACCAAGTCTGTTATTTTACATTGATAAAAGATTTGCAAAATCCTTGGAAAGTCAAAGCAGCAGTGGAGGTTGAAAAAGCAAAGCCACAAAATCTTAAATCCAACCTTACCTGGTAAGTGCCACTGATTAACAACCACAGGAATGTGACAAGGAAGAGATTTACTGTCACTTAACTCAGTCCCCAGTCACATCAAAGGCCACAGAAGGAATTTTGAAGATGCTGCTGGGGTCACTAACAAGCAAGGCAGAGAAAGATGGTTACAGCCTTGGAAGCTGTGTCATAGCAGGAGAGGCTGAGACAGCTGATGTTGTTCAGCCTGGAGAAGGCTCAGATTCCTTAATATTGCCCCACAGAACAAGAGGCAATGGGCACAAACTGGAAAATAAGAAATGTGTTTAAACCTGATTTAAAAGGTTTTATTGTGAAGTCAATTGAACACTGAAAACAAGTTGCCCAGAGAAACTGTGGATTTTCCATCCAAGACATTCAGAACTCCACAGGTGTAGGTCTTGCCCAACCTGCTGTAGCTGGACCCTGCTTTGAGCTGGGGTTGGAGTAGGTGATCTCCAGACATTCCCCTGACTTCAGCTACTTGGTGTTCTCTTCAATGGATTCAGCCTGTGTAACTTCATTATCACTTTTTGCCTCTCTACACAGATGAGAAATGTAATGCCCTTTCCAGACTACCAGATACATACTGAAAAACAGGTCAGTTACATGGGCATTTGTGCTTTTATTAATGTTACAAATGAGGAAATGCCCTACAAGAGGAGTTTCGTGTAGTTTTATGTTCACCACATTTTTAGTAGCAGGTAAAGCATATATGCTGCTATTTCTAAACATTCAAAAAGAAATATGCACAATACTAACTTTATAAATGTTAAAGTAGAACTAAAAGTGTATTTAGCAATGAAAATAATAAATGAGCAAAGGGAAGTAGGTAAGTCTAATTATCAAAGGAGATAAAAACTAAATTGCACCTTCAGATGAGCCCACATGTGCTAGAATTCCAGAAGAAGCTGAAATTTTTGTGTTTGCTGACAGAGTAGCATTCCTCAATATCAATTACAGCTTCTCAGACTTCTATCCATGGAGTTTTATTCTTTCCAAAGATTCTGAAGAAGTTTTTACAAAGCAGAGCAAGTGCATTGTTTGGAAGACACCCTGAACAAAGGTAACCCTCAGAGCTGCAGCTTCCTTGGCAGAGTGGGGAATCACAGCTCAAAAGCTGAAGGTAGGAACCATCCCAAAGCAGAATAGGAATGTTTGGAAAACAGTGATGACTGAGGCCAGCCATTAACCCAGCCCTGCCAATCCCAGCACTGAACCACGTCCCTCAGTGACACATCTCCAGGAATTTTAAATTCCTCCACCAGCGTGACTCCATCACTGCCATGGGTGGCCAGTTCCATCAGTACTATCAAGACCAAGAAGCAGTTAATATTAGATTCTTTTAAAACTTACTCAGTACCATCAGTTTTTAACAAGAAAATGCACAATTTACTGCAAAAAAATGAGTGTTTCTGCAGAATTTCAAGAAAACTCCAATTATTTTATTCACAAAAGCAGAAGTCAATAAAAATATAGATATCCTGATCAGTTTTACAGACCATGTTAATTTCTTCTCTCCTTCACTGACAGGCAAAGCATCATGAAAAAAAAAAACAAGCATTTACATCACAAACCATTATTAACACAGATTCATGTATATGAGCAAATATTACAGGTCCAACAAATATTCCTCTTTTTCCTTTTTTTTTTCTGTGCTGTAGTGCTTTTCAGTGGTGGCAAGAATATGTGCTAACTGATATTTAACAGTTTTTGGTAGAAACTGAAATGTATGAACTCACTGCATTCAGTTTTTTCTCTGAATTCCAAACCCATGTACAGGATTTATTGAGAATGTTTGTGCTATATTATTCAAGTGATGCCAAAAAAAAAAAAAGTCAACACTGCTACTAATAGCATCAGGAAGCTCATTTTTTATTATTTTTATGGAGCACCTCCCCAAAAAATACCTGAAGATATCCTCCTCATTCAAATCAAACTTCTGTCAGCTGAGTGTTTATGCAGGGAACTGGAGCAAAATCTTCCCTCTTCTAAAGATATAGAAATGTTCCCTAGAAATCAGCTTTGTTACATTTATACAAGTCTGGCTTTCAGGACCATGATGGAAGACAACAGAGATTAAGTACAAGGCCAATTACTCTTGGTTTGGTTTGCTGTGCTTTATTTTATTTTAATCTACCTAATAGGACTGAACCCCCATCTGGAAAAACTCTCACTGGAAGAAAGAAACCAAGTGCTAATTTTATTTCTTTATTCCACTTTTAATGCCTTTGAACTTTGTAGAGGTGAAAAATTTGTGAACTCTTCAATCATATAGACCTTGACAAAAATGTTTGTAGAACAGGTTACAAAACTACAAACCCAAACCTAGTTGAAAACAAAAACCAATCAGAAAATGCTGGCTTTTTCAAAAGCAAGTACTGAACTAGGAGGAAGAAACACTGTAGTACAGAAAGTTACTTTAAGGAAGGGCTGTCTTGTACAGAAACCAACCCCAAACTCATAATTATTACTGCTTTAATTCTGATGATCAAATCTACAATAAAATTCCAGGTTGCTTGCATGCAGAGTGCTCCTGCCTCTGCCTACCTCAACCCTGGGAGCATCACCACTGGGGGACAGTTTGCTCTTCTTTTAAAATCCAGAAAATCCAGCTTCACATAGAAACAATTCTTGCTATGTAAGTGCTACAAGAGATCATTTCTAACCCGCTGCTCCCCAGGACGTGACTGTTACCTCTCACACCTTTACCTCCTGTTCCTTAAAACATCCAGCAATAGATCATTGAAAAGCAGAACTCGTGCTTCACCCTGCGTGCCTGAGAGCAGCTGGCAGAGCTGCAAGCACTGGCTGCTGCCAGGGAAAGCCCCACCGTGCCCTCAGTGCAGCCTGGATCTGAAGGGGTGCAGCTGCACACACCTGTGCACAGGGACACACATCTGCTCTGCCTGCCTGTGCCAGTGTCACATCTACAGGACACAAACGTCACTGAGTGCTGCAGGACAAAGAAATGAAACACCACAGTACTGCCAGCAAACTCAGGTTCTCTCCTGGAGGTTTCCGCAGCTCTGTGCTTGCTGCCATTACAGCCCTGTGCAGTCACACTCCCCCAGCCTACCCTCCCTGTGGCTCCCCTGCTCTCCTGGCCACACACAGCAATAGTGGGCACTGGCTCCTTTTCAAAAGCACAAAGTGGACAGTACCAGTCACCAGTACTTGGCATGACTCCAACACAATCTTCAAAATACAAATATTTAATAGAAAAATTTAATTTAATTTTACAAAATACAGATACAACACTACTCAATGTAGCAAAATAATGGAATTGAAAAATAATTTCAAAATATTTAAAGCATTAGGTTCTAAAATAAATAATGCTATCTAAAAGAAGTGTTCAGGTTTTGCAATTAGGAGGAGGCAGTTTCACTATTACTGATCTCTTCAACTTCTTTACAAGTTTCATAATTTATGTAGAAAAATATACAAGAAAAGAATTTGGGATAAAGAATAGGTTGAGCATGTAACATTTAACATAAATAAAAAGCCTAAAGCAAAACCAAAAAGAAAACCAATAATTTTATTTCTGTACATCAAGACTACAAATAGTATTTTAACACTTCATTTATTACCCAAATTAAGAAATTATACATTTTTATATGGTTACTAGTAAACATCTTAAAACCACTCAGTTCCCCCACATTTAAAAGGATATTGCTGGTTACTGCTTATTAAATAGGAAATCCAGCAGAGTTTCCAGTAACAGCAAAATATTTTTTTGCATAAGAGATGAATACAAATTTGATTGTAATTTTTGATGATTTAAAATATAAAAGTAAAGTTCAGAGGGATGGACTGATGAATCTTACAGTCTGAACTATAACTCCTTTTCTAAACTCCCTGGAGTTTGCATACGAAACCCTACGATGTGCCTACTGTTAGAGGATCAGCTCCTTCCATGTGAGAGCAATTTTTCTCCCCAGATATCAAATTACATTAAGCAGCATATTCCCACTTACTTTTCTCAGCAGAAATACTGCAGGGAAATGGATATAAAAGCTGTTTAATCACAAAGAGAAGTTAATTTGTTTAGTGTCTACAGCACAGATATGGCATTTAAGATGGAAAGAAATGATAGGGAAAAGGAATGTGAACACCACAGGCTTCAAATATAAAAGATAAAGCCTGATAACTTTGGTTCAAATAACTTTAATAATTATTACATGTATATTTTTCCAAAGTGGTGATTTCTATATGTACTGTATGCAATAGGAGACTGATTCATTTAAAACCAACCAACCATCAACAAACCTGTACAGGCACAAAAGACAGAACAGGACAGAGAAAACCTGGAAAGTCACATCCATTCAGAACAGTGTCCAAGTGATAATGATGCAGCAAAGGTTGAACTTAAAATAATGCAAATCTGTTTTCTTCAAAGTGTTTCAGAAAGCACAAATGGAATATTACACCCATTTTATCTCAGTGTCTACCATCTTGAGGGAAGGTAATATGAAACAAAATCAGTTCTGCAACAACTGTCAGAGCATCATGCACTATGCTGAGTTGGAAGGGGTCAATCAGGATCATCCAGTCCAACTCCTGGTCCTGCACAGCACAACCCAAGAGTCACAAGTGTCTGAGAGCATTTTTCAAATGCTTCTTGAACTCTGGCAGACCTGGGGCTGTGACCACCGCCCTGGGGAGCCTGTTCCAGAGCCCAACCACACTCTGGGTGAGAAACCATTTCATGACACCCAACCTGAACCTTCCCCAGTCCAGCTCCATGCTGTTTCCTCAGGTCTCATCACTGTCACACAGATCAGTGCCTGCCTCTCCTCTTCCCCTCACAAAGTGGTGTTACTGCAGTGAGGTCTCCCCTCAGTCTCCTCCAGGCTGAACAGGCCAAGTGACCTCAGCCACTCCTCACACAGCTTCCCCTCCTGGCCCTGCACCACCCTCATGGCCTCCTCTGGATGCTCTCTAATGGCTCAATGTCTTCTTTATATTGTGGCACCAACACCTGCCCCCAGCACTCAAGGCGAGGCTGTGCCAGCCCAGAGCAGAGTGGGACAATCCCCTCCCCTGCCCAGCTGGCAAGGCTGTGCCTGATGCCCCCAGGACAGGGCTGGCCCTCCTGGCTGCCAGGGCACTGCTGGCTCATGTTCAAATTGCCATCAAGCAGGACCCCAAGGTCCCTTTCCACGGCTGCTCTCCAGCCCCTCATTGCCCAGCCTGTCCACACAGCCAGGGCTGCCCTGTCCCAGGTGCAGAACTCAGCACTTGCCCTGGTTGAATTTCATATGGTTGGTGATTGCCCATCTCTCCATGATTTGTAAACAATTCTACAATATAAGTTACAATGTTAGGTTGTCAGAAATGAGCATTTTCATCCTCTCAGTTCTGGGATATCTGCAAACATCTGCTTGCCTTCCTTCTACAAGATTAATTACAGGATGTTAGCCCTGTCTGATCCCAATGCACCGCACAGTACACAACTTTATTGCCAGTTTGCAAAATTATTTATGTTTGAACAGCACAAAGCCAAAGCTTCATCTTTGGTTAATTTCACTGAGATGTCACTGTTCTTTAAATGTGCTCTTTCTCCACATCAACACAGAAATCAGCCACGCTGCACACAGCATTCATTGTTTTCAGTCATAAAGCAGTGTCAACGCAATATTCAGTAATGGAAGCTAACTAAGAAATCGTGTTTAGAAATGAAACCTATTTGAGGGCATTTGGTAAGACACAAGAGCTGCAGAAATGTAGACAGAATTCCCTTAAAACTGCTTGGGTATGGGTGCTGCTTATAGAGTAGGCACTGGTTCGTTCTTCTGCAGGTCATCCACACAAGCAGGGCTTGGACTCAGCTGAGTTCAAATCCAGCAGCACATTCAATGGCATAGAGGAGCTTGCTTCGCATCAGGTTCTCGTCATAAAACTCAGGAAGCTTCAGCAAGTTCATGCAGGTACTGGCAGTAGGCAGCCTGTCTAAATCTGATCCTCCATTGTGAATGCAAAATGCAGGATATAACTCCTGGAAGATGCAACCAAAACAAAAAACAACCACATATCAAAAAAAGGTATACAAAAGCCAAAACTGCCCTGTAGCAGCTGGCACACATTTCTACAAAGTAAATCACTGGATGAAAACCTGTCACATTGACACTCAAGTGCCATTTCTTTCACTCCTCATACCACCAAAGCCACTCTTGAATTGTGCAGTGTCTCCCTCTGCCTTGTCCCAACAAGATCCACTCATTTGGAACACAGAGAGCAATTTATGTGATTCTAAGGAAAATATAATGATTTGTTGTTGTTCATACAGTCTATGGTACAAATTTGCAGTGCTACACAAACATAATATCAATGGGCATAGGGAGTCTGTAATGATAAAAATTTGTCAAACCCTGATTATTCTTTGATGCATTAACTACTGATCTGAAGAACATGCTTTAAAGACATTTTGTACGTAGTATTTAATTGGTTTAATAATATCCCATTTATCATCTTCCAAAAAGTAGTATAGTGAAAAATATATTTATTTGTTACCTCCAAATCACTGCTTTTGCTGGTAACACAGTATTCATTTTATCAAAAGCTTGCCTGAGGTAAAAAAGTTCTGATTTCAGAAACTGGAAAAAAATTCCAGCTTCAAAGGCAAAAGGTCAATGAGATTCTAAGCTAAATTATTGTTCAAATGGAGGCCTTAAAAGTATTTCATGGCTAAAATGTTGCATTTTTAGTGTTCCTTTCAAAATGCTAATTGAATTCCCCTACTCTAGCTTTAAAAATGGAAAAATGGAGTTCTAAATTGAAATGTCATGCCAAGGGTACCATTTGTTGCATAATTAAATACTGTACACTGGGAAACTGCAATAGCTTGGAAGGTAAAAGTATCATCAATTTATTATGTGACCTGATTGGAACTTAACAATTTTCAACCACACTTTAATAATTTTTTTTTTAATCTGTAACAATCGCATTTATTAAACTTATTAAACTTTAATTAGCTTTAGTAAATGTTATTCTGAACCTGACTCTGGCAATGAAAGTTGAACATTTTTAAATGATGCAAAGCTAGACTATGTTATCTATAAGCTATGACTGTCAAGATATTTCCTAATCTTAAATTAACATGCACTGACTTAAAGAAAACATTCTGGTCCCACAATATAATGCATACATAGAAAACTTCAGAGTGAGAACCTGAAATACACAGGAAACTTCAGAGTGAGAACCAGAAATTGTGTTTCTCCCAGAAAAATACAGCACACACACTGGAAGTGCACACAGATTTTGAAGATGGTTTGTGTTCATGTCTCCCATCAACATAAACACGTTTTCATGCTTACTTGCCTGGCAATACTCAGCACTCCTGTGGCCTCCCACTCTGCATTTCCCAAGCTCCAAACAATGCCCTGTCAGGGGCCAGCAACACATTTCTGCTGATAACAAACACAGTCACCCACTGCCTTTCCAGGCAAGCCCCTGCTCTGGAGGCAAATCCCTGTTCACAGGTCCTGCTGCAGCCACCCCAGCTGAGGTCCCGCTCAGAGCCAGCAGAGCAGCTCTAATGCCCTTTTAGCTGCTTCCTCTGCCAACACTGCAGCCTGTGGCTGAGCATGCAAGCCCCTTGTACAGTGAATTCATCTTTTAACTTACTGTTTTCATGCTGAAAGTCTGGTGACTAATTTTCATTTTTTCCTAGCCATGTCTGCTACAGGCAGTTTGTGGCCCATCTCCCAAGTGAACACACCAACTGCAGCTTTCCACATTTAGCTTTTGAGTGTGCCACTATCAGCCTGAACATTTTTAGACTTTTGAGTCACTTCCTCCATCTCTTCAAATGTCACACCGGATACCTCAAAGCTGGGTACCTACATCTGCATTTCCTCCTCTCCCCTTGTAATTAAAGAGGATGACAACCAATGGGAATTTCTGCTTACTTGGTTTCCCCAGTTGTTTCCCAGTTCTCCCTTCCTTATGTGACTGATGTGCACTGTTCTATCCTGGTCTCATCCCAAAGTTTTCCAATTGCTCTTCCTGCTGTCCTGTAAAATCCTATTTATTGCTAGATTATTGCACAGTGATATCTGCATGGACTTGGGGGGTTTAGGAGAAAAGCCTGCAGACTTTTAAATAAGAAATCACATCAATAGATAAATACCAGAGACAGGATTCATGTGATTCAACAGCCATGTCCACTGTCTCCATATCCCTATCTATGGATACTCTTTACTGTTAAAGGGGATCTGGTTAGCATGTTTTGGGGAGCCTGAGACATGACTCATTTTATCCTGAAGCTGACACATGAACAGTCAGACCAATCAGCAACTGAAAGTGCCAGCTCCAATCCTAGATGTCTATAAAAGGAGTGTGGCTGAGCTATAGATTACAGATACTGAAGATGGAGGATGTTGCCCATCCATCCACATGGTAACACCACCACACAGCACTGAATGTTCCCACATTTTAGAGGAAATAATGGCTGGTTCTTAGCCAAAATTTTGCAGTCCACTGAAATTCATGGGTAGAACAACATCAGAATTTAGTTTCAAGGTGTCTTCACCTTGCCTTGGCCTCTCTTTAGTTTTATCAGCAATAGAGCAGATTTTGATACTTAAGCTTCCCTGTAAATAGCAATCTGGACTGCAGCTGAATATTTTGCTGCTAAGAGTAATGAGATGTGAGCTATAAGCAGATAAATGGCAATTACAAGAAAATACATGTCCTGCTTCAAATGCTTAATTTAAGAGGATCAAATTTCATAACTGCTTTCATATTTTAACTTCTCTTTTGCCTGACTTAGAAGACACTAGGCTTAACCCAACCTGTTGCTTGAAACTGGTAGCAACTCTCCTTCTGCACAACATGAAATGGCAGCAAGGACCTTCCATCACACACAGCAAGTGCCCTAATCAGTGATTTGCAGGCTTATCTAATTTCATAGTTAAAACAGAAAGCAAAAGAACACTTCATTACATATTTTAAAACTGTTCTTATTATACATGCAAATGCAAACATTGAAGCTGTTTCTGTAGTCATGGATGAGAATTCTCAAATTGCAGATTCCTAGACAAGAAAAACTGGAACCAACATCTGCAGCATTTCTAAAAGCTTGCCAGGAAGTCAGAGGACATACCTTGAACCCCAGAAGAGGTGGTCGAGAACAGCTCGTTACAAATTTGAGCAGTTTGCGTTTCTCTTCATCAGTGAAGCTTTCTACAACCCTCCAAAATATTTTAATTACAGGATGGTCTGCTGTGTAGCCACCTACAATGAGATTTAAATGATTTACAGCTAGAATAGTTCTACGTAATAAATAAATTCTTCAGAAAACCTAGCATCAATCTTGAAGGTCTGGGGAAAATATTACAGCCAGCAGGCTTGTATTGTTAACTTCTGGTACCTACATATCTGCCATCACTGCAATTTCAGTTTCATTGCTTACCTATGGCTACTATACCCCTCAGCTTCTTAAATGCAGTTTTCTTCACTGAAGCCTATTTTCAATTAATTTTATTTAGTTCAGTATTTAGCTAGTAACTTCAGATTATTGCCTTTCACTCCAAGAGTGTGCAAAATCTGCAAGACCCAGGATGTTATTGAATGAATCCACTCACCCTGAGGTAAGCTTAGATGTAAACTGATGATTTGGTAGTTACATTTTGATTACATTCATGATAAATGCAGGGACAAATTAAGTATGATACCTTGCATTTTTCACAAGGAAAATATATGATCTCTAGTCAGACTGAGAAATGGTAAGTATCTAAATGAGGCAGTAGAAACTACTATCCCAAAGTAATTTGCAGACTTATTTTCAGATTGATCAGACACAGTCTAATTTTAATTTAGAAAATAAATGCCCTCAAATTCTCTGGCTATAAACTTGCATTTAAGCATGTGAAAAAAATAAACTGTGTATCTCAATTTCCTACTATTTATAGAACTGGGTTGTAATTTTAACCAATTTTCTGAATTTGGCCAAAAGTAACAAGAATGACCCTGCAACTTTTTTTTTAAAAGGTAGAATGAAAAGCAAGTTCAGTTATTCCCAAGTCAGTCATAGCAGATTTTTTTACTTAAGCAAAATATGCTTACCTGAATAGTTTGTGAAAGACTTAAGGTCATCCAAACTAATCGGAACTTGTGCACCAGAAGTCAGAACCTGAGGGCAAAGGAAATGAGAGCGTTCCATTAGAGGCAGAAATGAGCAATGATTTCTGTTAGGGGCAGTTGCTGTGAGCAGCTTTAGGCACAGTACCTGTATTTCCTGCTGGTCAAACATGCGCAGCCACTCGAGGTTGACGACGTTGGCCAGCCCCTGGCGGAAGGCCAGGCAGTGCTGGCGGATCTGCTTGTTCAGCCGGTAGTCGGCCACCAGGTGGATGTACGCGATCCGGTTGGCGCTGGTGACGGGGATGTCCTTCCCACCTGGCTTCAGCTCAACCACCTAAAACACAGCCATGCTCATCACCTGGCAAACTGCACTTCTGTGCCCTAACTGGGAAATGGGGCTGCAAAACATTCTAGTCAGTGATGTATCCCTTTGAAGTTGGCTACCACACATTCAGGAATATTCACCTCAAAGAAGACAGAAGATTAGGAGGAGCTACAAAGGTACAAAGGTGTTTTCTCTGGTTATGTGTAAGAGCACATTCTGTGCACTCAGACCTCCACTGCCAATGCAGCTCATCACACAGCCCCATGGTTTGTCATCAGAAAGCAGGATTAGGCAAGCTGTGTTTGACTGGCTGGGCTCCTCCCCAGCTGCTGCTGGTGAATTCTGCAGGGTCACATTATGGTAAAGCAATGGCTGCTGTGTAGCAGCCCCAGAGCCTGCAAGGGTTCCCTGGGGGTCAGCAGCCTAGGATAGGAAATGCCTAGTCATGATGACTGGACCTTAGAAGCCCCTCTCTTCCCCCTTTGGACCCTTGCTTATCTCTCTGTAAGACTATAGGCCACTTTCCTTTGACTCTTACTATTGGACAATTTCTAAAACCCCTGTATTCTATAAAAACCTCTACTTTTGCCCAGCTCGGGGGAAGAGCTGTCACTGAGAACCTTCACAGAAGATTCAATAAAGACATTGCTGTGGAACCTCACACAGCCTTCTCCTCTCTCTCCCTGTGTCTGCCTACTGGCACCTAGCAAGCAAAGAGCTGAAATCACAATGAGCTGATAATCACTAAAAGAGCTGATATCACTTAAGCTTGCTAAGGTTGCCTGAGGCTAAGAACTGCTTGGGAACTGGGACAGCCTGTGCTGAGCAGGGCTGGGCTATCCGGATCCACTGCAGCCCGCTGGGGACACCCTGAAACCCGGCCGGAGGCTGCGGTACTGCTGAGTCAAAATTCCAAGCTCAGCATTCACAATTCATCCTGTGGAAAATGTACTGTTGTACATACTCAGTATATTCAATCAAAGTAAAAAAAAAACCAACCAAACAAATCAAGTCTTACTGGGAAGCTCAACTTTTGTCCTTCAAGTACACCAAGGTACCTCAGTATGGGAGAATTTTTAAAGAAAAACTCCAGAACTAAAGACACTGTACTTGCATTAAGATATAAACCAGGTTCAAAGATAGCTGTAATTAGAACACTATAGGCCTTCACATATTCTACTCTTTACTACATGAGGTTAATTCAGTTAAGCAGCAGCCCAATTGGAAGGTATTATTAGAGTACTTAAGAGAAGAATTTATAAAACCTAAAAACATAATGCCATCACCTTCTAAACTCTTCCGAAAACTGTTGGTTTTTCCCTACACTCTAGAGTCAGCAATTTCTTCATTTAAACCAACAGTGCACTTCAGTATGTGGTAATAATGGGATCTTTAGAGTACAGAGAATTAAACACATGAAGAGCTTCTTTTCTAACATGTTACCTAGTAATGCAAGCTGTTCATGTACTAAGCAAAATGTGCAAAACGGTATGATTAAAAATTCACAGTGCTTTTGAGCATTCAGACTTTTTCTTGATTCATAGCGCTTTATGACAAAAGAAACCATTAAGATCTGTGAATTCTGACCTCCCAGATCACAGGCCAAAGGATTCTGTCTAGAGATTCCTGTATTCAACTCCATAAATCCACAGATGAGTTAGAGCCCATTTTTAGAGACGTGCAATCCTGTGATTCTGCATCTACCACTTTCTTTGATAAGCTACCACAACCTGAATTACAACAGGTGTTAAAAATATGTCTTACTTCCCACGTTAATCCTTCAGCTGCAAGCTTCTGGCTTTTCTTAGCTCCTACAGTAAAAAAACTCATCAGTACTCCACCATGTCTGTGTGCAGGCACTGATAATGCTTAAACCCTACTCCTGCAAGAATTAAGCAAAAGGAAGGTGTCAGTGTAGGTGGCACCATTTCACACCCTATACAGATGACTTTGTTCCTTCCACAGGGGCCAGGAGGGCTCTCTGGGATCCATCACAGCACCTGGCTTGGGATACAGTCAGGGATCATTTCCAGAAGGGACAGGCCAGTGCCTGGGGCCAATGGCTGGCCTGAGGGTATTTTTACTGGTAAAGTCCACATAGAGTATTAACAGAAGTGTGGGACATGCTCCATACCACAGTGGAAACAGCTGATGGGAAGGGGCTCCTGCACTGCTGAGCTCTCTGTGCTTCATCCACTGTACTAATTTTACTACTGTTGCTGAACAGTTAATTATCTGATTAATCCAATTATTGACAAGAAGTATTCTAATTTTTACTTTAAATCCAATGGGTAAAGTTTGTTGATACCTATTGTCCTTATTTCAGTGTTGAAGAGCTTAGTCAACTCAACTCTTTCCTTCCTCCTCAAATATATCCATGATGTATTACTTAAGGGCAGGAACTTCATTCATCTTCCCAGAGACTTTTACATGGAACTAAAGACAGTTCTTTTAATTTCCTCTTATAAAATACCTTTTACAAAGCCTAACAAGACCAGAAAGCTTTCTCTTACTTCTTAAATTCTCATCCTCTTTAGCTTTACAAGATCAGAGCAACCAGAGATGTTCCACATGAACAGATCAGTGTTGTGACCTCAGTATTACTAACACTTCACTATCTACCCACTTACAAACCTTCTCTGCTTGTTTTGTACAACTGCAGAATCCCTTGAGTTTTTGGCACCAATTAATCCCTCTCTCTGAGGTATGGACACACTGAATTAGGCCATTAAAATGCATTAAAGCATATCTGTATCACCTAACTCATCAAGCATCTCTTAAGAATATGCACACCCAACAATACACTAACAGCTATCACTCCATGTGCATACAACAATTTCTGTGAGCTCAGTATTTACACTAAAAGATGCTTGAACTGACCTCCTTCCTAAAACAGCCCAAGGGAACTACTGGCAGGGTGTTCTAGAAAACTTCTGTATTTTAAGTTCATCCCAGCACTAGGTGAAGTAAAATGTCTGACCTTCCCTGCAGGCCAGTAAACAGAAATCAGGACACAGATTAATTTACATTTGCGTTGTAATAGCACTGGCTCCAAAGTGCTCTAGGGATGTCAGGAAAGCTGTATTCATTCTATAATAAAAAGCTGTTCTGTTCCTATAAAGTTCTTCCTTCAAAACAAAGGAAAAAAAAAGGTGTTGCACTCTTTCTGACCACTATTTTTAGAGAAGAGGACAAAGTTGTTTTGTTTTTTAAATACTATTATTCCTTTCATTTTTATATTTTTAAGTAGCAAATGTTGATTTCTGATCCAGCAACATTTCTGTAGCTGCCCTTCCTCCCCAGAGCCCTGCATTGCCACAAGTACAGGCACAGCACTCACTTAAGGGCATTTCCTGGGATTTTCCAGAGACCCAACTATCAATTTTCAGAGTTTGCCAGTGTGAGGATAATTTTACCACTGTTGTGTAAAAGTATCATCCAAGACCAAAGGAAAAGGGATAAAAGAACACAAATAACAAATATATTATGCCAAAAAGGCAAAGAAGGATGTAAAATAGAAACCAGTAACATTTGGTAAGCATAAAACTGAAGTAAAGGTAGATGCACTCTGTTTTCATGGCATTAAAGGAACTATTGTAGAATTTCCTCTTATTTCTAAAATTTAGGAATGATTGTTGAAGAGTCCCTTTTCAAAAAGGCCATAGCACAACTTAATAGATCTTAAACACGTAATCAGCTTCATTTTTATTTTATCCATCCAGTCTTGGCCACTAGATGGGGCAAGCCAATAACCCAGGTTACCCGGGACAGCCACACGAGGAAACCACTGTCCTGTGTCATCTGTTTCTGTTCTGCATATCTAAGTTTAAACAAACAAACAAAAAGCATTTTAACTTGGTTTGTAATCAAAACCGCATGTACTAAAGGCAATCAAACCATAGATATCCTTTAGGTGAGTATTCAGATTGTTCAGACAAATTTGATTCCCAACTCACAAAGTGCATCTTCAAAATGAAGGGGAAACACCAAAAGGGGACAGAAAAGTCCCATATGAAGACGTAAGACACTTTATCTCTTCACAGAATCACAGAATCTCCAGTGCAATATCATTAAGTGCTTACAGATATTCAAGAATTCCTACAAGATGTGAATCTTTTCTCTTGGGCTCTCATCACTTTTGTTCACATCACCCCTACAGTTTTTCCCCCTTTTGAAAAGAAGTCAATAAAGGGTTTTTCCCTTTTCCTGTCATCTGCCTTCCAGATGTTCATGCAGGAGTTCCAGGTAGGAGATTGCATATGAATGCCTAAAAATGCATTTTCTGTAAGTGTTAGGAATCTGCCTGAGAAGGCTCAGCCTCAGCTTAATTACTTGGCTGCTGAAAAACCTCTAAAATCATTCAGCTAAGCCACTACATCCTAGTAAAGAGGTTGTCAAGACAAACTTTCAAAACTCTTTTTACAGCTTCAAAATTTTCCCCCAAAGAAATTTAAAAGCAAAGAACTCCCCTTTGGTGAGTCAGCATCTTTTCAGAGACAGCAAGGGCATTCACATCTGTTTAAAAAGCCCAAGGTGTCCCTAAACCAAATTCTGTATGATATGGATTTCATAGAAACTGAGTATTTATTATAGTGCTTCTCTGTGGATTTGTGCCTTCACACTTTATTTATGGAATCTTCTGATCACACTCAACTTGTGATCCATGTACTCTCAAGTATCAGTGTGAGACTGATATTCTCAAGCAGAGTTTCTGGGTACAGCATCCAGAATTTCTGAAGGAAGAGGAATGAGTGTTTACATCTCCCTTTTGCCCTGGGCAGCCACAAAACCTGCTTTCCTCACTGAAAGAAGGGGAGGGAGAAAGGCCTGAGAAGAAAAGATATTTTCTTGAATTTGCTAACCTTATTCTTACAGACCTTTCCTAAGCATCTCATCTACAAGATAAAAGGAAAAACTAAATCAATATACAGACCTGTAACCACAGGCTGACCTCCTCTGAGACTTTGCTACTGGCCACCATTTTCTGCAGGAGACCCAACAGCTGAAATGTGGGCTGGTATCACTGCATTAGATAGATCTTTATCAAAAGCTATTTGGGGCTGGAAGATAAGGTTGATGGCATGGCTCCCCTAATTAGCAGGTCTAATGTGCAAATTATTAAGTACCTTTTTCAACTTCTGGTGAATGCACTTTGACAATAGTTTAATGGGGTCTAAAAGCACATTACAGGATTGGAATCAATACACTGATAATAGAATTTCTACCTTCTACTACTGACAGAGGCAATAGAGCCCCTTTTGAATGTGTCTTTCATTGCAGATAATGCTTTTGTGTCACAATTGGTGGATGGACACTGCCATGAGCAGAGCTATTTACAATGATAGATTTATGATGCATTTATTGGGCACTAATTTATTAAACACTAAAGTGGTTGTTTAGCTGAAAACTACATATAATGTACATTCAACCTAAGGAGTGCAAATTAAGCTCTTTTCCCAAAGTGAATTAGCCTTACCTTGGCACAATCAATTAGTATGCAATGGTAACAAGTCAAACAGCAGATAAAATGTATTTATCCATATGAGGTTTATTAAGGTTATGAAATGAAGTATAAAAAGAGACTTGTTGCATTGAAAGGCAGAAAACAGTGATAAGAACCAACGGGTTCTGTTGAACTACAACAGGCAGTGAGTCTCATAAAAAGATGGCTGATACTTTGTGAGTAAAATGTTCAAGTATAAAACCAGCAAACCATCATCAAAATATTTATTTTAACTTACATTTCACCTTGTTATTCAGTAACTCACTAATACATTAAATCTTGCTTTTCAAGTTAGGCCAAACAACTACAAATCATAAGTCTTGAAAATAGCAGCCAAAGCCCTCATTTTAGTTAGATGCTAAACCGGATTTGTGTTAGCTGTGACCAACAAAGCTATTACTTTAAGGAGAATTAAATAAATAGTTTTAGAATTCAGACTTTCCCCTCACTGTTAAAAATCCCAGATAATACTGGAAACTGCCATTTGGTGTGCTCTGCTCCCTGAAACCCAACCTCTGTGTGCTCAGCTCAGTACCAGCCACACAGAGCACTCAGAATGTGCTTTTGGGTCCATCTGCATCACACCTTTATCTCAAGTTTTTGAGTGTTTTTCTAAAGACAGTGCAGGTCAGATGTTTTCATATAGGTAGTGTAATTCAGGGAGGAAAACTACATATGGCACACGTTTAATATTAAATGTTACCTCTCCCCTTTAGTGTGCTTTAGGAATCCCAAATCTGAGGGTACTATTTTAAAATTTAACCCAATCCAGATTTTAGGATCTTCTACAATGACAGGAAATGAATGACAGGAGAGTAAGATAAAACCCAAGCCTGACTCTGTTCAAGCAGAAGTCCTGGCCAGCAAACTTGCCCTGACTTAGGGAGCCTCAGAGAATTCAACTCCCCATTTCCAGGACAGGTCAGTGCCCCTCACTGGAGATGTGCTCAGTCCTGGCCCTGAGCAGCAAACCCAGAGCACTGCTCACCCCCTGCTGGAGTCTGTTCCTGCCTCACAACAGGAGCTGAATTCAGATCTGCTGCTCATCACAGTGTGGTCAGCTCTACTTTTTTCATCCATTATTTGCCATAATCAAGTGTAAGTTTGGAATCCTCAATTTTAAATCCTCAGAACTGAAAGACGAAGCATGACAGAAGACTTTACCTAGGAGGTTACCTGCATTACCACACTAAGGCAGGCTTTAAGAGCTCTAGTGATATTTATTTTCTACTATGAGTGATCTTCAGTAGACACGACAGAGCAAATAAAAGCTGTAAACAAATTATATGGTGCAACTGCATTAAAAACTCAGACTTAAGGATCTAAGTAACTGCTTTTCAGAAACACTAACACCATTCATCCCCTCTGACTAATCTGGTATCTCAAGCCTTAAAAAAAAAGGGGTGGGGGCTAATAAAAAAATTGAGGTTGATCAAACTTCAGGCCCTCTTACTTTGTAAATTACAGATAAATGAGACAATACTTATCTCACAAGAAAGAGTCTTTACTATCAGTATTATTTAAAACCTGTTTGATTGCTACCTGCAACTCTAGAACTAGGCAGTACTTCTGTAGTTTACACATCAAAGTTTTGCTATTATTACAAGTGCAATTGAAGAAACGATTTTTTTTTTCAAGAAAGATTCTCAAGCAATAGAACTTTATATGTATGACTGTTAGAAAATCACTGCAGTTTACTCCTTAAAAGACCAGACCTTTAAGTAATCATCAAAAGTTTTTTTTTAAAGTACACAGTTAGCTACTCTCTACTCCAAATACTGAACCACAATTCCAACTGATGACTTACAGCACCTTTAACAGCTGTTTCCCATCATATTTAAATTAAAAGATTAATTAGTAGGGATAGTAAAGATTCATCAGTCATAGATGAAAAGAAAATAAAATAAAAAAGAAACTAAAGAAAATAAAAATTCAAAGCCATTCTTACCTGTGCTTCCCCAAGGTCATTATTTACCACGGTGAAGTTGAGTCCAAGTTCTTCCACATCTCCTTCATAGCTCTTTAGAAAAAGCAAATTTTTGTACATCTCTGGGTCTAGTGAAGCTAAATGATGGATGTCAACATCAGCACTTGTCCCTAATAATTTTGAGAGGAAGAAACTAGCAAATGGCAGCTCCACCAGCATATTTTCATAAAGAGCCTGAAAAATAAAGCAATTAAAAGCACATTAGATATTACTGTTTGTAGATGCAAGAATTCAGAAGGTTTCTCAATTTTTGAGTAATTCTGTCCTAATTTGGTGCCTGAGTAGGCTCTTCTAGCATGGAAATAGCTCAAATATTGCATAAATTTAAGAATATTCATCCAAAATTTGAAATGTGAATATTCTTGCAAAATACCAAGGTCCCAAATCTCACAAATTAATTATGTTGTGATTTAAAATGCAAGGTCATTGCTTATCTGTCATTATTCTTTATCCAAACTGCATTTATTTCAGGAAAACTAAGGTTTGCTAAAGGACAATGCAACTGCATCAAGAAGGTCTTACAAAAGAAGTTATCCTCTACTTCCATTGGCAGCATTATTCCATTCATATCAATCACTGCATGTAGAACTGTCATCCCCCTCATCCACTTAGAATAACTCTGCAAACCCAGCACATTTTAAACTAATAAAAACTATCTGGTGCATGTTACAGAGATTCACCTTTGGTGAATTTCACTGCTCTGATGACACAGTCAAAATATCCAAAATATCCTCCTTTCCAAGCCAAGAGCTGACCAGTTCTGTGTCACAGGTCCAATCCTGTCTGTGCCTGATGTCAAAAAATTCATGAACCAAACATGTACCTGACCCAAATCTGTTGACTGCAACCTCAAATTATCCCCAGGAATTTTCACATACCACTCTAGGTTCATCCACTGTATGAGCACATTTCCATGTAATGTAAAGTATCTTTGCACTGTTTTTTATTAAGGCAGTAACAACTGCTTGCTTGGAAGAGAAAAGTACTTATGGTAGCTCTCAGAAGAAGGAGAGGTGCACCCTTCAGGGCTATTCTGAATAAAGCACCACTGCTTTAAAAAGCCCATTCCTGGTACATGCTGCCCTTCTCACTTTCCACTCTGTTTGCCACATCAGCATCTCTACCAGTGACAACCAAATCTTTACAGAAATTTAATAGCAATGCTAGGCTGATCAGACAAGGCATCACCAACATAACATCACTGTAACATCATTGTGTGCTCCCTTTCAAGTCTCCAAGAGCAGAGTTTTGGTGTTACTGAATTTCTTCATAATCTGCTGCAAACTTTGAAAAGGAATCCCACTGAGGGGGAAAAAAAGCCAAAACTAAAAAAAGATGAATAGATGCAGCTCTAATCACTCAATGATATTGCAACAAAGACTTTAAGAAAAATATACACAATTCCTTAAACTTCTGAAAGAACATTTTTCTATGAGGTGAGTTAGACCTTGCAAAAAAAACCTGAGAATAACGAGTTCAAAGCCAAAGGGTGCATTATATTTAGAGCCATATGATTTATTCAAGGTGTAGAAGTCAAAATCCTCATTTGTATAGCTGACTTTAAAAGCAAACTAGAGGGATAAATCATTAATTTGCAATGTGTAAGGTCAGTGTTTGCTGTTCCTGCATTAGTAACAATAAAGCTATTGTAATTCCTTAAATATATCAAAGCTACCCGAATTTAAAATGGAATTCCATCTGTGACTCATAAAATGTAAATGCAGAGGTGTAATTTTTTACACAAGGCAGGTTTAAGCCTTTAGAGCATTCAATATACAAGGACTAATAAATGATAGCACTAAAAACTATGATCACATCAGCTAAATGGATTATAAATTAAATTTCCATAATGTATGCAACTGAAATACAAATGTAGACATAAATCAAGGTATTTTCTAAACACAGGTTAATTACACAAATTCAAAACCTGTCTATTTTTTATGCAAAATAATCCACTTAGCATTTTTCAAACTGGTCTTAAGTCTTCACCACTTGCAACACTTGATCCTAGAAGCCTATCAATAATTCCTTGTCAGGAAGAAAACAGCAATAGGTATATTGAAGAAACTTGTACGTTATTTTTCAAGTGTCTGTCTTTTATGAGTGTTTATTGCAAGAAATTGTGCCAAAATGATTTGAAATAAAAAGGATTAATTATGGTAGAAGCTTTTTAATATAAGTGAGTGCAGCTGCAATGCAATTAATGCAAATTGTGATGCTATCAGGAAAATAAATGTGAACAACATCACTGGCTATTTCTGTTTGCTGCCAAATAACTTCAGTAATTTACTACATTAAGAATCAATAAAAAAATAATGCATTTCAAATGCATCACTATTAATCTTCAGGTAGTTCCAAAGTGAACATTTATAACTTCATCTAAAAACTATATAAAGCATTTTTAAATAAACTAAATTGTGCAACTTGAGAATATCTTTAATTACTCCCTCTCTTAGCTAAGTGATTGCAATATTCAAAATAAAGTATTTTTGGAAAGAAGACAAACAGTAGTGTTTTAATTAGTTTGAAAGTCAAGCTATCCTAATAAAGTTTAATAAAAAATGCACTAAAACTCTGGTGAATAAAGTCATGATGAACTTGGGTTTTACTTCAAAGAGGTGAAGGCCACCATTACAGCCCCAGAACTGCAGAGAAGCTGAGAAGTGCTGTGTACAATATGAGTAAATAATTGAAACTTTTATTTTCTGGATTCCATCTAACTTTTCTGTTTCTCAGTCAGCACAACTGATCAGACTACCTATTCTTGCTAAAAATGTGATTCCACACATTCCTGCCAGGGCAACAAAACCCTCAGCTGCTGATTGCCCTGGGTTTGTTTGCAAGCAGAGCAGTTGGACAGTGGAGGCTACAAGGTCACTACAACCTGAATAAGGTTCACAACTTCCAGATTATTTTTGCTGTGGTTTTTTTGGGCTGTTGGATTTGGGGTTTGCAGGGTGGGTGTGTGTTGGTGGCCACAGCAGGGACACTGAAGTTTCTTCTAAATTAGAGTAATTTCCAGCTCACAGCCATGGCTGAAACAGGGCGGGAATTGCAGAACAATTTGTTTTCACCAGGAGCAAAACCTGGTGGGCTGCCCATGGAAGCCCACCCTGATGGGGATTTTACTAATGCTAAATAAAAGCCAAGAGGGAGACTCCCCTCCTTCCTTGCTTTTCCATACTGGACTGCCTTGGGAAGCTGTAAGTTACCCTGTTTTTAAACTCAGTTTTTTGTCTGTCTGAACTCTGAACTGGCTTTCCACAACATCAACATCAAGGAGGCAGGAGCCCAGATCAGCAACAGGCTAGGGAATGGTGACCACCTCCCCAGAGGAAAGCAGCTCTGTCAGATTAATCAGCTGCAGTGTGAAGCTGCACCATTAGACTACACTTACACAGTCCTTTAATACAATATATGGTCACGCTCTCCACACAGATCTTGTTCTCTTTCTTCCTCTCACAGCCAATGAGCAACAACACTGATGGCAGAAACTGGCTTGCTCTTGGACAGAGATGTCTTCTTCTGTTTGGCTAAATCAGAGCTTCCTGTCCATACACTGCTCCAGGAGCTCAAAGCCAGCAAGTTTACCCAGTTTAACCAATGTCTGTTTTAAAACTAATGTTTATAACTTCGAATACTCTCACCTTTTCAGAAGCTTCCTCTGTGCTTCCTCTGCTTCCTTCAGAAGCTTCACTGTGCAGCAACCACCAATGGAACTGATGCCCTTCTATGCTGAGCTCTGACAGCTCCCATCCCCAGCTTTCCCAGCTGAGCCCCTGACCCCACTGGCTCTGCCCTGCAGTCCCTGAACTGCACAGGCCTGTGGAAGGCAGAGAGTGCAGATGGGAAGTCATGAAAGGAGCAAGTGGTGGCCATGGATGGCATCAGATTTCCACTTTCTAATGTTCAGATGTGGGGGTCAACACCAACAACCTCAGCCCACCCTGCAGAGCTCAGCCTCCCTGCAAGGCTGGGCTATGAACACTTCAGCTGGACAGAAGGGCAATTTGAGGTACAAACTTGGGGTAAGAGGCTGCTCTGAAGCACAGGCAGTGATGTTCACATCAAGGGCAATCCCACAAGCACGGTGATGCTCACAGGGTGACACATTCCCAAGTAGCTAAAAGGCAATGTCTGCTGAAAAGGCCAACCTGGATTTCCCAGCACTCTTTCAAACTCATGTAGATTATGGATGCTCTTTATTTAAAAGCTGACATCTCTATATATTAAAAAAAAAAGTAATTTAAAAGCTTCTGAAATGACTAAACAAAAAAATTTGTATTGCAATAAAAAATTATTTTTAGTACTTTACAACCCAGTGTTCTAATTATGTCAAATCTTTTCTATTTTCTGAAGAGATGGTTAAAATGAGGGTTTTTTCTGGTTAAAAGGCCAAGAGCAATTATTTCACTATGGAAAAAATAGTATTCAGTGAAAGGAACTTCACCCACCTATCTCCCCCTTTGTGAGAATGACTGCAGAACACACTGCAGAATATTAAAAACAACCAAAGTAAGAGAAAGCCTACTGTGGTTAGGAAGTTTTCATTTCACATGCAGTCTGAAGTTATTCCTCTTTTAAATACCCTCAGCCACCTGTGATTACAGTGCAGTTCCACAGTAATTGATTGCTACAGGGAGTGGCCTTTACTCAGTTTGGTGACACAGATCACAATGTGGGCATTTGAAGTGATGAAAATATCATCTTCAGACACAAATATACTGAATGCACTCACTACACAGCTGTGATGTGGAGGAACAAGAAAATTCTTTAAAGTAAGCACCTTTCAGAACAGAGGCATGCAATTAATTTCTGTAATACATTATGGAAGAAGGATCTGGGCTGAAGGACAGCTGCACATAGTGACAAAAAGAGAAGGATGAAATTTCTCTGGACAAGGAGAACTGTCATCCTTTCCTTCTTCCAACAAAATAACAATTGTGCCTGACAGAGACTACAGATGTAACTATCACAACACCATTTAAGTACTCCATAGAGTATTGTTCTCCGATACAAGGTATTGTTCAAATATGACCCCAAGATTGGGGAACTGCTCTTCAGAAAGAGAAGATTCCACACCACATTTTAAATTTGGACAAAATGTAAGCTATTGGAGTAATTTCAACCAGATTAGCCATACACAGCAGAAGTTACACAAGCACAACAACATACTGAATAAGGTTCAACAAATTGCATAAACAAATTTACAGATGAATTAATTTAACCTCCCTCCCTGTAAGGCAGCTTTAGTGCCTTCACTTACATTTTCAGATCTACAACTAATTCTCATTTATTATTTCAACTAAAATCTTTCTTAAGAAAAATAATCAGTCACTGCTGCTACTTTCCATTAATCCCTCACAACCCAGAACTGGATTTTAAAGCATAAACAATGCTAAAGTCATATCCCTAGAAAGATGGGATAAAGCAATAAATGACTGGACTTAAATTCAGTTATTTCCATAATCAGTCCCCAAGACCATAACCCTTTCTATTTCAGTAATTTTAAACAGTTACTATTAAATAATACTTAGCACTTACAGAGTGCAATAGATCTTCAAAGCTGTACAGAACCATTAATAAAAATGATCGAAAAATAGCAAAACCATTAGAACTTCCTTCTACCTTATTATTTATATCCTAGAAATATTTCATCACACTCACAAAGCTATTGGGGGCAGCAGAGACTTTTCAACCCTAATAAAAAAGATTAAAAATTTATGTTAAATTAAAATCAACATGTACTCATATTTTGAAGCATTTTTAGAGCTAACATTTAGTAATCTCTAGATAAAAGAAATTCTTAAAGATGTGCTTAATAATGTGTTTAAAATTGAGGAAACCCCAAAATATATTGTTTCTAATGCCAATACAGTAAAATAAAATTATTTCTCCCCGGTGTGTGTCCCAATGCAATGTGTCCTGTTACCCTGGAGCTCTAAGCCACTGTTTCCAAGCCTCTGAGCAGTAGCAGATGTTAGGATGCATTTGAATCACCACAGTAATGGAAAATCTGGTGCATTATCCTCCCTGTATTACTGTGAAAATTCATTGCTCGCCTTTGTTCTGTCTTTTAGAAGAACAAGAGTCCAAAATTCCACAGCTTGATGCCTGTAATGAGGCTTCAGCAAGCTTCAATAACCCTTGCAGCATTGTGAATATCATTACATTTAAAAATTACTGTTATTGGTTTTTTTTTAAGAAAAAGCCTTTTGAAAATTGGTTTTACTTCAGATTTCCCATTCAGTGTGAATTTGAAGGTCAGTAAGTACAAGCTTATAGAAGTTTCAGAGATTTGAGGTGGCAAGACTCGGGCATAAAGGATGGTACAAATCCCTGAATGGACGGCAGGGGTGTGGCAGCACAGACCAAACTCCTGAACGCAGGACCTGGAAAATGTAAGGATCCATTCCCAAAGACTTCACTGGATCATATCAACTATGATGTCCTTGAGTTAATTTTTAATTTAAAAATAGAAAGTCATGCTAATATTTTTATTCTAGGAATTTAGGATGTCTTTAATAACATTAATGTTTATTACTAAAACAGAGTGCTTCAGAAATGCCAGCACGTGCAGAAAACTACCATTTCATCAGCTTGATACTTTCTTTCTCATTTAATAGGAACAGTTATCTCTGTAACTTATGCCATAAATATGACATAAATTGCTATCAATGTCATTTTGGGGTTTTTGAATGATGAGAGAGGAAAGCACTGTGGATACCTGTGGATGCACTGGATAACTGATAGTTATCATTCATTACTGAAGTTCAGTAAAGGCTTAATAGATTTTTCTTGTCTCCAATTTAAACATAATTTAGGAAGAACTTGAAGATAAAAGGAAAACTTCTCCTTATTTAAGCTTAATCTTCTGACATACTGAAACACTTAATACTATCTAACTAACCTCTGGATATGCTTCTAAGATAAATCTGTATTTTAATAGCAGTGAAACAAGTAATTTCTAAAGTTCAAGCCAATTTAAGAATTTCAGTAAATATTCCAAACCTAATTGATTGAAATGGATGTAGGTGTTCCCAACTGTGAAAAAAGATCAGGATACCATTACCACACACTCTAACTGTTTATTTATTCCCTGTCCAGGAACCTGATTTAGAGGCAATAAAATGCAATCAGTACACAAACCAGAAGCAGGAATCATCTGCTAATGGAACTTTTAATTGAGGAGTGACCACTGACATGAGGTAATTCTTTCCATGCAGAACTCCTTGCAGAGACCTCTATGCACTTTATCACAGTAAACAATCACTAACATATGCATTAAAGAAAATTTAAATACATTATGACCCAATAAATATCACAATCCATCAATAAACACTTTTCCTCCCTAAAGATTTAGAGTTAAAATACCACATTTCAGTAGTCTTTTAGCACTAGACATATATTTACAGGGTTACTACTAACATAGCTATTTGTAATCAAAAGATAATTGGTTTTGTTAAATGCACCAGCACACAAAGGAATTGTCAAGCTGAAGAACTGTGTCAGAAAGTAGATTCAAATTAGTTTACATCTGCATTCATAAATCATGAAATAGCTCCCATAAGGTACCAATTCTGCTCTCTCAGGATTGTGTTTCTGCACTGTAGGTATATCAAAGGACCATGCTACTTTCCATGGTGAATTCCTGTTTTGATTCCATATCAGATGATTCAGGATTTTCTGAGGCAAATGATCATCAGCTAACTTGCTCTTAAGTAAAATGCTGAAGCTACAAAGTCATGTGAGAGCTAATTGAAATTAATAAAACCAAGAGTTTAATCAATTACCTCCTCTGCATCAGTATCACCAATCCCATACCTACCATTCCAGGTACCAGTAATACCAATTGTGGCTGCAGAACAAACTAATTAAGGGTGTACTGACTTAAATCAAGCCTAAGAGGGTCTAATTAAGATAACAATAAGAAAATTGAAATAGGAGGCTAAAAATCAGAAGGAAAAAACCACCACCCTCCAAGTCAGAGTGGCAGTGCAATGCTTGACACCAAACAATCCAGTATATGAAAGCCAGTTCTCATTGTAGTTTTCTTGCTTTGTTTTCTTTCCACAAGCTTTTGGTGCATGAATGGCACTCAAGTATGTTATTAGAAGCATCTCCTTGAGTGTTTTAATTCCATACATGCAGCTTATTTATAATTAAAGAGTTTAGGATCTGATGCAGATCTTGCTGTGGGAAGACTCCCCTGAATCAATATTTGGATAAGGCAT
The DNA here is from genome assembly GCF_047830755.1 of Zonotrichia albicollis. Taxonomy (NCBI): domain Eukaryota; kingdom Metazoa; phylum Chordata; class Aves; order Passeriformes; family Passerellidae; genus Zonotrichia; species Zonotrichia albicollis. The sequence goes on along the minus strand of NC_133819.1, from coordinate 8,896,735 downwards.
GAGAATGATTAAAAACTACTTTAGTTTTTGTGCAGAATGGATTCTACAGACACTGCTCAGCTCAGAATTGAACCTTCCACAGAGGCACAATATTCAAAGTTACAAACAGTAACCATAAGGCATCCTCTCTAATACAAAGAAGAATAATCTAATCAAAAATTAGGTCCCATTCATTAATTTGTAGTGTAATAAAATCTTTATTTGATTTACTATTACTCTTCTAAAGCTTCATTTTACTCAAGGACTTAGCACGTATCTATTTTTTTCAATTACATATATTTAGTAACATTTAGATGTGTGCAAAGAGCAGTCTGTTAGATCTTAAATCAGTAAACTACAAAAACTCATACAAAAATAAGCAACTTTGGCTTTCATCAATATAATATCCACAAGTCCATGCAAATTACTGACCTCCTATATGCCATTAAATATTAAAGATCAAATATCAAAACCAAGATTGTATCCACCATCAAAATAATGCTAAAATTTAAAATGAACATGTTAGTTTTTCCTCAATCCTTGCTGCTTCTTCTATGAAACTTCTTTACTGGGTTCCACAAAAGAAGGACTCAGTTCAAAAACAACTCAAAAGACATTCTGTTCTCCATATTGCTTTCCCAATCACTTAAGGCAGAAGTTGGGTCTTGGCAAAACAAATCTAAATCTTTTCAGAAAACCTTAGTGTCTCCCAAGGACTGCAGATTCTATTGTTTAGAAAAGGGGACTTAACATTTTATTTCAAAAATAGATGTTCTTCAGCAACATGAATGTGTGACTCACAAGTGCTATTTAATATTCTGGAATAAGAGAGGAGGTAGAATTCAGTAAATTCAAAGGCACTGAGTGTATAATACAAAAATCTCTACTGTCAGAGTCACTCTGCTTAACATGCAAAGACAGTCATGGTAAAACAAAATAAATGCAAGAACTAGCAGGTTTATGTCAAAAAGGAAGAAGAGAAAACCATAAAAATTATCATACTAATCTATCTATGGATTTCCTGACATATTCTTAAACTAATGCAGATACTTCATGAAATTTAAGTAAATTATCCTAAGAATTAGCAGCTTGATGTCAAAGAATTCTAAATGCAAATAATGTCCTTTTCCACAACATCTGTCACAGTAACATCACTGAATAAATGCAAATGTAAACTGGAAATGGAAAAGTATGTTTGGGAGTTTAGGTCAGAACATGGTGAAGCTCAGATTTTAATTCACTGTTCTTCTGCCTGGACACTGTTTCTGCCTGAATGGTTAACCAGTGTTTCCCTCTGCTCAGGTTTGCAGCAGACAACTCAAGAACCACCATGGAGAAAACCCTTATTTAATATTCTCAGGTGTTGCTTCCAAATTTTCTTGCTTCGTTGCTTCTTGGCAACCTGTCAAAAAAGCACCTTTGTGCTCTCCTGTACCAACTCCACTACACCCCAAACCTGCAGCAGCAGAGTCTGCACATGGGGAGATTTTTAGTGCAGCCAGAACAACAACTACTGCATGTGGAAAGGAAGTGGAACCAAACCAGGAGCCTGCCCACAGCCCAAAACTACCAAGAGAGCAACAGGATCACATCCATCCTTCTGGGACACCACTTGGGACAGGAAGACTTGACTTTACAGAGAGGACAACAAAGAGGATTTGGGGTTAGAACTCCCCTGCCTGGACACTCAGGCAAAGCCTGGGGCTCAGTCCCAGCTGTGCTTCCAGTGGGCAACAGAGAGGTTCAAGCCTGCAACCCCTCTGGCTGTAGGAGACTCTCACTGTGCGCAGCAAACTGAGCTTTAACTTTTAAGGAAGAGACAGGAAAATGCCTAAAAGGCACCAGTGTTAAGGTAATATTTACATTTCAGAGTAAAGTCACTGACAGTTGAGAAATGTAAACTTTGCAAGTGTTTGAGTAGCTGCTGTTTAAGCAAACTTATTTCTGTTTTTTTTTAAAGGATGATTTCAGACAACATATGCAATTACATGATCACAAAGTATTATTTCCACAAGACCTTTTGCTCATCCAGTGACTACAAAAGCTGCATGAACATTTTTTACACAGATTTTAATTTCTTCATTAACTAGAAAGATACCCCAAAGTCAGTAATTTATTCAGCATTAAAATTATTTCTATTTTCAGATATACCATTTCTCAAGATCTGTTTTATATTTTAAGATGTTTCTGCTTCTGAACTGACCAATGAACAAAGAAGATGCCACGCTGTTAGAAACCTCCTGAGGAGAAGAAAAACTGAATTAGGTATAACTTCATGGTGCTGAAAGTTAAATGCATTTGGATATTAGCATGAAGTGGTTACCAAGAGACAGAGAATTTCTATAAATTATTATATTTTAATGTATTTGCTTTCTGATAACATTGAAGCCTCTTACGTGAGAGTTTTTGGTGGCAGCACTCTTTGCACACTGATTTCCACAAATAAGAAATTGCTGTGGATGCCTCATTGCTTCCGCTGCATTCTATCTACTTTGTTTGCAAAGGGGCTTTTAATAATTCCCTATTGCTCACAAATAGCCCTGTGCAAAGCATAAAATGGACACATTTTTGAAAATGGATGAGTGGGTATTCAATCACCTAACCAAGATCACAATACCAGCAGGTTTGGAATATGATGGTCGTGCCTTATCTTTCTGTTTAATTCATCAAGTCTCTGAACACACCACTAAAAAGGTGTCTGTGCACATGGGCAAGGGTAATTATTAAGTAGCACTGTCAGTTCTTACCTTATCTACACATACTGCAAATACAAAAACAATTTATGCTTTCAGAGTGTTAAATAATAGATTTTCTGATTAAAAAAAAAACAAAAAACTCTACTTGTAGCACTCTGTGAGATAAAACACATTTTGCAACTTCTCTCTCTATGCTAATATCTGAAATTCAGTCACAGAAGGCAATGTATTGTTTTGACAGAAGAAACTGAAGACTCAAAATTATTATTTTTTTTTTTTAAATAATGCTTCAAACTTTCCCTGACAGATGAGCCCTTCCTAGATATACACAGAACACTTTTGGGTTGAAGTAACCCCCTAAACAATACCACAAGCATTTGTTTTCCCACTCCAAAAATTTACACATGCAGAAAGAAAATGAAGCTTGAATATGTAGTATCAGACATAATTACCAACTGTTGTCTTAGTACTGAATCCATCTTGCAACAGGAGTGAGAACATCAGTCAAAGATTATTTATTGAAATGGCTGGTTTGTAATTTCATTGTTTAGGAGATTTGGATATGGCAGTAGCTGGGATGCATTAGCAGGGTATTTGCTTACAAAGAAGCAGTTTGATCTAAATCACTTGACTGGCAACTCCCAAGCACAGCACTGGTTCAACAATTCACTGTTTGCCAACAACATCCCTTGAAACCACTTCCAGCTATACCACAAAGACATCAAAAACCTCATTGAAAGGCAGTAGCAAGATTTTAGCCCCCAAAATACTGCAGACAATTAAATGGGACTTCTACATCTTAAATACCTTCAGTATTAGACAGCTAAGTAGCATTTAATACTTTTTTTTTTCTGAAATGGAATTTGTATTCCAAATTTTGTTTCACAATTATTAGCTTTATAAAAATTATTTCGAGTACTTAGAATGAAATAGCCTCAGTTTTAAACCTGACCATAAAAGAAAATTGAATGTAATTAATGTTTGTAATGGTTTCTGTCTTTGTTCTTCTCCCTCCATTTTTCATCTAGCTCAACGAGCATCTATTAGCCCTTGAACACTCATATCACCGAATTATCAAGCACTAAAACTCAAGAAGTATGCAAAATGTACAAGACCCCAAACAGAATATGTGAAAAGTAATTTGCACGTGCCTCTTAAGTATTTTAAATGCTGATGGCAAATTTTAAATGCTATCAAAAATGGTATACCTCATACAACTAGTAACTTTAAAACATTCATTTCATGTATTCCAAATTATGGAAATGTAACTGCAGTCATAGTCCTAAAAGTTCCAGGTTGAAAATCACTATATGCAGAGTAGAGCTGGTGAATTCAATCAACTTAACCTTAAGCATGAGGATATACACAGAAGCACACATATGTAAACTTCACCATCCTGCAGCAGGCCTAGATACAGTTTATTAATTATTGTTACCTAACTCAACTGGCAGTCAGGATAACACAAATTTCCTGTACTTCCCAAATATATAATTTATTAAAATCAACCAGAAATTTAGTAGTAACACTCATACCCAATAACTGAAAGTTACTCTCTCTCAAGTCTGGGAAAAATCTTTGTTTTTTCCCATTCCCTCTTATTAGAAAAACCCATTACTGCATAATTTCAGTAGTGCTATAGCTTTGTATTCCAGACCACTAGTTTTACCTTTCCAAGCATTCTCCCAAGGAAGTAGTAATGTCGGGCGTAGGAGTCTCCAACCAGCATCTGTGCAGCAGGGTTAGGGTAAAGCAGCCCCTCATTGGTGGTCTTAAAAAAACCCTGGTTGGGGTTAAATCCTGATTTGAGGAGTTCATTCAGAAATTCTCTGAAAATTCCACCACCATCAATGCCAGCTTCATCAAGACCGTGTGCATTAAGCAAGTGAACACGAATGCGCTTTTTTAGGTCAGGTTCTGCAGGGAAAGCAGAGACAAACTCAAATGCAATTGTCTGCTTCAGTTTTGTATGGATAAAACCACATGTACTACACACACAAACTATTTATGTTAGCATAAAATTTGAGCTAGTAAACAGTAGCAAAACTATTACTGGCTTGACTTTTGGAATATTCAGTTTGTGAAACGCTCATTTTGTAGAAAAGATATCATCTTAAGAGTCATCAAAAAAAGAAGAGGATAATACCATAGGTAGGGGAAGAAAAAAAAATCCTACAAAATAGGATTTTTTTACAAAATCCTAAAAGAGACCAAGGAATAACTTGAAAATTTTATTTATATAAAATATTGTGAGCACAAGATCACAGATTCATACAAACATGTGATTTAATTCAATGTAGTAAAATTTACAGTACTACATCCCATCATTAAAAAGAGCCCTGCACTATTATCAGACACATTGTACCAAGCAAATCCTGTTCAGTCCATATGTATTTCTCAGCCAAGACTAACAAAGCAGATAATATCTAATGAATTATATAGAAAAATATACAAATTACAATTATTTGGACAAGCAAATGGGAAGAAAAGCACCATAAGAAGAGGGTGTAAAGAGATCATTTGGACTGCAATGATCAGAAAGAATATGGGTGAGAATTACTTCTGTAAAAACAAGGAAATTTAACTTTTAAGAACTTTCACATCTCAGAGCTGATACACCTACAGCATACCAGTCCAATAAGCAAACATGGAACTACATAATAAGAACAATAAAGTGTTGTAACAAACTGATAACTGCAAACCTACCATTCTCAGGAGAAAGTTTATCATAAGCATCCTCATAAATATAATTTCTTCTGATAGTGACATTAATTCCATCCAAAAATGGCCCATCTCCTTGAACTTCCTGTTTATCAGCATAGATCAATCTTTGAAAAATCTGTTTAAATGAGTGAAAAGAGCAATCATGTCATTGTGCAGATCTAAATATTCAATAAGAGATGGTCATTTATTACTGTTACTGTCCTTTGAGCTGCCTCTGGCACTCACTTTCAAGTTATTTATCTACTCTCTCATTGAGCTGCAGAAACTTAATACACAACCAATGGAAGAGGAGGAGGGGGACAGAAATGCAAAGAACTTTTCTGTGCTAAAATAACATCCTCAGGTTTTTCTACATTAAGAGGCACATATACAGACACTGTGCCAGTGCTTCCAGTTTCCTCTCCCTGACTTTTAGAGTTCTGAAATGCAAAGTACTCAAAAACAAATTTAAAAAGTCCCACAAGTATTTCACACAGAAGTTATTCTAAATACTGGTAAATAATTTTTTGTTGCTGTTTGCGATGGTCAGGAACATTCTCAGTAATAAGAAAATAGGTACCAGTTCCCCTTGTATAAGCAGTGAACAAATAATTCAGATTAAAATCATGGATATTACCACCATATTTAAAAAAAAAAAGAACCAGAGCATCATAAAAATTCAAAACAATTATGCCAGGTGAAGCACAAATTGAATTTCACACTGTCCATTTTCAAGTCTTCACAAGAGGAAACTGCTCCCCTGAAAAGTAACTACAGCTCACTGTGTTTCTATACCAGGATGTAGCATGGGAGGGGGTTGCCTAATGTAAAATAATATTCCCTCTATCCATCAAGTGTAGGATTACTATATTCTCTCTTGCCATCATTCCCATATTCAATAAATACTACAGCATATTTCCCAAGGGATATAATCTCCCAGTAATATGTCAGACCATTTTTTAATTCAGAACATTAAGTAACAGTCTGCAGGAATTTTTAAAAACAAAAAAGTGACCATGAAAGAGAAAATCTGACCACAGCAAACAAAGGTAGAGTAAGGTCTCAAATCTACTGTTTTTATGTGCAATTGTTGCTAGTGGAGAAGACGTTTTCCAACCAGGAAGATTACAGTACAGACAAAGCAGGAATCTTTCCTAAGGTACACAGCAGGAAAACAAAAGAAAATAGTCCTAAGCTGCAGAAAGAGAAACAAGGGATGGGCATAAAGAAAAAAGTTCATAATGGGAGGGATTAGGCATTGGAAAAGGTTACATGAGAGTTTGTGAAATCTCCATTTCTGGGGAGAGTCAAAACTCATCTGGACAAGTCCTTGTGCATGCTGACCCAAGTCTGAAGTTATTCTTGTGTGAGGAAGGATGTGGACTAGAGAACCTCCAGAGGTCCCTTCTGGCCTTAATTTTTCTACAGTTTTATAACATCCAGACATGTAGTCACAAGCAACTTTTTTTATGTACAGAGCATGAGAATATGCTTCTCCTTCCTGAAGCAGCCCTAGATACAGCTTATTAATTATTGTTACTCTAGATAGAAAAAATCACCTGGTATTACATCTCACAGAAAAACTCATTTTGGTACTGACTCCCTACACAACCCAATGTTCATGGATGTTAGTCCTGAAAATGAGAACTCCAATGCACAACTGAAGCATCTGCAATGACTTCAGAGAGAGAAAAACAAGCAAGGCTGACTGAAGCACACACCATGGAAGCAGCATCACCAGAGGCAAACTGACCAAAGTATGGCCTAAGAAGGTGACAGCCAAGGCACTGCTACAAATTGGATTCATTTCCTCCCACAGACTGAAGGGTGCACCTTAATGTGCCTTAAGGTTGAATGGGAAAACACTCCCTGGGGCCAGAAAGCTCCAGAGCCTACCATGGAACTGGACTCTGCAAACGCTGGTTAGAGCATCTGTCATCTGGTGAGTCAAGGCAAAAGTGGCATGAGAAGTCAGAAAATGAAAGGGCACATGGAAATGCCCCACTGAGCTTATCACTTTAAATTACAGAGCAATAGATAGCAACTGACCAAAAGGGGGAAAAAAACCCCCTTATTATGGCCATGGTATTTTCTTCCCTTATTGCAACTTGCTCTGTAGAGGCACCGGCAGACTCCAAGGAATGCTGACTCCCACTGTTACACAAAAAGGACTGTACACACTTGTTCCAAAACACAGTGTAACAGCATCTCCTCTCTGAACTATAGAGCTTTATCCTCATCTCCAAGCTCTCATGCCATTGTTACTTCAGTTTTTGTGATAAAAGCACACAAGGTTCTATGAATTCCAATTCCAAAAGAAGCTTTATGAATTCCAAAAACATAACATGTATGCATCTCAACACAGCTTTAAGAATTCCAGAGGCTAGAAGGCAGTGACTAAGTCATGATACAGAGACCCCTGCTCGAGATCAGTTCCTATCATTCCCTGTAATCCTGGTGTGCCATTGCCATACAGTAATAAGATGTTTTGTTGGAACAACTGTTTCATAGAAGCCTGAGAAAAAAATCACACATTTTCTACCAAAGTTGCCTCTGTGTTTTGACAAATAAAGACTGACTTTCCCTATTGAATTACTCTTAATTCCTTTGATGGTGTCTTTAAAAGTAACATTTCCAAGAAAATTTAGGGAGCAGTTTTGAAATAATTAATATTTTTGAAAACTAAGCCAGTTTTAAAAAAATATGCTTAACAGAAAAAAAAGCTTTAAGAATATTAATGATGCAAACTGAAATAGATAATAGAACTAACAATTACATCTATAAAATCTCAAAACCATTCATAAGCAAATCCAATCAATCAAGTACAAGAATCTTGCAAGTTTCAAGTATACACTCTAGTAAAGTTCAGCTACTCAGCTATGAATGCAGGAACTCAATCTGTAGGTGTTGATTTCCCAGAATGGAGATCCACGATCTCATGTGGGGCACAGCTGAGTCCCCAGCTGTGGCCCTGCACTCTGGCACAGCACACACCGGCCGGGGCTGTGCCACCACAAGAGGGTGCCACAAGGTAGAGCCATCTCTGAGCCAGGACTGCAAACTGCTCTCAGCTGCCTCAGAATAAATGTTCCTAACTTTAATGCAAATATTATTAAGGGCAACATAAGCAGGAAAGTAAAAGAAAAGTCAGTAACTTCAAATGTTCAGCTGCTGCATGAGTACTGCAGAAAAACAGAGCAGAGTGCCATATCCTTCTGTAGGGAATCCATCCAGTTTCTACTTCACTAAGTGCTCTTTTTACACTTACTCAAAACAAAAAACACCAATTGCATATTAAATTAGAAATTAGGTACCTTTACTCTTTCTTCAAAAGGAACTACAAAAGGTAGCTCTGTCAGAATTGCAAGTTGTCGTTCTTCAGATACAGAAAGAGGTGCTGGCTCCAAACCCACTTAAAACAGAAATAATAATTTTTAAAATTTTGGAAAGAACATTTTTTTAAAACAATTTCTTTTGTATCAAGTGACTCAATCTACTTTGTATAAAAACACATACATTAAAATAGTTTATTTACTACATACTCACTCAAAGCCTTACCTTTCCTTAAACATTAGTTGCTACAGGCAAACTGAAATATAAGTAGTGAAAATATACAAAACCAAAATGCATATAAAAATATGTACTTCTGTACCTCTATTTTTATTCAGAAAAAAAATCTCCTTATTGACATTTAAGCTTAGGAAAAAATGCATGACAGAAGACAATTAGTAACTGATGATTTAGAATTTTCATTGCAGGAATAGACAATATTCCTATTCTCATGTCCAGAATAGTTTACAGTTACTGTGCTTTCAACTACATATTTTAATTTCAATCAAGTCATTTTTGGTAAAAACTTTAAGAATTAAACCAAATCTAAGGAAACCAACAGAAAGATAACTTTTATTTCAGTGAGTTTTCTCCCCTAACAGTAAAGTCACAGAGACCACATTAAATCCCAGTGACTGCAGAAACAAGGAAAACATCATCACGAACGTGTATAATGTATTTAAGACAAAAATCTTGGAGAAGAATCCAAGAAGCCACAGCAGAGAGACTCATTCATGCAGTTCCCAAACTACTGTGCAGCTCCTTTAAACTCACAGGGTATTTCTAGGAAACAACTGAACTTTTGGTGATGCACAGTAGAAATGACAATCCTGCTCTAACTTTATGGGAGGAAACTCAGCTGGTGAGCACATACCTGACTGTAAATTAATTAAGTGCAGTCAGTATTGCTCACTGATGAGCCACTGTGGCCAAAGGTCCACCTGACTCCAGTCTACAGAGGTAACAACACCCACAGTTCCTTGCTTGTTTCATTCTCATGTTTAATAATCACCTCTGAAAAACGACTGCAGTCTGAACACATAGAGTGCATTACAAAATAAGTAAATGCTTCATGTCACTACCCTGTCTGTAAGTTTTTAATTACAGTTTCAAGGTTTTTTCTTTGGCTTCTACCCATGGTGACAAGCATCTTCTGCAATCTTCTGGACTGAACACTTCAATGTTCTTTTTTATTTCTTTTTTATATCCTCAAAGCACGTGAAGTAGGGATATTTTAAGGACCAATTTAATAGGATATGACCCTAAACATCACTAATCTTGATATATATTCATTGGGAGCAGGTTTCAACATTGCAAGCCTTTGGAATTTCTGACAAAATGCTGATTTGTGATTATCTTTAGTTTACTTAGTAAACATTTTTAATTAAAGTCAATGTATGAAGCCTATTAAGCTAACAGTTAAAATCATTTTAAATGAAAAGTGCATGTACAGCAAAGGTAAACTACTACATGACTTCGACAGTTCAATTATTTCAGTCAATTAGTCAATTTTATCTGCATTTCTCCATCACAGCTTCTTTCTTTAGAGAGAAATATGGGATGGAGTCATCAATACAGAGGGCATTTAGAACTCACAAGTCTGCCATTTAAGTAAATGAAAAAGTACAAATAAACATGGCCATATGTGATTCAGCAGTACTTTCATGCTAATTGGCTTTAACCCATATGGAGTCAAGAGGGATTTAACAAGTCATGTGCACAAGGTTACCTGCTTGTTTTCACACATTCATGTTGGCTGCACTCTCTTTTTAGCCTGACTTTGTATGAAAACAAGGTTTACATGAACACACTGTGCCATCTTTCCTCCAACACACCTCTTGAGGTCATCAGCTGAACTTCAACTTTGACAGAGAATAGGAAATTCGAAAATACCAAATACTGTGAAAATTTTCACAGGCCAGAGAGGAGAAATTCCTTCAGCAACAGCCAGGAGAGCAGTGCTCAGTGTGCCAGCCAGGAAAAGGAGGGCACACAGCTGCTCACACCTGCACAGCACAGGCATTCCTCATCCCCCAAGTGCCCACAGCAGGAGAGGCATGAAATGGAGAGAAGTGGAGGCAGCTGGAGAAGGAAAACCTCAATGTAGTGTAGGTGTGAGGGCAAGGAGAGCAGGAGAATGTGGAAGTGATAAATGTGGAATAGGTCTGGCAGTGGAGAACATCCAGACAGTATAAACAGCTGTGGAGAGTCATGCAGGTCAGTGAAAGAAACAAGGATTGCTGATGTGGAGAAGCAGTGACTTCCAAAGAAAGAAACCAACTGGAAAAATATATAATCAATAATTCTCAGCAGTACTTGAAGTGAGCCAACTAGTTATTATCTGGCAACTACACTAATAAGGTAATCAAAATTAACTTTTACCATTGTAGCTACTCAAATAAAAATTATCACTAGAAGTCTTAAGGCTTCCACCCTGGCCAAAGCTCTTAATTCTGTACAACCCTACAGCAGCATTCAAAGGCTACAGTCCCTCCATGATCTACTGGATCTGGCTAAACTAACTCAAGCAGATTGCATCATCCTGAAAGAGAGCAAGGACTCTTGCAGATGAATCATTTTGCTGCTTAAAGGCCCCATTTTAAATTCATTATTAATTCTGCACAAGTGCCAGTGATTTAATGATTATTTTATCTGATCACAGAGAGGTAAAATTCTAGAATAGTGAAGCTGAAAAGGTGTGAAAAGCTGGAAGAAACCGACTGTCTAAATGAGAAAGCATACTGGAACAATCTGGTGTAAATTTACCCTGATTGCTAAATTTGTCCCATTCTCTAATCTTTCTCTGCAAGCTCCATAAAATCCTGGTATTTTGACTACTTCAGAGGTTTACATTTCTGCCTTATCTAATTAGACACAATATTTATAAACAGGAATTAATGTTTACCATACAAAGCCTGTTTGTTGCAGTTTAATACAGAACAAAAATACTTCTTTAGAGTATACAGTAAAAGCAAGATCTCAATGCTTTACATCTTCTGTACAATTCAACTGCCTTTTATACAAATTAATACATTATTTTAAGAACACATCATTTCTCCACCTCATCAATGCCAGTGGTAGCTTGGGCAAAGAAATTATTAAATTAAATAACATTACATGTTATAAAGATTTACACACATACATACAAGTACACAATTTTAAAAACTATCTTAACCAAAATTATGAAAGATTGTCTTGCTTTTGGTTAGCAAGATTTTGCTACAAAATACTCAACTGCATTCTAGAGAAGACATTTCTTTGCATAAGGCAATCTCTTATTTTGACTTAGCAAAGCTGCAATTGCATGGACAGTGTCTTACCATCCAGAGTGGACTGCAGGGGTCCTATTCTCCCCATCCTCCTGACTCTCCACACGTGTCTGGCCGATGGCACGTACAGCTGTGTGACCTCACAAATGAACAGGATTTCACAGTTAAACAGGACTAATTACACATCATCATTTACTGCTGCAGACTAAATACACAAAGCTGTCACATGCAGGAGTGTGTCTGAATGCCTCAATTCACAGAATTCACAGAATCACACAGAAGAGATCTTAAAGATCGTTGAGTCCAATCCAGTCCCAACACCTCAATTAACCCTGGCACCCAGTGCCACATCCAGGCTTTGTTAAACATACCCAGGATGGGGACTCCACCACCTCCCTGGGCAGCCATTCCAGAACTTTATCACTCTTTCCATAAAAACCTTTTTCCAACCTATATTTCCCTTGACACATCTTGAGACATCTTCATTTCTGCTGATCCCTCCTTACACTTGTGCCTTACAGGAGGTGCTGCACAATTAACAACAGTACAATATAAATGCCCTGTATTTAAAAATATCACACAATGTTACATTCAGTTCTGGTATTTAGGACACTAGAGAAGCCAAATTTGAAGTTTGAGATATCAAATATTCTGTTTATTTCGCACTGAGCATGTGTCATGATTCACAGGAATCTAGTCCACAGCAGGTATTATCTTTTTCTTTTGCACACACATACTCACTTTTTGAGATCAATGTCCTTTTTTTCAAAAGCTCTTAGAAAAATAAAGTCATTTCTAGGTGAGGTAAGTACAGAAAATGCTGCTGAATTTTCTTTTATTTTAGAAGAGAATTTTCCCCACTATAGAGCAATTATTTAATTTAGCATTTTTACTATGAGAAGATGCAACTATGCGCTACCAGATTCCCCCTTCTCCTCTGCTATAAATGCAATGTTTACACTCTTGCACTGTGGGGCAAGTTCCCCTTTACTGATTGGAAATGTGCTTTAACATACAAGTTTCTTAACAGAGGCAAGACTCTTACATTAGAGAAAAGCAACGTTATTCCACATTTTAAACCATACAATCTGTGCAACAGCAACATCACCAATACTGTCAGGAATCAAACACCTGACCATTGAAAATTTGGCACCAGCAGGGCTTTGTGGAAAAGGACATGACTCTTACCTTATCTGCTTTAATGTTTTCTTGTTCTGACAGCCAGTGATTTGGTGGACAGAAATTTCTCCTTGTATCTCTAGATTTCAACATTTTCACTAAGTTTGTGATGACCTAGGTGTCAGAAACACACACATTCAGAATACACTAAGCATTGTGAATGAAATTAAATAATTCACAAAGCAAAAGTTTTTTTTTTTTAATCAGTAACATATAAAATTGCCATTTATTTTTTTAACTCACAAAAACTTGCTGTTAGAGTTAAATTAAGTAATGAAATTAAGTAATCATGGTTCACCTGCAAGACATCAAAAAACTTGGCTTATCAACATGTCATTCCAAAATCTAGGAACTAGCACTACATAGGATTTAGCAGTACTGCACACCTGAAGTGCTGCATGCCAGTTCAAGGAAGCCCAAACAAATCATTATCAACATTAAACACCTTATTTAAAGAAAATAACACCAAATCAAGTATCCAATGATTTGTATATAATGTATATTAGGTATGTATATAATGTTCTTTTATCTTCCTAGCAAAATTGAGAGGCTGAGAAAAATTGTTATCATGGCATCTTTGCAATTTTAGTGTTTTTCCTGGCCATTTTCTCCAATCCAGAAAAAAAAAAGTAAAAAGTAGAGAAACCAAGCTAACAAATTCTCCACCTCAAGCAGAGCTGCCATACTCAGCTGCATGCCTTCTGTCCAAAGCTGAATCAAGTTCACCCACCACTACATAAAACATAATTAAGTGGAATCAATACAACAGTAAATTACTAAGCTAAAAAGACATTATCACTGCTACAATGATCAGCCATCTGTTTGGCAAACTCAAAGTACAGCACTTGAAAAATGAGTAAGAAAAGTGTACACAGGGTTTTTCATAGAAATAATCTTGCTAAATACAGTCTTAATAGACAGGTGCCAACAGTACCAAAGTTCAATGGGCCTTCCAAAGGATTCTGGGTCTAGATGCTACACAAAAGAGCTTTTAACATCCAGTTTCTAAGGTAATGTCTTTATTCAAGACAGAACAAAGAATGCTATTAAGTGAACTGTCTGATTGCACGGGAATTTTCATCACCTTTCCCTTATAAAATTCAGTGCAGGTTACACAAATCACTGAAGCTCTCGGATCCCATTATCACTAAGTGAGGCAAATGTTTTTTAAAATGAAAATAAAATCAGAAAAGACTATCTGAAAACACATTATTTTACAAGCAGCTAAAGAAACCTTAAAGGAAGCTGAATCAGATCAGGTGAAATTGGAGTTTCTCCTGCAGAATGTATTGGTACTGAGAACACCAACCCAGCTGCCACGCCAACTCAGCATTCCTTTGTAAAACTTTTCCTAAGTATGTATTCCAAGGAAAGGGAAGATGTACTGCAATAAAAATATTAAAATGGAGATTTCTTTCCAATAAAGTATCTAGTGCAAGCAGCATTTAAAACTAAAATTCAGCAAAATTACAAACTTGATTTCACAGGATTAACTCAAGATGGTGAAATAATTCTTCTGTTTAACAAAGTTATGAGTATATGAAAACGGATTTAAGATTTTCTATGGAATCTGTATAGTTGACTATACTATCATTCTACCAAGCCAAAAATGGAGGATTCTGTAGAATGAAGACATTTTCACATGTAAATCTTACCAAAGACCTCCAATCTGTTAGCAAATATGCACATCATTATCAGCAGCCTCACTGTTTTCAGATTTACCATTATATAATATATTAAATAATAATAATAAACATATATATTTATATAAAATTTAATTCACTTCATATATACACATATGTATTTTATTAGACACCAGAGGTATTGAAAATACACAAAAGAAGTAAGGAGTTAGAAGAAAAAAGAGAAATTAAAAGCACAGATAAGGAAGGAATGTGCTTTTTTCTACCAGCAGCTTGCAAAAGCTTTAGCAAAGATAAATCCCATATATTTGATATATATTTGACACAGTTAAAAGAAAGAAAAAGCAGTTTCTACTTGAATTTATAATTAATTACTTTAGCTTTGTTTTAATGATTTGGAAGAAGGTACTGCTGCCTGCTTACTGGCAGGAAGCAATTTTCTGAAGCTGCTGTCAGGAAAGACTCAGAGCTATACACAGGAGTCTTCCTGGCGACATTACCTTTAGCCATGTTCAGTTTTTATCTGTAACAACAAACATGCTTCTGAAGAAGCACACAAGGGAAGCTTTGCTATTATATTCTTTTTTGGGGTAGAACTGGAGCCTTCCAGATACCCTCAAGATTTGTATTTCCAGTTCAGCTGATGCAAGACAACTCTGGCTCCTGAACATAATAAGAGTACACCCAGTTTTGACAGTTCCACTACAAGTTTAATTTCAGACTGCCAAAGTGGGACAAAGTAAATCAGAACTTTACAGCTCTCTGAATGACAGCAAAATGTGATCAAATTCACCTGAAATCCACCAACTTACACAAAGATTGATTAAGCATAACAAACTAAAGCAAACAAAAAGGAGGCATGATACAAACTGCATGCATAAAAATACCCCTGGTCTGACATCTTTCTCAGAAAAAAACACATATTGGGGGTTTCATTAGTGACCTTTAAATCAAAAGTTTATTTGGCAATTTAAAGACAAGTAATTAAATTACATTGTGCAAACACATATTAGATCAATCTGTGCAAATTACAGATTCAGTGGTGCATTAGGACTGTATTCAATGCAATCAAAACATTATCAGTTACCCTCACTGCTATTAATGCTTATGCTCATAAGTGAAATGTGTTGTAAAATCAGGCAGAATAGGCTGGATAGAGGCTACCTTAGACTTGTAGAATGAATAAGCATTCCTTAATTAGCCCATCAGGTTAAGTGCAAGCCTTAATGGGCCTTTCCTAAAGTCTAGCATGACATCTTTCTCCAAACATGGCCAAGAAGAAAGTTCCATTAGCAATATTAATACAAGCTTAGTTGATCATTTTCATTCAATTAACTTCTTTCAATTAAATAGATAGCTTGACAAAAGCAGTGATAAAAGACCTGAAGGGACAGCTGATGACTCGAACTGAACATTAGTGTGCGAGAGGTCGCCAGTATTAAACAGACTGTAAATCTAGCATTCAATTTGGAAAATGCATTTCTTCTGCTCCCACTTCTTTAATGAGCAATTTTAGCTGACTAGATGTGTTTGCTGCAGAATTTTCATGACAAGTCAAGCACTCCTTTTTCTCAGCAACAGTTATATGAGAAGTTTTTTTCTGCTAACGTTTTCAGCTTCTCTTAACTCATGTCTTAGCTAGGATGCCACGGATAAAACCAGCAGGAAAACACTGGTAGATACCCAGAAAGAACATACATTAAATTCATATTTGCTAAGCCAGATTCACCTTCCCTTTAGTGCTCCAGCAAACCCAAAATGAGGAATACCCACAGGTTCTAGGAGATTACAAAGAATCCAATACAACACAGTACCAGTATAGTGAAGTCTCTAATACAGAAGTACCTGAGTAATCATTAGATTTTGTTAGAATTTCACACCTATACAAAGTTATGACAACATGCTTAAGCACCTTGGTTAAAGGGAGTCCAAGTTAAACCCCATATTTTACACAGTAACTGTTTCATAAACAAGACAAGCAAGAAGAAAATTAAGAGTTGACAGAAGGAAAAAAAAAATTGTTATAGTTATCAGAATTAAATTACTTGAAGTTTAGCATATATGCCAAACAGCAATCTTCCCAAATCCATATTCCTTGTTGCAACAGCAATAAAATTACATTTAAAAAAATCTAATTTCATATCTTCAGCAGAATCATTACAATTTTATGCAGCTACGTTCTGAAAATTGCCAGAATTTACCTTGAATAACTGAATCCACCTTTTCTGTTCTGTCTGTATGCATTGCTGCATTTCTGTGTTTTTTGTCACTCCAACACTTTGAAATGCTGCAATATATTCCTCCCGAACCTCGGGCTTGGTTTCTGGGTAAGCCAGCTTGATGATTCCCAGACAGGCATCTCGAAGGCAGCGGGACAGTATTACAAGCTCTTCTAGTGTAAAAGGCATCATTGATGATTGTCTTTGACCTACAACTACATGAAACACAAGCTTAAGTTTCCTTAAATTACTTTTAAAAACCCTAATTATTTAATTCAACTTTAATATTCACACATATAATCTAAATGGAGAGAAAAAAAATCACCCAAAAAAAAGATTGAGTAAACATTTAGAAAGGAGATCAAATATTATTATTGTGTGTAATCACAACTATTTTAATTACAATATCACCTTGATCTCTCTTATGATTCCTGCCATGTTAAATTTATACATTAAACTACAGGTTCAGTCCAGAAGAAGTTCACTCTCTTCACTAACTCATTAAAAATTATCATGATTAAGAACCTCCATATCAGACCCTGTGTAAAGCTAGGGTTCCCAAGGTGCAGCCCATTAATTTTTCTCTCTTTTTTCTAAGTGCAATCACCATAAAAGAGCCAGCTGACAGCTGAGTGCTCAGGGGACCATCAGCAAGCCAGGCCAGAAGATCCTTCCTCCCAGATGTCAGCAAATCATTGCCCAGGGAGCTCCCAAGCCCCACACAAAAACATTTTACAAAGCACTGCTATTGAGCATGTTTGAAACTCACCTTCTATTGGGTCACCAAAGAATTCATTATCATGAATAGAAATAAGTGAGTGACTAAACAAAGAACTGAAAAGGTAGAAGAGAGGGATAATTCGGCTGGAGTCCTCTAAGGACATTGGAGAGCCTCTTGAAATCACTTGAAGGAGTGGCACCATGGACCTTAAAATACAAAATGCAGTGCAGAAGAGAGGGTTAGTAAAATACTCTATGACAGTACTACCTTCAGCATGCTGGTAAAATAATATGGTAGTAGCTCCAACAGCAATACAACAATGGTGTTTTCAGTTAAATAATTATTGTTTCCAATTCCTGGAAAATACAGTTACTCTTCACAAGTTCTTGTCACTGGTACCTCAGTGTCTGCATGGCAAATAAACCTGGGCATTAACTAATACAGACTGTAGATACTTAGGAGTCACAAAGCAAAGAGAATAATCCTCTGCATGTCAGCACTGAACACACCTGTACTGCCTCAGCTCCCAGGAAAGTGCTTCTGCCACCATCTATGGACTAGTCAGAGCATGTGAGATAAAACTCACACACTGGGCATGAACCACCTGGAGCTTCAGTGTTTGCTCCACTGATGCTTGTAAGCACTGCAAGAACTACCAAATATTCAATTCATTTTAAATAAGTATTTTTTTAATTCTGTCCGATTTCCAAGATTTTGCTCAGTTTTATGAAATCACAGGAGGTAAGTCACCATATCTCTAACTGTCCCATTTCCTCTTCACTAGATATTCTACTTTAACAAAGAATCAGCTCCAGAGATGGTACAATACATACCCTGTAATCATCCGTGTAGTCATTGAAGATATCAAATACCAAAGATGCCTCAGGAATCTGGCATTAAAGGCTAAACTATAAAGAAGCCTGCAAAAAAAAAAAGTTAAATTAATTGGGTCATCCAAAATACTCAAAATTCACAAAACACAAATGTTTCTATAAGAACTTTCCAGTCAAGCCTTTTTCAGAAATTAACAACTTAAATTTACTTTTTCCACATGAAAGGTCTTATTCTGATCAAACATGGTAAAAACCCCAAAAGCTGACAATCGAGTATATAAAATCTTATATCAAAAATAACAATTTTCATTATCTCAGCAACAAACCACACAATATAAATAACAGTTTTCATTATTTCAGCAACAAACCCTACAATATAAACCCACATTTCCAGTCTTTTGCTGAATTCAACATATATTAACATGAATCACTGAATTAATGATCTGAGACCTTTTAAATTCTAATACAGGAAGTTACACTAAACTAGTTAATAGGTCACTTCTGTGGTTCTTCTGACAGTAACAAACATAGCAATTTTTCACAGAAGGTAGACTAAAATACCTTCATTTATGTCAGAACTACAGCAGCTTTACTGATATACTCAGCTTGGCAGAGAGAAATTGAACACCAGTGGAACAATGTCAGGACTGCTACATGTGCACTAATCCACCTGAAAACTGAAAATTGCTTATTATTTGAAAATTTCTTATTAGTTTGTAAATGTGTAATTTCACAAGCCAGTTATACACAGGACTGACTTTAACCACATTACTTAAGACATGATTACACTATCAAAAACTTCTTATAGAAAAGAGAAATAAAAAGCTTCTTAAAACTAAAAAGTCATCCCTAGCACATTTTCTTCCCCTCATAGGAAACAACAAATGAGACAAAATCATTTGAAACAATGTCTTCTAAGAACCAAACCAGATTTCACTGACCAAACAGTCATTTTTTCAGCTATCCAAGAACAACATTCAGTTAATTTTTCTAGATGCTACTTCCCTAGGTCTCCTCATTCCTACGAGGGAGTAAGTAAAAGAAATACTGGGATCAACGTCTCTCAGTAGCCAAGAGTTTTGCAACATCAAAATTCTCTTGTGACCAGGCATAAAAGAGATGGGAGCAGGCAGGGGAGGCTATCTGCTGCCACAAAACAAAGTATTATTGTGGACCACATGGAAATAAATATTTGCCAGATGGCAAAAGGAAAAGAAGCCCACATTTCATTCGAGAAAAAAAGTAAAATATCATTAAAGGTTTTAAAACATTGGAGAATGGTTTAACTCCCACACAAGAACACCTACACACCCTCTCACAAACCCCTGAGCTGGCTGCTCCTGCTGCCTTCCCACAGCTCAACCCTGAGCTGGTGCCTTCCTCGGGCTCCCAGCTCACCTGCAGCCCCCAGGCTGCACACACAGACCGGGGAGGCAGCAGCAGGAGGCAGCAGAACTCACTGAGCACACAGGAGCCTTTCATACCTACAGGGAATTCTGGAAATACACTAGGGCCACGCAGGAAGATGGGAAATGAAACAAGCAGCCTTGAGTTTGCACTGTGCCTCTTTGAATTTTAAATGCATAGATCATTACATTTAAAAAGAGTTGGGAGCTTCACGGATTTCAAAGAAATTGCACATTGGGAACATTACCAAGTCCAAGTCAAATTTGAAGCAACTGCAGCTGATGCCAGTTTAAGATATGCTTTGCTGTTACATTAAATTCTACTCTGTGTTTTTTTCAAAAAAATTCAACCTCAATTTGATACATGAGAATTCCATTCCCTTCTAAAGTCACATTATTTTGACATTTGGCAAAAATTATGCATTAACATGTAAGGACAGCCTTATCATACCCAGCTAATTTAGAATAAGGATTTGTATTTTACTGTTTAAATATCTGTATGATAGCTCAGATGTCTTGGTTTCCGAAATGAGAAATTTCCACAGTGACCTTCAGTTTTCAGCCTCACATTTAAAATGAAAAGTAATTTGGCACCTTGCCTTCAGGTCTCACACAGCTTCCAAGTAAAAACTTGTTAATTTCTCAATCATCCCTGGAAATTATGTACCAGTTTGAGCAGAAATGAACAAACATTATGGACAATGAACCTATCATAATGTAATTCATTTTTTCATTCTAGCAATATTCAGCAGTAATGAAGGGGAAAAAAGGACAAACCTTAAGAGCTTATAATAATAACCTTTGCCTAAGTTTTAGCCATTTTTATTCCATATCCGTGATTCAGGCAGTCAATTGTAGCAACTACTCTGTTTCATGGCTCAGATCCAGAAATGCTGAATTAATTCCACTTTCACATTTCCCTTTCCTGAAAATCTGGTTAAGTACAAAAATGCACATTAGGTAGAAGATGGCACCAACAGCCTGTTTCATTAATATGAAATAACTGTAACTATGAAGCAAATGAATTCATCTGCTCTAAAGCTTCCATTCTAAAGTTTCTGTGCTGTGACCAGAAAACAAACACAGAACTGGAAATTGAACACAGAATGGTGAATTGGGCTGTGTGTTTAAAGAGATTTGCATTGCTAGATTCACCTGAAATTTAATCCATTGCAAAAGTAAAGATGGCAGAAAAATCCAACTACCTTCCCACTCCAAGTACAGAAACTGGCTTTCAAAGTTCAAAATGACAATTGTAACCAAAAAATACAAAAAAGAAACCCACCACAAAATGCAAGGATGACTTTGGGAAGTTGTAGCTACACAAAATCAGTTATAATAAAGTTTCAAAATTTTTGGTTTCACACTGACAAAAAAAAAGCACTGTGAAAAGCAAAAAATGGCTAAGTTATAAAAAAATCTTGGAGAATCAAAATAGGTCAAAATCTACCTTATTTGATCTTTTTCCTTGGCAGATAAAAGATGTTCCCCTGTTTAAAAACAGCCTTTCTAAGTAGAGCTACATTAAAATGACACAGTGCAAAAATTCCTGATAAACTGCAAAAGAGTACAGGCATGGCTCATACACCCTGAGGAAAAAGCCTTAGGAATTCACAAAGTTTCAAGATCAGCTAATATGTATATATATATCTGGTTTTGAGTGTCAAACAGTCTTGACCACTTTTTCCTTTAAAGAAAAAAAAAAACAGAAAAAGAACTAGAAATAAAAAATATTACAGGCATTTTGATTTTTATGTTAAATTATAAAATCTAACTCGGGTTTCATTTTCAATATTTGCACTATTCTAAAAAAAACTGAAGCAGCTAAAGTTTAAATTCCTCATATCTGGAGGTTTTGCATTTTCTTGAAAATCTCACTGAATGCCACCAACTTCTTCATTATGAGATCATTATACATGTTTTATGTAATGGATTCATTAATAGATTTTCTGTAAAGTCCAATATTAAGATTTAGCACAACTGTTTGGAAGAAAGAAACATTTCTCTGCTACCAGAAAGGATAAACTTTTTTCAAGTGCAAAAACACGCACTGCCTCAACCTCAGGCTGTGATAGAGTTAAATTCACTTTAGTGATTCCTGTTAAGTATCAATTTTAATCATACCAAATTAAATTATCTGTTCCCAAAAGTAAGTACATAACGATCATTTATTTAGACCCTTGTTTCTCTCTCTAGGTATCTAATTGTCCACAAAGGCCACATGATTTATGTCTACTTGCCAGATTAGCATTTTGGGCACCTCTGGTTTAAAAAAAGTGTCAAATTCCTCCTGTGCAATGGGACAGATTAAATGACCCATTAAGCTTAATTTAGCTGAGGCACCACTACAAGTTAATTAGTTAAAGGCAAGATTTTCAGTCTAGGTCATAAATTGGGCTCAGTTTCCCACTGAGACCATTTAAGTTAATGAAGAGAATACAGCAGAATGAGAGGAGCTCATACAGCCTGCGACAGGTCACTGCTGCTGGGGCAGAGATTACAGAATCACAGAATCACAGAAATTCTAGGTTGGAAGAGACCTTTAAGATC
Source organism: Zonotrichia albicollis (assembly GCF_047830755.1). Lineage (NCBI taxonomy): Eukaryota > Metazoa > Chordata > Aves > Passeriformes > Passerellidae > Zonotrichia > Zonotrichia albicollis. The sequence goes on along the minus strand of NC_133819.1, from coordinate 8,874,210 downwards.
ATCGAGTCCAACCCATGTTCTAAAACCTCAACTAGATCATGGCACCAAGTGCCTCATCCAGTCTTTTTTTAAACTCTTCGAGGGATGGTGACTCCACCACCGCCCTGGGTAGATGATTCCAGTATTTGACCACTCTTTCTGTAAAACACTTCCTCCTTAATTCCAGCCTGTATCTCCCTTGGCGCAGCTTGAGACTGTGTCCTCTTGTTCTGTCTGTTGTTGCCCAGAGAAAGAGACTGACCCCCAGCTCACCACAGTCACCCTTCAGGAAGTTGAAGAGAGTGATAAGGTCATCCCTGAGTCTCCTTTTCTCCAGGCTGAACAACCCCAGCTCCCTCAGTCGTTCCTCATATGGCTTCTGTTCCAAGCCCTTCACCAGCCTCGTTGCTCTCCTTTGGACACGCTCAAGCATCTCAACGTCCCTCCTAAAGTGAGGGGCCCAGAACTGGATGCAATACTCCAGGTGAGGCCTCACCAGTGCTGAGTACAGGGGCAGAATGACCTCCCTGTTCCTGCTGGCCACACTGTTCCTGATACTGGCCAGGATGCCATTGGCCTTCTTGGCCACCTGGGCACACTGCTGGCTCATGTTCAGCTGCTGTGAACCAGCACCCCCAGGTCCCTTTCCACCTGAGCACTGTCCAGCCACACAGTCCTAGCTTGTATCGTTGCAGGGGGTTATTGTGGACTCGGCACTTGGACTCAATGAACTTCATCCCATTCGATTCTGCCCATCCATCCAACCCTTCCAATTCTGTCACTGTTCAACTGAGAGGTGTCACAGGTATGACACAGCAGCACAGCCACTGCTAAATGCACTCTCCTGATCTTCAGGCTGCTTTATGCTTCTACCTCTATTTGTATTGGACCATGAACATACAGTAAAGCTTAAAAAAAGATTAAAATTGCAGATGCAATGATGTTGGCTTTAAGAAAAACACAGCAGTGTCAGAATGCTGCCTAAAGAATGACCATAACAGCCTGGATAAAGCCTGGGTATCTCAGCACACATGTGAGCACAGGCTGCTCACACCACAGCAGAGAAGGGCTGAGCCTCAGGCTGAGATGAGCAGCTGCAGTAATGGCAGCAGTGAGAACAGGGACTGTGCAGCTGTTACCCAAGGCACTGCACTCGGGGCACTGCTCAGGCCCCGACGTCCCAGCACAACCTCCACCACCATTTAACACCAGCTGGAATAAAGCTGAAGTCTAAGGTATTAAACTACACCCCAAAATATCTTACAGAAACACAACTTACTTATTTAAAGCATTGGTTTGATAAAAAAAGTCCTGCAAGTCTCTCCAGAAGAACTACAGTCCAAGAAAAAAAATTCTCTCCTTATTTTTTTTAGAAACAGTATTCAATAATATGTATCAACTTCATCCTGGAAAGATTAAAGCCTCATCCCTTTTGAAAACAAGCAGAACTCTTAATGGCTCCTTTACAATCAGGATTTTATTTTACACCTCTAATCCAGGTTACTGAACACAAGCTACATTTTTTTTTTGTATTTGTAGTTTTTACAGGTTTTTCTTGTATTGTGACCTTCTTTAAGTTGGCTTGAATGCATATTTCCAGAATTATTTCAGAATTCATCAAAATTCCTAATAAAAAACCCAAAGCAATGTGTTTTTTCAGTTATCCACCTCTGGATCCCACCACCCTGTCTACAGCATCAGAAAATCACTTCACAGGCTTGCTCCTTTCAAAACTACATTATACTTGTGGGCATCTTGTTTTGGACTTGGTCTCTGTTACAAAATCAAGGAAAACACTGAGTTGATTCAGCAACACCAATGTTCCTAACATCACACAATATCATCATCAGTCAAATTATAAAAGTATTGAGAAGCCTCAAGGAAAAAAAAAAGCATTCAGCAATAACAGTGACACAAGTCTATATTCTGAAATTCTCATCTTTGTCCAAGAAGGAAAAAAAACCTCAGAACTATTAAAACAATACTGAGATATTTGTCATTTGTTCCCTTCCATATCTTGTGTCGATCTTAGCTCAATCTTCCTGTTACTGAAAGATTATTTTCAATTATTACTGTATTTATTATCCCATTTTTCAGATTTGAAGCTTCTGTTTTTATAATTACTTTATAGCACAGATATACCATTAAATAAACTACAACTCCTATTTACAACTCCTATTTTAAACCCAGTATGATTTCAAACACGAAATAAAAGAGCACTATTGGCTCTTAGAATGTATTAAAAATAATTTCAGATAAATTATTTTTGCTTAACTATTTCTACATGGTTTTATTAAACAGATATACTTCACTCTGTATATTAAGTAAAAGTTGCAAAGCAAGGGCCGCATCTTTCAAAAGACTAGAATTACATTTGATAAAATTATTTCGGCATTAAAAAAAAATCACCAGACAAAAAAAGTGAAACAATGACAAAATGTCTTTCAATTATATTTTTAAATTCCACAAATAAGCATCATCTGTCCTTCAAAAAATACTCAAAAATTATGTTTAGAATAGCTACTGGGTAACCTAGGCCATGCCTAAAATGCACTGAGAGTAGGACAAAAGACTGACAGCTGCTGAATTGATGATCCCAGGCAAACTCAGCACTTACAGCTGACTTCTAAGTCAGAACCAGTAATTAAATGTCTACTTTAATTTACCAAATATCTGTGTAAATTAAGTTCATTTTGACCCCAATAGTAATTGCACTGGTATAATTGAGAGAAATCTTAGTATCTCCTACTCATTTCTAAAATTCAGCTATTCAAAAGTCACAATTTGTAAAATTATTTTCTACTAGAAGATGCTGAGTAGAGCTTTCATAATTCCTGGGTGTACCCAATGTGTAAATAGCTTGTTATCACAAATAATTGCCAAGACCCAACAGAGCTCTTCAGAGGAAATAGATGCCATACTCCTACAATTAAAGCTGGGTGACTTCTTTATTCCTTAAACACCCTTTTCCACACAGTTCACCAGCAAGCCCCCAGCCAAAGCAGTGATGCATTTAAGCTCAGTAATTACTATCCAAGGCAATGTACTACTTACAACAATAAAGCTGGCACACTAATTCAACTGCTGCTATGATCTTCAGGTCTCACATCCTGCTCTAATGCAATTAGTCTACAAAGAACTAATTACCCTAATCGAGCAATCACAGTTTCACTGACATCTCACTTCCTCTAGCAGCTATAAACACCATTGGGCTAAGATAGCACCTAATTAGTTTTCTGTATCACTGTTTACAATGCAGTTTGAATTATGTTTACAACATTCCCTAAATACTTACTTTACTACCAGCAACTACACAGGTACTCCAAACTACTTGCACCAGAACAGTGTTAATACTTATGGGTCTCAGTCTGACAATAAAAAGGTCAAAAATCTTCTCCCATTGCAAACCACAAATGTCAAAACAATCTTAGTAAAAGAATACTGCACAAATGAACATGTCCTTTATTTTCATCTCAGGTACCAAACCCTCCCCAAAACCCAGCAATTTTCAATAGTTAGGAATCAATTAATTAATTAACTGCACAAATGAACATGCCCTTTATTTTTACCTCAGGTACCAAACCCTCCCCAAAACTCAGCAATTTTCAATAGTTAGCAATTATTTTAATAGGCAGCAAGAGATTTTGGCATATACTAAAGAAAGGTGTGAATGAGTTGGTTTCAGTGCTCAGCTAACCAGAGAGACTGGGGAATTCAGAGCACTGAATGTTTTAGAAACAAGGTAGTCCAATTTCTACTAGAATGACACTCAACACTTGCTCTGAGCAAGGGAAGAGATCAAATGCTTACAAGAATCCTGAGAGGGCATAGTGACCAGCAAGAAAAGTAAGAAACAAAGAATCCACTCTTTGGTTTGCCTGGAATTACTGTTTAAATTCTGAAATTCTAATTTATTTTGGTTAATTATAAAAGAAAACACAGAAAAAACTCCACAAGGAATTTAAAACAAGTCTAGCTAAGAAGATTTTAGATGGACTGCAGCTGAAGATGACTATTATTTCTACTTGCCTGACTTTTGGCACCATCATTCGGTGTTGTACCATGAGTGTGTGGCAAATTGATGCCATCAGGGTGAAGACCTCTTCACTGGCTGAATCTCTCCACACCATGTTCAGCAGAGTGTTTGTCTGCTGCTTTGTGTCCAATTTCTTGAGGCACTCCTCAGTTATGTACTGGACTGATATTCTCCCATCACCCTACAAACACACCAAAGGAATGTTTACTTTTAAATTTTTTTTTAATGATATCCCCATTTCTATTAAAAAATACTTCCAAATTTTACTAGAATGAAGCTTTCTTGTACAATAAATAAAACAGAAGCACATATACATATCCAGGTTTTGAAAATATCAGATCCAAGAACCAACTTAAAGTCCCAGACAGGGAAGTGTTGAGCTTTGGTATCCACCCTTCACTGAGGCCAGTGGAAATACTGCCTTTACTACCGGTATGTTCTGTAATACTTACACACAATTAGGCAAAATCTCTAACTGGCATGAAACATGTGAATAATCATCTCTTCTCCACTGACATCAGTCAGCATTACATGAAACCCAGAAATGGATGTTGACTCTAAATTCCTTTATAAGGAGTATTTTCACATTCACATCTCTTGGATTAACAAATGACAACAAAGTTCAGGGTGGTCACTACATGTCTGGGTAGTACCAGCAGTGTGTGAAGAGGAATGCTTTCTCTTGGCATGTAACTGAGTCCACCTTAACCTTTTCCTAACTTCCTCTGAGCAAAGCTCTCAGGCTCATTGAAGGACACAAGTGAATCAGTTACAGATTTTTAAGAAAGAGGGGTTGCTTACCCACTTACCTTGTTTTTTTTTTGCAAGACAGGCATGCATAAAAATACATAATATGTACAAAAAATCACAGGAAAAACACACAAAAAACCATATTGCAATAAAGAGTATTATTTAAATAAAGCCTTCTCAGAGCAGATTTTTTTCCTAATTTATGAATTAGTGTAAGTTATCTGTAAACAGAAATTACTGCTTTGTTTTTACCTAATCATCCTCAAGCATCACTGATCTCTAAGTACAATCTGCCAATATCTACATTACACACAGTATGTGTGCCTGACAAAGTATTTTATTCACACTAAACTGGTAAAGATTTTGGTGTGACAGTAACATGCAGCATCTAAAACCACTCAAGTAAAATGCTGCAAGTACTCCCTGGCTCTTCTGATTTTTTTAAATGGACTTTAAATATGGTGAAATTGCTCCAGTTCTAAAAGGAAAGCATGCACACTATATCCTTTGAATGGCTGTCTCTTCTGAAAGATTACATAAAGGCCAGTAAGAAATTGCTGAATTTACATCTGTCCAACTTCGGTGAATCAAAGTCTTGATATGAGTAACAGGAGGCCAAAGTTAGCACAGACTTATAAATAACTTTAAACTATAGTGAAGAAGCCCTATGTATAACAGTGTCTCTATGTATTATTACAGGAAGCAGATGTTGGTTTCCCTTTGAGGGCTTTGAGTTAGTGGGTAAATACTGACCTATTCTACAGCATAAAAATTGTAGTCATTTCCATGAGGGAAAAAAAAAAACCCACTAAGTTGGAGTATCAGTATATTTCATGATATCTCAATTTAATTGTGGACCTACAGAATACAAAGAGTAAGAAAATCTCTGTAAAATACAAATGTAAAAAGGCAATTTTAAGCCTTTTTTTAAATAGAAGCTTTGTACTTGCACAGACATGCTATCTGTAGTTCTGGATCTATTGTTATAGCAAGGAGTTTGCTTTAATGTAAACAATCAGTTCCATTTGCTTGCAGGGAACAGACATCAATTTTTAAGAAGCAAACAGGCTCCCTTCTACTCCTATAGAAAAATACTGGACTTAGAGTGATCATGTTTGTGCCTGTCTCTGCTGCTGTTGCTGCAGCACAAATGCATTGACAGGAATTGTGCACTGCTTACTGGTGTAGTTGTCATTTTACTGATCTCTTCATCCTCATCTTCAGAATCACTGTTTGCATCTTGACAATCTGTACCAGCAGCAGACACAGGCAGCTGAGAGAGAAAAGTCTGGAGTACCCTCAAATACACAAGAAGTCCTTCCTCTGAAAGTGATCCTAGAGCACATACAGAGAAATAAATCATCATCAGTGAGAGCACAGTGTGCTACAAAAGTATTTTACCAGAAATACCTGACCAAAACAAGTTATGCCAAATCTTATCAAATTAGTGCATTTTTATAATGAAAAGGGTAAGAATAGGTAACAGAACAGATCTCTCCAACACTTTTATCCACAAACTGTCCTTTTTACTTGGCAATGAACCATGCTGAGGAAATACATAACATATTAACTCCAACATGAAAAAATCCATGAATTGTCCACTCAGCTTGCTCACCCAAATATGTTTCTCCAACTGTTAACACAAAGTAGAAAAGCCATGGGGCTTGATCACTTCTTCTTGAACATCCACTTTCTGCTAATAATAGTGCATTCAGAAAGAGTTCATAAGGGAAAATGGTCTGCACATCAGCAAGCGCTGGAATGATGAAATGGAATATCTGATCTGTAAAAGGTGCTGCCAGAAACTCCTCTGTGAAGGCTGCAAAAATCTGCTGCCTGAAAGGAAGAAAAATTGTTGCTATAGAAAATACAGGAAAAATTTCCCACAATTACACCAACAGAATAATAGATCATTTTGCAAGTATGAACACATCCATCAAGAGGACTGCAAAGATGTGCTCCATTAATTCCATCCTAGTACATCAGATTTCTCAAAAATTAACTTCTTAGACTAAATCCTCTTCCTAATGATCTTACATGCAATTTTATCCTTTAAGCTTTTCATGAACTGGAAGAAAACTAATCTGAAATAAAATACATTTTTTATAATATTGAGAAAAAAATACATCTTAAAAACCCTTTTACACAAAATCCTATTGCAAAAAAAAAAATCCTACTGCATGTGATACAACCTGAACTCATGTTCTCCCTGTCTACACACCTGACTCTCTGCTTGCAAGCTGCCTTAGTAATTTCTCTCCATAAACCTCAGCTCATCTGTCACAAAGTTCTTTTGAACTCTGAAATTCTTTTCATCTACCCTTAGCTGCATCTCTGCTCTCATCTAAATTTTCCACACCCTCATTCCTGTGTGCTGATACCTGCTATTCTCTGTGCTCTGTTTATTGCAGCATTCAGCATTTTATTGTCTTTTTCTTAACACCTGAAACTACATTGCTTCAGTGATGTACAGTGCCACCAAAAAATCATTACTGTATAAATAAATCAACAAATTGCACTGAACAAATGGCTGGACACTAGACAACAACAAACTGCACATGTGATTATAGCAAATGAGTACACAAATGCTTCATATTATCTTTATTTACCTTGCACCTTCTGGACAGGAGCTATATGTAAAGTGCAATGGCTTCAGAACATTCTCCAGAAGTATTTTTGCAATAGGGACACGAGAAACATCAGAATACTCAATACTCGAGGGAAGCTTATTGTTAATTAACAAATAAAGCGACTTGTAGTAGCCTGCAAGCAAAAAACATCACTTTTAAACACAGCATCATTTTTCTTCTTTTCCATATAAAACAATAAATGAAGTTGAAAAATACTTTCTAATTCATTACATGAAGCTTGACTTAGGAAGACATTTTACAATAGTCCAAGTCACATTCACATAATTAACAGACTGTATCAGAAATCTCTCTGGAAAAATGACATTAGAAAATCAGTCACAGATAATCATATTCAGAGTCAATTTGATTTTGAAAGATCAGTCAACTCTTGCTGAAGTGAATACTTTATTTTTAAAATAATGATTGATGACAAGGATGTTCTCCTCTCCTTTGAATTACTCTAGTCATGTTGTCCTTTCACTCTTCCAGAAATGAAGAATTTTCCACTCTATTCCAAAACATGACTGAACCATACAGGCAAGAGGCCTGCTGGCAGAATGTCCCAATTCTGTGACCACCTTGCCTTAGCAGACTGAAGAATACAATCACTATTTCCAGAGCAGGGCCCTCTCAGACAGTAATAAAACGCATTATCACCCATGCCATAAAGACATGTATAGAGAGGAATTTATTTTTGTCTCACTGAAGTACAAATTGAACCACGTGATTTCATTCTTACACCAACTTCCTTCATGCTCAATGAACTCCCACACTGAGACACAAGTCCCACAATTACAGGAACACTGTAAATGCATAAACAGTGTCACACCACTGAGAGTCCAGTCTGGGAACCCTTCTCAGGGACCACCTAACTTTTTACAGTAGAAGTCCCATAAAGGAATGGCTTAGCAATGAGCAGACACACATGGAAGGCCAATTCTATCCAAAAACATACACTAATGAAAACTGGAAACAGATCCTTTAAAAATTCAGCATCAAAACTTATCAGGAGACAGAACACTTGCAGTAACGCAAAACCACTTCTTTATGTTTTCATAATAAGCAATCAGAAAGCTAAATTTAGAAAAAATTTATGATTCTATAATCTCAAACTTTCATATATCAGTTGTGAGGGCAGAATATTACACTAAAAGAATAAATATGTGCATATTTATTATATAAAAACCAATGTGACAAACATAGTTTCTGTTAAGGCAAGGCAAGTAAAATAAATGTGCTACATTAAGAGTAATTTTTTTCTTCATAGTGACTTCAACATGCAGTCCTTAGAAACAGGATTAGATAGTCAAGTCCACTGAATGTACTGTAAATATTATATAGAAATATTCCAATAACCAATTCCAATGATTGGAAGATGGACTTTCTGCATTTTACACCAAAGAGGCTGGATCCAAGAGATTTATTTCAAAATGTTTTTGTCTTTCCTCACAATCCACAAGTTATGTGAACTCAAGCCACCATACCAAAAAGGCAAAATAATTTATTTTGGACATTTCCAGAGCAATAAAGTTTCTTTGCAACTAAACATCATTTTGGTGCTAACTATCCAATTCATTAACTTCTGGTATGTTTGCACAGGTGTCACTGACTGCAGTTCAGCAAACAGTTTTGCTGATGATGGCAGGAGAGAAATAAAAGCCAGGCTACCATCCCTGCTAAGGTGTCTGAGTGCTGGCAGGGTGAAAAGCTAATGCCAATCTAGAATAATAATGAATATTAACATTTACAGAGAACAGTACTGCAACACAATTATCAACTTTTACACAACTGAGGCCTAGATCTGCCACAGTGCGTGTGTCCATGAGAGTGTGTTAAACATCTTCTGGAATAAAATTTTGTTGGGCAATATCCACCTACTATCAAAAGTTGTGCTACAAGTCTCTATAAGTAACTCAGTAGAATATTCAATTTATAAAGAGAATTTCCAAAGAAATCAAGCAGCAATTTCTCAAGCCATGACCTCATTACAAGGACAACATCCTCCTACAGCATATGTTAGCGTATGCAGCACTTTATTCATCATGTCTGTGGTAAAGACAAAAATTTTATTAAACAATATGAGCTTCAGACATTGAATTTTTGATTACTTCCCAGAACATCTGGTTCCTAGCCACTCACCTTTTTGAACCATGTAGTGCAAAATTTGTTCAATTAATGATGTCACAAAGCTGACATCTTGTAAAACAGGCAAATACGTATTCTCAGATGAAAATACCTCAAGCATTCTCATAGGAAGTGCAACATTCAGACTGTCATCATTGCAATTTTGCAGTAGCCTAGAAATGAAATTAAAATTATTTAACAAGATATTTCTCATTTTTCACCACACATTCACCTTAAAGTAACTTATTTCTATCTACTTGATTTCCAGGTGCTCTCAGTCGTTTAGCTACATCTTTTTGCTGGCATCTTTATAATAATAACTCCTGATTTTCAGGTAGCTATAAATATGGCATTTTACCTTTAAATCCTATTAAATTCTTGCTCTGAGTGATTTGAAAATTTGGAGGTCTACTGCATAAACTAGGAGAGAAGCAAAGAATAATACATGTTTTACCAACATGTACCACTAACCACATTACAAATGAAGCCATGAAAGCCCCAGAGCAGCACAGGCTGGGAACAGGTGTTAGGGAACATCATGTGCATAACTAACACAGTATGACTTTGATTACAGACTGAAATATTAAAAATACAACCATTCCCTCCCTCTTAACAAGCTGCTTATGTAACAGCTATCAGTAGCCACAGAAATTATGATGACTAAGAGCCTATTTAGAATTCAAAGTATTTTTTAGTGCAAGATGTGCATGGACTGACTTGTCCTAACAATATGCTTTCTTCGTTATCCATATTAAGAGCTGCATTTACAAAAACACAATTTCCACTGTAGTGAAAATGTACAATTCCATGCAGTGGCACCACATCTGTGTCCCACAGCACAAGGACTTTAAAGTCCACCACCCAAGTCTTCTTTAGAATCTGGTGTCACCTTTTATCATACATACACTTTACACACTACACGTATAAGAACACGAGTTTTAGTGACTTAAATTAAACAACTTTCATAAAAACAACTATTTTAAAGTTCTGCAGAGTGTAACTAGTCCCTATTATTGATAAGAACAAATATATTGTTTTCTAATAATAAAATAACAATAGCTGCCAGATATTCAAGTCACCTTAAAAGATTTACCCTTCTGTGATTCTCCCAGTACAAATAATAAATTTAATGTTGAAGCCAAAATGTGACTGCTCAATATGCCTTCAGTTCAAAATAAAGAGTGAGGAAAGCCCTATTCAATTATATTCGTTTTCAAACAACATCTATTCAAAGGATACCCTTGGAACATTAATCTACTTCAGATAATAACATCTAAACACTATCAGTTCCCAAGAAAACCTGATTTCCACAAATATTGTCAATGATATCACTGAACAAAAACAGTTAAGAACAGACTCAGGCCTATCCTAGGAGAGCATCCCTTAAGCACATGTTGAATTTGCAAGTCAACAGAGCTTCAGAACATTTGATTGTTCTACACAGGAACAGGTATCCTATACCATGGATGACACATATATAATATAAACAGTCCTCTACATAAAATAATGTACATTTAATACTCGCTACAAAAAGAAACAAACAAGTGCCTACCATAATTTCTGAACACTTTTTAAATAGTAGCACATAGAAAAAGAATAAATTACCTGCAACACAGCCCCAACAGTCTTTTTATTTGGAATAAGCAAGTAAGTCTGTCTGGACCATCCAATTGCTTAACAAACTGAGAACTCTGTTTAATTAAATTCTGACACATCCATACCTGCAACAAGATATGCACAAGTTTACAGTTTATAATGACAACTTTTATTATCTATGACAACTCAGACAGTGATATTTCAATGCTGTTATGGATACTTTTGGAAGACTTACAAAACACAAACTCAGATTGAATCATGTTCAGTTGAGAAAAAGAAAACTGTTTCTCATTATAAACTCCACAACCACTAAGTACTAAACTTTCAAAGTTAAGACTGAACTACACCATCTGGTAATTTTTTTCTTTTTAAACAGCTATAATTCTTTAATGCCCATTATTACCAGCCACTACAAATCACACTTACTCATACATTTGTGAAGCTGGCAGTGACTTTGCAATTGATATGCCAGCAATACTGAACAGTGAGAAAAAAAATACCACCCAAACACCATGGGAATAACCATGGGGCTAAGTAGAAATACTGTCTAAAAATTAAAATCCTAATAGATGTATACTATTTTTTAAAACTTACTGTAAATAATGCACATAGGATTTTTCAAGGCTTCATTTCACATACTATATATATGTGTGTGGGCACACACACTTGTAAAATCTAATTTTAAGTTATTGTGACTAAATGAAAAAGAGCAGAGTGCAGTGAAAAGTGCACTTTCAAGTGAAACACTATTCTAAAAGTGCATCAAGTACAAGCACCACAGATCAAGGTAGGTAACAGTACTCACCAAACGCTTGGAGTCCTCATTCTGTCTGTAGAAAAAGAGCAACTGGCGAACTAAGAGAGTCAAATTCGCTCCATGAGCAGTGGAAAAGGCTCCTCCAGACTGAGCCAAACTAGCCCAGCGATCAAATTCACTTCTTTGGATAGAGTACTTAAAAACAAAACATGCATCAATACATCAGTAATGGTTGTGATTTACAACAGAGCAAAACCTCAGCTTCCCATCCAGTGAGGCTGCAAAGCAGTAAAACAGATACAACACATATTTGTACAGAGATCAAAACATAGACATGGTATCACAGCTGAAGCCATAACTCCCTTCTGTAACTCGGCACAGTTGCAACAAATCTGCTGCTTATCAAGCATCATCACATCAAACATTTTAGTACAGTTCATTCAAATTAACAAATTTAAACACAACTTCCTTGGGAGAATCTATCCAACAGCAACCTAAATCAACTTTTTGACCCAAACTACCACCTTGACCAAACTGAAAAAAAAATTAAAAGCTCTACTGGTGTGTGAAAGTTCTTACTACTTAATGCTTTTTATCCAATTTATCAGCTAAACAAACCACTGCAAGATCCCACTCAGGTCCAGTCACATCCATGCTTTGCAGAATACATATCTGTTTACTAAAATACTGAGTTTGAAATGAAAATGCCAAGAGGCAAAAAAGAACTTCCACTTTCTCAAATACTCAAAACAATTTTTCAATAAATTATTTATTACAAGCAAATATTTTCAACAAAACCATTCAGCATCTTTCTAATTAAATAATCAGGTACTGACTTGATGTTTTCTGTCTCTGTACCCTCTCACAAATGACTGGATTATTATTGCATTTTTCAGCCTCCGCCTTTCTTCCTGTAAAACAAAGCAAGAAAACTGAAATCAGCATCACAGGACTGACTCTAATTTCTACCACTTTATCCAGTACATTTGTATTAATATGGCTTTTTAATGAAAATTAAGCAGCAATCATTAGTCAAAGAAAATTTAATGTTCATACCCAATACACATACATCAGTGAGAATGCTTTTTGCTTTTAAATACAAATTTACCATTAAATATTGCAAAAGAGTATTTAATACACAGTAAGTATGTAATACTACAGAAATCAACATAATTATGTTATTATTTTGCATCACTTTATTGTTAATGCATTTTATTAGACAAAGTCTTAACACTCTGTTGAAAAATTCTGAAGGATTCACCAAATTCAATTACATCATTCTTCTTTCTGCACAGAGCAGCAAACACTGACAATCCACTTATTTGTTTTCACTCAAATAACATAAAAGCATTATGATGCTGGCACAATTTAGATGTGGGGAAAACAATTTAAAAAAATCAGTTATTTGGAGACAGTACTGCCATGAAAAGGAAAATGAGGCTTAAAGCTCATTGTGGCACAGAATCAAAATATAGAAATTAATAAAAATTCTTAGTTTCTTCTCCAAAACCAGACATAAGTAGAGAATCCTTTTATAACATCATCCTCAGAAAGTGGAAAGAGTAGCAAAAATCACCTTTTTACAAAGGCTCTGAGGAAGTGAAAGCCAGTTTGCTTGAGATGCTGTGGAAAGAGCTCTTGGAGGGTTCCCTGACAACACCCTGGGCATATCCCATTACAATAAATATCTATGGGAAGTGGCTACTGTAATTATATTTCTGACAATGTCCATATGGTTCCTTAGGGAATGAAAGAGGGGAAATAAAGAGTTGCTCATGAACCTAGAGCTACAAAGCAGTGGTTGAAGGAAAAGTACAAAGATCAAGAAGCCTGCTTAAAAAGAGGAATTTTAAACTAATCAATCCTTAAATTATATTGAACCTATAATTCTGAGGGTCATCAGACAAAACAAAACACCAAAATGTTTTCATAAATTTCATCAAAATACTTTTGGAAAGTTCACATAAACTTTCAAGTCCCAAATCCTTGATTTCCAATTTATTGTTCTATAAAGACACATCCAAGTTAAAAGCAGGACCTGAACTGACCAGAGAGAACATCAGACAAAATCACTATTCAAGGCCTATTTTATTTTTCTTGGAAAACCTTGGTTCTTAAAGTAACTTATCTGAATAAGCAAATTCTTGAAGACTAACTGCTTCTATATCATGGACCAAAATCAAAATTTTGATAGGCCAAAGGGTATTTCTCTCTCCAAAACACTAACAGTAAAAGTGCAATCAGGAGAGAGTTTCAGAGAGGTGGTGTCTCTTCACAACCATAATGCAAGGCTCAACTAAAACACAGGTAACTTGTCCTCTCTAGGTACAGCTTTTATCTCAGAACACACAATTGTCAAGTAGAGACTCCCAACTGCACAGGCTTAAAGTCTGAGGTCACTGCTAAGATTCTGCTAGAGGCAGTTTTGAAAAGCCACAGCTGATTTTATTCTCAGAGGAGCCATTCATTTGGTGAAAATGTGCTCCGTGCCACAGCAAATCACTGTGTGCACATGGGTACCTGCACTGGGATGAGTGGGGGGCTCTGCATCAGCTTTGCACAGGACAGAGACAAGCAACTGAATGGGTTTATGGACCACAAAGAAGAATTTTTACATGTGTTGCTAAAGACTCATTGATGATAATGATTCTTAACATGGAATTCTGAACTAATGGATGAAATCCTGGTACTCTCATATTTGAACTTAGTCCATAACTACAGGCCCATGTTGCAGAGAGAAAAAAAAAAGCAGTAACTGTCCACAGAAACTGCAGAACTTGAGATTAATCCAGCATGGGTCAAAACACCTTTAAGGGCCAAAGACCTGTTTTCTTTATGAGCATGAAACCTGCATAGTTACATTTTTTAATGTATTTAATGTATTTTATCAGTATTTAACACAAAGGGGTTTTTTACTTATATGGGAGGGGTGGGGGGAAAATGACAAAATTACATATTGATTCAAATTCCATACTGCTAAATTTTGGGTTCTTCATTTCAGTGCCTATTCCTCCTTTGCACTATTCCAGCCTGAATTTTCCAGAGCAGTAAGCTTCCATCATAAATCAGCATTAAGGTTGCTTAAAGCCTCACACATCAGCTTCTCACTGGTCCTCCACTATCAGGTGATTTCAAAGCACTTCAGGTTTCTTGAATTCTTTTCCAGGAATTCAAGAATCACTTCTGATTTTACCTTCACACAAGTGAGGCACACACTGGGGAAGTGAAGTACTAAAGGTCAGCCAAGAAAACGTAACAGAACCAGGAGTAGAAGAAAGTTTGCTGAGACCAACCCATAGTAACAGATTATGAATAAGGTAAAACTTGCAATTTACTAGCCAAACCCTTATCTCAAAAAAGACTAGATCCAATAAACACCAAAATAAAAGGGAAATTTCCCTTTACACCCAGTGCATGCTTATCTTTTGAGATGAAAAGCACTTCTAAGGAACTGTTTAAAGCACTTAAATTCTTTTGCCAATTCAAGCATACTTTAAGACTATACAGAACCTGCAAACTGAAAGAAAACATTTCTGAACTAAGTATGAGAGCAGCAGAAGTACTTTGCACTGTAAATGTACCACCAAAGGAAAATCCAGCAGGCAGCAAACGCTTACAGGCTACTTTACCTCTCGTTTTCTCCTTTCTTCCTGAGTTCGATGAAGCAGAGAAGCCTTTTCTTCCTGTAAGACACAAACAAAGATAACACTGCATTTTCATTCAAACACACTTCAGCGTGTTCAGGACATTTAATGCAGACTTCAGGGATTGCTCAAAATGCATAGCACATAAAACATAGAGCAAAGTGGGTGTTAATCATTTTCTGAACTCACAAATCCATGGCAGGCAGCCCTCCCAGAGGAACGGGATGGAGGAAGTTGTGTCCCTATGAAAAGGGAGCGGCAAAGAGCAGCAAACTGTACTGATCCCTGGCCGTGTTTGTGCCCAGCATCCCACCCACCCTGGCAAACATCAGCCATTTACAAATGGCAAAGCTGCAGCACAAAAAGGTCCCAGTCCCACCAGATCACACCTGAAATAAACAGGGCCAGGAGACTTCTTCTCCTTTTTAATGCCTTTATTAAAAGTGATCAGCTCAGGATTGGGCAGCTCGGCAGGGCTGCAGTCCCCGTCGTCCCAGGGCGACTCAGAGGAGGAGGATCTGCGCAGCTCTGTCCACCAGGGCCAGAGCCGGGGGATCCGGTCCTCGTGGGAGCCTTTAGGGCGTGATGTCCCCGTCAGATGTTGTCCCTCCTCGCCCATTCGGCTTGGTCTGCCCGCCGGGGACGACTCCCGTGGTCAGGGCGAGAGGGACTCCGAAGGTGTTCTGCATCTCTGCAGGCTGAGCACTCGGCTCCTCACGTCCAGACATCACTCCAGTCTCTCAACTCTTATTTGGCTCGTTGTTTTTGGGGTTTTCTCCGTGCGTTTGGAGTCGGGGTCCCACAAAGCATTCTGGTCTTTGGAGTCACTTTGCATAACCCCCTCCCTCCAGGTCTCTTCTCCTCACCGTTCGGGAAGGTCCCCACCCGTTACTGTCTCGGAGAAGGACCATTAACTCGCCCCAGCCAGGGCTTTTACTAAAACAAAAACAACTATTAACAACAACGACCCGTAATTACCATAACACAAGCAGCAGCCCAGCAATAGTCGTAACTTTTTTCTCACAGGAAAAAATCAACTGAATTTTTGTTCATAACAACACCAAAGTCTGAGTGTTTTCCTTGCCTGGAGGGTACACAAACCCCTGGTCCAGGTGCACACAGCAAGCTGTGGCACGTTCAGAGCAATCCCATCCTGCTCCAAAGCCCCTTGCTTTTGTCTAGCTTACAAAAAAGCCAAAGCTCTTGTATTTACTTATCCTTTTTCTCAAAGCTTGCCCAGAAAAGATGTCAAGAGAGACACAGCATAAATGGCAGGAATTTTTTCTTTTAATATTTTGAACTCTTCACCCAAATTAAGGTTATGCATCAAAACTTTCAGGACAGTGATCTCACCAACAGAGCAAAAGACAGGAATACTAAAGTACTCATGAGGCCTCAAAACCCAATATTATTACAACAGAAAAACGATGCATTAACTTTTAAACCCCAATCTTATACAAGTATTCACAGATCACAATATATAAACAAAACTTTATTTCCAAGAGTCTCTTACTGGATGATTCTGGGTAATTTCCAAGGAAATATACAAAATAACTCAATTTTGATGCACAGTATTCAGTTCCCACTGCAGGCAACAGGAGATGAAAGCACCCTGGCTTTCATCTTTCCCAAATCCAGTCTAAAACACACAGCAGACTTAAGAAAACTATTTTCATTTTTTGACACCGACACAAATGACAACTTTGTTCTCCTCTGTATGCCCATATTAGCCTAGAGAAGTTAAGAAATTAAAAAACACTCAAGCTGAAAATTTACTGTATTTTAATACAGAAAAATCAATTTGAAGTTGGCAAACAAATGTTTATAAAATATTTAAGTACAGCTAAAACAATTGTGCTGGAATAGTTTCAGTGTCTATCAGCAGATACAAAAAATGAGTGCAAAACTCTTCAGCACCTCTTTTTTGAAGATACAGAGGAAGCAAAGTCATGATTCTCTCAGTTTCTTTCATGATTCTCTCGTTTCTTTAGGATAGAAAACACTCTTACAGACCACCAAGAGTGAAAAACAAAAAAGGCCCACAAGAAGGTTAACCATCTTTCCTCTAAAGACAGTATTTATGGCCAAAGACACCACTAACTACAGCTATGGCCCTCTAAAGACAGGGTTTGCTCCATGTGTTAAACACAGGACAAACAAACTCAAGGAAATCCATACACAGGGATGATGTATCCACACTCAGGCAGTTCAGAAAGGCACACACAAAGGCAAAACAAGGTACTAAATTAATAACCAAGAAATGGCTTCAAGTTTCAGGACTTTTTCAACAGCTGATACCTGATGCACTAAAGAAGGTGGTGAAACGTCCCAGTTTAGAAATGACTGTACTGCAGAAAGCACCATGTAAAGTGCATTTCTGCTTAGAAAAAATGTTTTGTAATTTGTCCTTACACTTCAGAGAGAAAGCAGGAAGCAAAAGCAGAACAAAATACAGGAAAGGGAAAACAAATTGCTTCGTGTGAATAGAGAATGGTATGAAAAAACACAAGCAAAGACAGACAATACAAATTATTAGTAGATAAAGGAAAATAAGTGGTCAGAGAACAAACAATCAGAAACAAACAATTTAAAATCATTTGACAGGGAGGGAGATGTAAAAGGGCAGCGTATCCTTAGTGTATCACCAGCTTTTCATTGATGAAGAACAAGGTTTCTTTGTAGCCATCAGTCTCTAATTCAGTCCACTCTGAAACTAACAGAAGTTTTTAGTCAGCCACATACTTGCTTTGAGTACTTGTAAAGAAAAATGCCAATTTGTTAGAGTACAAATTAAGCAAAATAGAAGAACTGTCCTAAGACAATAAAATACTCAGGTATAAGTACATCCCACCTTTAACAAGTTAATATGGGTAAAATAATACTGTTACTCATGTTCACAAGACCTACACAGATCATAACTATGACTAAAGAACACATTTAAATTAAACTCAATAAAAATATATCCCCTTAAAGAGTTATTAAACCAAGCTGGAATACACTGCCCCTTCAGAAATTAAAAAGTAACCATGCACGTGCAAAAGAAAACAAACCCGCAGTAGGAAAGAGATGAAAAGAAACACAAAATAATCTTCTTCCAATACAAAGGGCATAATAGCAAAATCATTTCTGAAAGAGAGTTAACTGCAGTCACCTCTGAAATCCTCCCTGAACTGGCCCTTGACAGCCAGCACTGTGAAAGGAGCTGAACTCAGCAGCTGCTGTTCTTTGGCTGGCTCTGAACGGCAGTGACACCGTCTGACCGCCCACGCAGAGCCTCTGACTGCCGCCAGCCACAGCCTCAGCTCGGCCACCTCGGCTGCTGCCGGAGCCCCTCACTGCAGGAGAGAGCCCAGAACCCCCAGAGATCCCACCTGGCTGCTGCCAGAGCCCCTCACTGCAGGACAGGCCCCAGGAACCCCCAAAAATCCCACCTGGCTGCTGCCAGAGCTCCTCACGGCAGGACAGGCCCCAGGAACCCCCAAAAATCCCACCTGGCTGCTGCCAGAGCTCCTCACAGCAGGACAGGCCCCAGGAACACCCAAAAATCCCACCTGGCTGCTGCCAGAGCTCCTCACTGCAGGACAGGCCCCAGGAACCCCCAAAAATCCCACCTGGCTGCTGCCAGAGCCCCTCACTGCAGGGAGGACCAGGAACCCCCAAAAATCCCACCTGGCTGCTGCCAGAGCCCCTCACTGCAGGGAGGACCAGGAACCCCCCAAAAATCCCACCTGGCTCACTCCTGCTCCCCACCCTGCCCTGCTCCTGGGCTGCTCATGCCACCAGCTTTCTCCTGCCAGACAGGAACACGTCTGGTGTTGAGTCTTTCTTTCAAGGCAGGCAGACAAGGCAGGGGGAACAAAGCCTGAGCTTGTCCTGACTCTGTCACACCCCTAACTCAAAAGGGATGAAAGCCATTCCCTGAATCACAGTCCTGACTTTTTATCAGCCCTTCTTCTTTCAGGGCTTGCCCTCTCAAGTGCAGAACATGGAATGCACCATCCATGAGCGTTCACACATGGTAGGACACATCTGGCTGTCCCTTTCCTGCCCGATGCTTTCTCCAGCAGAGAAAAGACAACCAACCTCCTGCTCCAGCATGTGAGCACATGAAAAACCCCATTTGAGAAGTTTTCTGTGGGGCACAGCACAAAGAACAAGAAAGCAGAGAAGTACGTGACAGCAAAACACAGAGCAACACTACAGAAATGACTCTGAGGGTAAGACAGAAAGAGGAAAGAGGTGAAAACAGAGAAGCAGAGGGAGGACAGCACACAGACAGGAAAATGTGTGACTGCCACCAAAGAAATGCTGAGTAACATGTGAAATGTTAATTTGTCCATGGGAATAACATCCATTTCCATGAACTGCGCTGTTCATCACAGCCAGGCTCCGGGGGCTGAACTGCTCCAAGGCAGCAGCTGGGAACAGCCATATCTGACAGTGGGACAATGTCAATGTCACTGCTTCAAAACCAGCAGCTCAACCCATCATACAAAAAAGAAACTTTAATTCAATTTCTTTTCTTATCCCTGTTTTGCTGAAATACACTTTTTGGTTGCAGAAGTTCATTTGCAGAACTAGCTTTCAGATATCCTAGCCAAAGACTGAATAAGGTACACTAATATAGAAACTATTACTCTTTTCCTTCTGCATTTGAACACTTTGTCTTGAAAGAAAAACTTTCAGCCCACTTGGCTCAAAATCCAGATTTATAAAAAACAAAATGTATACATAATTAAATCCTCTTCAACACTTCTAATATTTGTTGACTCCTAAAATCTGAAATTGAACACTCTTGGACAGCTATTTACTGGCTATCCCATAGCAAATAAATTTAAAACCTAAATAAGCCCAGATGCAAATATGAAACTGAATAATTATTTTCAGGTACTTGTTAAACACATTTCTTTTTAATTAATAACAACACACTGAAGCAAAAATGTAATATTATTAATAAATGTTTGATGCTTCTTTATAAATTAAGAGAGTTTGTTTTGGTTAGTAGCTGAGAACACTTCGTATTTCACATTACAAGAGGTCATGCAAAGTACAAGGCATGATTTTTTATTAAATTTTCTTTAAAAAACAAAAAATACACTTGACCTTTTTTAATTTTTGTGGACAATTATAAAAACTTGTGTGGTTTTCATGTGCAAAATCCAGGAACTTGAATCTTTTTTTCTTTCCTTAAAATGAGGAACACGACTTTACAGCCAAATTGAACTTGAACCACATAAAAATCAGTAACAACTCCCAAAATAAATGAACTTGAACCAACCAAGTGACCTAAGCAATTTATAGAATAAAATTCCTTTCAACACAAGTATTCAGTAACTCCAGCCAATAAATGGAAAAATTTTTAACATTTATTTTTACAGAATAAATATGGCCACTAGGAAATATCCCCCATCTTCTCAACAATGTTTCAATCTCCTGACATTATTTTAGACAAGATGAACTCCAAGTGGGTTTTTTAGTCTGAATAGTAGAAGAAATTTGCATTTTAAAAGGCTTACAATGCCTTGAACTGAACCTCAACAATTTAAATTCCATTGAACACGTCTGAGTATGTTCAGCAGCCTGAAATCTTCTTTTAACCAGTTTGTGATTGTTGTTAACAATGATGTAAATAATCAGGTAAGTTTATATGTAGAGCAGACAATCCTGCAGAAGAAGGGAGTGTGAGAGATGCATCTGGCCCTGCAAAGCCTGACCTCACTGAGTCACTGCCACAGAAAACACCTCAGCTGAACTTCAGCTCCAATTTACTGTGCGATGTAGGGGGATCTGGAACCTCTTCTATCATGGCACCCACAAAACCACACAAGGGGGAGCCAGGATTTGATTGGACTCTAGAGGCAACTGAAATACAAGAAGGCTAATTTTGCATTTATGCTCAGTTTGTCCCTATTATGATTTTTAAGATTTACATTACTCACAGAGCTGCAGGTGAGCTATTTCTAGTGGAAGGTGGCCCTGCCCAAAGCAAGGGGGTTGGAAATGGGTAATCTTTAAGGTCCCTTCCAACCCAAACCATTCTGTGACTCATCATTTTCTCAGGAACAAGGGCAGAAAATGTATTTAGAAAAGCAGAAATTCTTGATTTGAATCTGAAAAAATAGCACATAACTGAAAAGAACAGTGTAATCACTGCTGTCAGCTAACTACAACTCCATCTTTGTAGCTTGCTTTCAAATGAGGAGAATTTCAAATGTTACAGAGAGAAAAAAAAATGCCCAAGAATCCAGGATGCATTAACTGTGTGGCTCCCTACTGACAGGCAGCCATTATTTTACACTATGAGAGTCTACTCATCCTTCCATGGCACAGATCTGCAATTCCAGGAGTATTTCAAGACTTGGGCTGTGACACTGCAAGATCCCAGCTGAGCCAGGGTGAGGTGTGTACCTGCACACAGAACACACCGTGTGCCTGACAGGACAAAGTCTGCAGGGAGCAAAGCTCTGCAATTCTTTCCATTCAAAAATAAACACTCAATGTGTAATTCTAATCTAGAATTCCCATCCTATAAATCCTTACCATCATTTCACTTCCATTGTGGCATGGTGTAGGGTCAAATAAGTTATAATAAAATAGAAATTATTCCTTCCTGAAATTAGTAACTATTTTCCTCAATCCATCAGTAAGAGAGAAACAAAACTGGTTTTTAACTGTGCCATCAATGCTTATATCCTACAGGCATCTGCCACAACAGCCAATCCCAACATGGGCAGACCTCTCCACGCACTGGCAATTTTACAGCCTACTGTTTGTAAAATTTTAATTCCACAAGAAGTTATTTCATGTGTAGAATATGGACAACAGAGCAAACAAGGTGTCTCTGGAGTTCTACCTCTGCACTTCAGCTGAAAGCAGAGGGAATATAAACAATAACCTTATGTTTAATGTCATGCTACTAATTTAAGAAAGCAGATCAGAAACTACTAAATTAAAATCTAAAACTCTGTAAATTTAATCTCTCTGATTAGTAAAATGTCCAAATTAAAAGAAATCACTAAGACTTGTTAAAGTACAGATGGAGTCATCAATATTTGCTCATTAGTAAGCTTCTGTGTCTTCCACAAAAAAAGCCAAAGATCAAAAAGAACCCCAAACTCAATGAAGTTGCTTTCACTTTCACTTTTGTGGCCCTGCTCGCTCATCTGTATCACAAATTGTAAAAAGGGAGGTGGTTTTTAAAATCATCTCATAATGCATTATAATTAAAAAATACTCTATTACAAACAGTCCTGGGATTTGTAAAAGCATGGTTTAGATAGCTCAAGTGATACTGAACATTTGACTTAATATTCTTTTACCCATTTTTCCTGTTAGACTTGCAAGGTGTCACTCATACATTTCACAACTTAATCAGACAATGTGGGACTACAGAGCCCCTTGGACTTCTCAGCACTGGCCTGGGGATGCCCTGCATGGATGCACTAAAGCATTGCTACCTCAAATTTTTCTCAATATTGCTGAAATTAATGGAGTAACACTAGGCCTGAGTGTCCCAAGCCAGGCTGACGTGGTTAAACCAATTCTGTGCTGTGTTCAACTCATGCTAAACTCAGTGCCAGCTGTCCCCAGAAGGGCAGGTGACACTGCACCTGGCAGGAATCTGTTCAGTGCAGACACAGGGATGGAGCAGCCAGGTGAAGGCAGCACCTCGCAGTGGGGCTGGCTGGGGCCAGGCTGAGCTGCAGCCCAAGGCAGCCCCCAATGCACAGCCCTGCATTTCCTGCCTGACACCCCACAGGCTCTGCAGCCACAACTGCTGCCCTGCACAAAACGTCCATGAGCAACTCAAGACACAACTCCAATATCAGCACTCAGTTCTGGAGGCTACTTTACCTAAGAAGCACAAAAATATGGCTTGCCAGTACAATTAAAATAAATTTGAAAATTTCTTCTGAAGAGCCTCATAAAGCAAAGAACCATGTTTTAAAGGTTCTTTGCTTTATGAGGCTCTTAGTGCTGCAACCCTCAGACCAGTTAGTCTGAGCAGACATCTTAAGAGACCATCAAATCTCCTAAATCAAGCATCAGATTGTTAATGTTTTTCTAGGAAAAGTCTGGGTTGTATTGTTGTAATACAATTGTCCAGAAATTGTATTACAGATGAACCATTTAAAAAGACAGCTTTACCAGGACTTGTTGGCATCTTCCACACACACAAAGGTGTGTGTGGTTTTAAAGGTGGTGATAAAACTACCCCAAAAATAAAAATAAATATATAAAGCCCTCTAAAATTAGAATATCACATTGTAAATAAAACCTGTATCTACACAATCAAACACATACAACAGGGTCAACAGTCCAGATGAATCAGCAGATTCTTGAAAGTAGGTACAAAAGGAAAAGTTCAAGCACTGGCAATACCACCTACATTTTTGCACTTTTGAAGAATGCATTATTATAATGCTACAATAATATTCTGAAAGGATCAGTCACTGAGGTAGTAATTTTGAGAACATTCATTTGCAGCCTGTGACTAGAACAAAATCAAGTGATGCTTGATATGGGTGGACTGTGCCTCCCAAGAGCATGCACAATTCAGACCATAACACACATGAGTATGATACAAACAGCACAAAACCAGATCCAGAAGCTCTCTGGCTTTGTAATTCAGAAATTCCATACAAGCTAATGATGAGAAGGCATATTAGATTCAGTACCTAGCTGCCACAATTATGCAAGCCCCCAATTTTACTTCTATCTCTGTGCTCCTACTGATAGAACTTATTGAAGTCTGGCCCTGTGGGGCCCAAGGGAACACTACAGACACACAGGGCAGTGCCAGACAGGTGTCAGCACACGAGAGCTGTGACCAACACAATCACTGCTTGAGCTGCAGTTCCATCAGCAAAACCACACTTCTAATAGTGTTGCTGATCACTATTTTGGTGTAGCTGTATTCACATCAGCTGGCACCGTTAGCACTGACTGGCTCCTCAAACAGGAGGTTTTTGTCATTGTTCTGCAGTGGTGCAACCACTTTGGGAAACTCCCCCAAACTGGGTACAGAGTTATTGTTAGCACTAAGCAGCCTGCATGGCCCCAGTGTTTCTGAATGATGCCTCCTTCCACCAAAGGAACCACAACAGGCATCACTAAGTATGCAGCCAGCTGCCAAAAGCATGGAGAGGTACAGCATTGACCCTTCTAAAGTTATACACCATTTGGGAGGGCAAGGGCATTTGTCAAAAAAAAATGAGGGTGTTTTGTATGTTTACCAAAAGCTCAAAGGAAATCATTTACAATTCAGCTTTCTGTAAAAATGAAGCCAATACATATGAGGAACATGATCCCAAGGAGCTTATGATATGAAATAATGAGAAACTCACATGATGACTAATGCAGGCTTATCTAGAAACAGAGACCAGACAAAGTTAAAATATAAAAGCAGGTTTATTTAATGAAGGGCCTTCAGGTACATTAAGAGCAGATAAAGCCTCCCCAAGGGGCTACACCCAAAATGGACAATGGTCATGAGTTTTTCAGACAGATATCACTTTAGTATGTTTATATATCAGGGGTTAATCTTCCAATTACAGCTCCAGGTAATGAAGTTCTATTCCCCCAGTTTGCTCCCCCCCAATCACTTTTGTTTATACTTTTTAGGGCCTGAGGCTGTAGGATGTCTTTGGATAACAGACCTAGACAGACTGTTTTGTCTAACCAAAATATGAAGACAGTTAACTGCAGTTTTTATGGAGTTTAGAGCTAATGCACTAATGCAGTATAGAATCTGAAAAATTCAAAAGCTAAAATCCTAAGGCATCACATGGTACTCACAGACACTTCCCACAGCAATCTCTGTTGCAGTACATTTTCACAGAAGTTCAGCTAAACTGCATTTAGAAGTAATTTTTATTACTGTTTAAATAAATTCTTTCTTTAGCACTGTACCCAGCTTCTGCAAACCAGCAGCTCTCTCAAGGACACGCTAGGATGTCTGTGTAACCACGCTGCCCAAAGCTGCACGTAACTGATTTGCACTGATGCAGCACAAGCACTTCAGTGAACCCATGTAGAATCATGAAATCTGTGCACCAGTCAGCATCAATCTTGTCATGAACCACAACCTCTGCTGCACACAGTGAAGGTTATGCATCAATTTCAGGTTCCAGTCCTTTACATGCTAATATTTGCCCTTGGAAATTTATGCCTGCATAACATTAATAAATTTGTCCCATATAATTAAAATAGACATAATTCTGATACGTTTTCATGAATTGCTAAGTGCAAAAGAAGATGTTATGGCAGGTCCTTACTTCTGTAGGAGGGAACATGTTCAGCAAGAAACACCATGAGCAAAGTCAGGGTCAAAAGTTGCAAAGTACCTGAAGTGTACAGCTGAGGACCAGGACATGTTCTGCCAACTCCTACTTAAGCTGGGGAGTATTTATGGCATTTTGACTCATGTAATGCCAGTTTACGTGACCTAACGAACAGACATGCCTTAAGATAAACAGAAGATGAATTAGAGGAAATCTGCATAATCCAAGTACAGTTCTGCATACAATCTCTTCATATTAAGTCAATACACCAAAATGCAAACTTCACTGTGATTTTAGTATCACACATTGCAGTATTTTTGCTCATTTCCTCACTGTACTGCCAAACCTTAAAAGTTTCCAAGGATTCAACTTGCTTTTAGTGCACAGTAATAAAAACTTATTTTTTTACCCAATTAAAATTCAAAAATACTAATGGAAACACTCATTGGCTTCCCACACAGCCATCTCCAATGACAACGGGGAGACTCGGTATTTTCACGGTGAATTAAAGTGACCCCTACAGATCAGGCCACTTCTAAAAACACTTTGTCCTTTCTGTCATTCTTCCGAAGTCCTGTGCCCTTCAGTGCTCGACTAAACATTTGCTGACCCTGTGCAATGAGCAAGATCTGAATAAATCATTCTGCTTCTTTCCCCATCAATAAACACGAGGAAATCAAATAGCCTGGTGGAGCTGACAATTAACTGCGACTAACCCTGCGCACGACAAATTGACTGAACCTAAACTTGACAGAGACCAACGCGGCGGCCGCGGCTCACGTGGATGAACCTCCCCCGGCAATCGGGGTTGTGTGAGGCTGAGTGTGTCCCACATCCCCCGGCGAGGCAGCTCCACGCCAGGCACTCCCTCCGCAGGGAAATGACAGGAGGGCTCCGAGTCCTTTCCCCCTGCAAGACCCGGAGAGCGACAGCCGGGGAGGTGCCACCGGCCACGGCAGCCGGGATCGATCGCTCGCCTGCGGGGGGGACGAGCCAAGGAGACATTTCCTCGCTTCCCACAATTCTTACTACACTACAAGCCTGGGATGGTGTGGCCTGATTATACAAAAAAATAATAACAGTGAGGCAGGGAGATCAGAGATAAACACATCATCGGGAGGGGAGGGTTTTTCCCCTCTATTAAACCTTAGTCATCGCTGCTCCCATTTCTGAAGGCCCGACAGTAAAAGCAGCGATAACAGGGCGGGGGGCGACAGAACCGACACACACACAGGCACGGCCGGGCGCCGCTCCTTACCTTCCTGCTCGCTCCTCCGAGGGACACCTTGGGCCTTGTTTTGAAATCCCCTTCAAAGCTGAACATGTTTACAGCTTATCCCATGGGGAGCGGGGCCCGGCCGGCCGGCAGGGCGAGCGGAGGGGCCGCACGAACCCCCCGGGCTGGCGCCCCGCGGCCCGCCCGCCCCCGCGGGGCTGCTCCACCGTCCCCCGCCTTTCCCGCGGCCTTCGCTATCCCGGTCGCCCCGTTCCTGACCGGCGGCGACGGCGGAGCGTAGTGGGAGGAGGGAGAAGGAGGAGGAGGGAGCGGAGGAGGGGGCAGAGGCAGCGCTCCCGCCGGCCGCGCAGAGAAGATGGCGGCCGCCCGCCGCCCGCCGGGCGCGCTCCCGACACACGGCCGCGCCCGCCGCCCCGCCCCGCGCCGGCTGTCCCGCCTGTCCCGGCTCTCCCGGCTGCGGGTGTTCCGCGGAAACTTCCCTGCTCTGCGGGAAACTTTCCTGCCCCGGCCTCCACCGGAGCTCCCCGCGCGTGTGCAGGGCCGGCTGTGCGGCTGCGCTGCCGCAGCCTGCCCAGACGGGCCGCGCTGAGGGCGAGAATCGAGCTGAGGGTCCAGCCGGACTTTGGCATAGGGCTGCCCTCAGTGTCATTTGGTACGGGAACACAATTGCTACGCGCACACACACATTTGTGTACACATAATTTCTACTTTTAGTAGCATATCACAGAATAAAGAAGGTTGAAAAATACTTCTGAGATTATAGAGTCGAACTTTTTGACCAAACACCTCCATCCTAACTGCCACATCCAGCCCCTAATCAGCTCCAGGGACGGTGACTGCACCTCCCCGGGCAGCCCATTCCGATGTTTAGTCAAACTTTTCTGTGAAAAAATTACTCCTATGGCCTACCTGAGCATCTCCCGGTGTAAATCAAGTCCAGTTCCTCTCATCCTGTGCTGGGAAAAGAAACCGACTCCTATTTGGCTATACCTTCCTTTCAGGAGGTTGTAGGGAGAGACAAGAATTCAGAGAATTCACAGAATCACTGGGTTGGAAGAGACCTCCAAGGTCATCGAGTCCAGCCCAGCCCCAACATCTCAATTAACCATGGCACCCAGCGCCACATCCAGTCTGTTTATAAACACATCCAGGGATGGTGACTCCACCACCTCCGCGGGCAGGTCATTCCAGAACTTTATCACTCTTTCCATAAAAAACTTTTTTCCTACTATCCAACCTATATTTCCCTTGGCGCAGCTTGAGACTGTGTCCTCTGGTTCTGTTAGTGCCGCCTGGAGAAAGAGCCCAGCCCCAGCTGAGCACAGGCACCTTTCAGGAGCTGCAGAGAGTGATGGGGGCAGCCCTGAGTCTCCTTTTCTCCAGGCTGAGCACCTCCAGCTCCCTCAGGGGTTCCTCACAGGGTTTGTGTTCCCAGCCCCGCTCCAGCCTTGTTGCCTCCTCTGGATTCCCTCAAACACCTCAACATCCTTCCCAAAGTGAAGGGCCAGAGCTGGACACAGCAATCAAGGTGGGACCTCATCAGTGCCAAGTACAGGGGAAGGATGAGCTCCCTGCTCCTGCTGGCCACGCTATTACTGATCCAGGTCAGGATGCCATTGGCCTTACCTGACCCTCTTCTTCTCCATGAGGAGATGGACATGACCTTATTGCAAAGACTTCTTGATCAGGGGGAAGACTGAACACACCAATACAGGCTTCTGTGTAGCCATGACAATACACACAGCCACGACAATACCCTTGGGAAAATACACATGATAGAGGTGGGCTCAGGAATGGGATCTCAGCTGATGAGGAGCGGAAAAAGAAAAAAGCTGTAATGTAAAAGTAGCAGACTCAAACATGAAACTACACCTGAGGCTGCTTTACATTTCTTAGCCCATTCTCCATTTTTTCACCGTGGGTACTGTATCTCTCCAGATACAAAGGTGGTGCAGACAACAACAGGAACAAAAAGCAGTTACTCAGTCTGCAGTTCAAGGTGGTAAATAAATACAGGTGGCCAAATCCAGCTTTCATTCCCTTCAGTGGAAATTTGATTTCATGAACTGTAGCTTGTGAATTCTCACATCAGCATATCACAACAAACAAATGGCAAGCACCCACATCAGGAGAGGATGTATGTGCTTTGCAGCTGTTCATACCAAGAGTATAATGCTCTTTACTGTTGTCAAGCTGACTGGCAAATGAAATATTTGTGCAGATTTCATTGGATTTCGATGATTCGGAAGAGTCAAAGTTTTAAAATTTCAGACTTTTCATAAGGGAATGAGGGCTTAGCAAGAGTAAGCATTAGCCTGGCATTTCCCCAGATAACATCGTCTCAGTGTAAGCAAGCCTGGCCTCCTTAAATACTGTTTACAAATGCAGATGGGGTTTAGGATATTGTGAAATACCATGTCAAATGTTTGTCCATAGTTTCAACACATTGCATTGCTGATGAAATATCCCATCACTCTATATTGAAATGATAGTAAGTGTTTTTTCCAAACATGACAAGATTCTTTTCAATTGGACTTGTGCCTTGATAAACTTTATAAGTCTCATACATAAAAGGACTAGTCTAGGTGTCCCTAGCAGTTATTAAATTAATTTTCATTAGCACAGAAGCAATCTGTTAGGTTATGAGTTTGTGCCATGTTTATCAGTAGCAAGGACAGTTTAGGGATGCAATCTCACCTTATGTAAGAAGCGAAAGAAACATGAAACTGCAGAGAGCAGAGTTTCTATGAAGTAGGGTTTTCACTGATACACATTTGACATGTTCCAGCTCCAGTATCAGAAAGACACAAGATATTCTGCTGACCCTGGCTGTTACCTTCTGCAGAAGTGGTTGGCAAATGACACAGGCCCAAGTGATGAGTGTCTGAGAAGTCTTGGTGATTTCTGGCATCCTCAGCACAGGAAGGACATCAGCTTGTTGGGTTGAGTCCAGAGGAGGCCACCAAGAAGATTAGAAGGATGAAGCACCTCCCACATAAGGAAAGATTGGGAGAATCGGATTGTTCAGGCTGGAGAAGAGAACATTGTGGAGTGACCTCATTGTGGCATTCCAGTACCAGAAGGGAGACTGCAATAAAGACAGAAAGAACATTTTTGCCATAAAACATCATTCCCCCAGGACAAGGGGGAATAACTTTAAACCAAAAAACAGTAGGTTCAGATTAGATACTAGAAAAAAAAAACTCCTCACATTGAGGGTGGTGAGATGCCACAGCATCTGTTGCAGTTGAGACCGCCACAATACACAGAGTGTCACTCTACAGTCTCAGAAAGCTTCAACCCATACAAAATAACATCACATCAAAAGGCTGCAAGTGT
Organism: Zonotrichia albicollis; assembly: GCF_047830755.1. NCBI lineage: Eukaryota > Metazoa > Chordata > Aves > Passeriformes > Passerellidae > Zonotrichia > Zonotrichia albicollis. The sequence continues at coordinate 8,843,835 of NC_133819.1, read as the reverse complement.
CTACCCTTCTTGCTCTCCAGCTCAACCATTTATACCCTCCTGTTGATGCATTGCACCTGTGTGCCCTCTGTTCCTTTGGTGGTTGCTCAGTGCCCCTGAGCGCTCTATGGCTCATTATTGTCAGTGCTGCTCACCTGCTGCTCACAGTTGTACCCATGGGAGATGAGGCTGGGCCCAGCCCCACTCCCAATCCTACAAACTGTGTGCCTGCAGTGAGGCACTGGAACAGACTGCCCAGAGAAGCTGTGGATGTCTGTCCCATCCCTGGAAGTGTTCAGGGACAGCTTGGATGGGACTCTGAGCAGCTTGGCCTGGTGGGAGGTGTCCCTATCCATGGCAGGGGGATTGGAACTGGGTGATCTCTAAGGCCCCTTCCAACCCAAGCCATTCTGTGATTCTATGATTTGCATATGCCCCTCTAGGCCAGGACTGCTTTAATATTCTCAGGGAGCAGCAAGAACACATTGTTTCATGAAGGAAGCAAAGTGGATGCCCCCAGCATGGGCCCTCTCAAATCATAACATAATTCCACAGGATCCAGAGAGAGAGGGCAGAGCCTGGCAGTGGTGACACAGGGTTCAGTCCCAGGCAGGGTGAGTGGAAGAGTCCTGAGAGGCCACAGTGCTGTGAGGTAGTCCAAGGTGCATCCAGGAGGAAGGGCTGGGGACAGGTACACCTGAGCTTGGAGGGACCGATGAGCAGTGGGGTGAGTGAGTGAGTGAGTGAGTGAGTGAGTGAGTGAGTGAGTGAGTGAGTGAGGGCCCCAGATGTTCAGGGCAATCCAGGGCCCTCACAAACACACACTCAAGGATGTGGGAATATTGCCCTTGTGTATGTGCTGTGTTTACTCACCTGCTGCAATCTTTTCCATCTTTTTCATCTCTTTTTTGCACATTTCACAAGACTTTTTGTGTTCTCCTGGTCACAGTTCTCTGCCCTGTGATTGTACCTTTTTGCCTCTGCACACGTGTACACACTGCTCCCTGGTACAGATGGATTGGTCCAGTTGTTTGTCAGATGCAGTCTATTAAAAAAATGTCATTCCTCAACATTTTCTTCACTCCCTGAAATCAAGTTTCCCAAGTGTGTGCAAATACCATCTTTTTCTTGCAAATGCACACCATAGAAATTAAAACAGCTGCACAAAAGTAGTGACAGTTGTAAAAAACATAGGTAAATTGTGTTTCAATCCACAATACAGAGAAACTTATCTATAGTGTGTCTCCAGGGCCTGCTTCTAGGTGCCAAGGGACAGGAAAAATCAGTGGTGCCCATATGGCTGTTGTAAGATCTTCCTTTTTTCACTGTGAGTGGCTCGGAGCAAAGCCATCTTCTGCGAGTCTCTTGTTGACACTTCTAAATATCTCTTGTTGAGCAGAAGAAAAAGAGGAATGAAGATTTGGTGGGTAGCAATAATAACAAGAAAAATTATTCCTTCCCAACAGTGACAAAGATCTTGAGTTGTTGTGCTGGGTGCCAAGGATAACATTATGGAGGTGGCTTACAAACTTTTAAAATTATGAGCTCCTGGTACCTTAATGTAAGTAACAGCACATTCTGCCTCTGCCAGAGAGATTTTTTAATGTTTGTAAATACTTTTTCTGCATATTAAAACAAATCAATGGCACCTAAATTTTAGAAGGAAAATAAATATTACTCCTGTTTTACCCTTTTAATGAGCACTGTTTTATATCTACAATGTTTTTTCTATTCTCAGACTATCCCCAAACAATTTAAGTTCTGATGCATTGTCCTTCTGGCCTCATGCTGTACACACATTCCTGATTTAGACAGGGTAAACAATCAAGACTGTATTTGGCAACTGCTCAGTTCTGTAGGATATGATGGCCAAATTGTCACCACCTCACCATTACATTCCATTCCCTATGCAATTATAATAAAGTGTCCTAAACTTTTTTGCTGACTTGCTGAAGTCAGATAAAAATCTAAGATGCACTGACAGCGCCTCATTATGTCCTACATTATTTCCCAAGGTACAGAAAGATTTTTTTTTACAAGAGTGCATAAAAAATGAACAGTAAATAAGTTAGAAATGCTTTAATTTACAGGAGATGAGGCTTGAGATTAGTCCAAATGCTGTGATAGGCCAATATCTGATTTTTAGTAATGCTTTTAGTAAGGTTTGCTACCATATGGATTGATGGTGGGAGGTATTTTTTTTTTTAATTTATTTACTCTGAGTAAAACACTGAAAATTAAATCTATTCTATCAAAGAAGATACTGGCAAGACTGTAATGTAAAAAGCACTTCACTTAAGCACTTCCTTTAGTTAAACCTGAGTGCCAATAGACACTGCCAAGGAATGAAGACATTTTATTTAAAATTACACTGGCAAGAGACCATCAAATTATCCTTAACATTTTCATTAAATTGAGATACAGATATAGTTAGGATAGTAAATCTTTTCAATACAAGGAGTTTATTCCTGAGCCAAGGCCAGATTCAGCAGTAATTGTAGGAACTATTAAGACCTAAAGGCTCATCTACATTACCAAAACAACTGTTCAAGGCTTTGGCCCAGTTTTGAAAAATGGACGGGCTCCATCCTGTACTACAGAGCTAATCACATCAGCAAACTGCAGTGATGCATTTGGATTCCAGTCTGGGGCCATCATTCCATGTTTTGTTGGCTTGGCTCAGTGAGATTTTGGGGGTTTCCATCAGAAATCTACAAATATCTGTTGGTTGCCTGCTGTCCCTGCTCTCAAGGAAGTAAAAAAGTCAAACAAGTGGTTCCTTTCTCAGTATTGACACCTTACTCCTCTAAGGCATGTTGAGCTGCTGAGAGGAGGAACCTTATATCCACAGTTTCTAAGATGAAGAATTTGTTAGCCTATAGTCTCAGCTCCTTTATAATAGCTGCATTGCAAAATTTCTCCCCCAGATGTGCCTACACTTCATTCACAGCTTCTGATGTGCAAGATCATTTATTTTCAGAATCCAGTCTTTTGGGGAGCACTGAAGGTAAGGACTTTTTATAGTTTTAGAGCTGTAGTTGTGGGACATTATGATGTTATTTGGCAAATGTTACTTAACCATGAATTCTGTTTTGTTTTCTAAGGTTTTCAAATATAAACATATTTAATCCCAATGCTATTGCTGCTAAATAGTAAAGATTAGGATCATCTTTTTCAAGTCTGCCTAAAACTCAAACTATTTATTTTAATAGGAAAGGAGCATTCAGGATTCTTACATGTGATTGAAAATCCAGTTTTAAAGAATGATTACCCTCAAGTGAACACAAACATAACTTCATATTTACCTTACTATCTTTGGCTCACCTTTGATACACTTGGAAGCTTTCCCTAAACATAAGCATTAAAAAAATTGGCATTCCTAGCAATTCCAACATGTTGATTTTATCTTGAGAGAAATGTGTGTATGTGTGAGTATACATCTAGCTGTTGTTAAAATGTGTTCCATTTAATTTCCTATTTAAATTGGTTGGAGTATTTTCACCCTCCCTTGGTGCCCATGTAAACAAGAACCTTGTCGAAATCAAATCTTTCATGTGGTTTGAGAAAAAACCAGACCAGATTATTTCTTGAATTACATCACCTGAGCTTCCCTGTGATCCAGAAAAGCACAGGCACACATGCATACTTATGTGTGCATGAATTGGTGCAAGGATTTATGGATGAGTTTTCATGCAGGAATCCACAAAAGAATTTAAAGGGGTCTTTCATAACAAATTACTCATAATTACAAATGTTAGCAGAAGATCCCAGTATACCCCCACCTCTATTCATTAAGTATGAGCACTCAGGTGGGCTGTTTGTTGCACAAGACCTGGGCTCCTGTGAGTGAAAAAAAAACAATGAAAACACCTGTTAATACCATGTCCACTCAGAAAGTAAATTTTCCCTGACCAGTTCTTATGAGGTGGAAGTGGCCTTCATCTGGAAGCAGATTGAAATTAAAGGCAGGCAGTAAATTCCTGTTCTAAAGACTTGTTCAAAAAGTATTTAAGGACACAAATTATGATCTGGTGGAAAATAATTACGAGAAAGAAAAAAAAAGGCACTGATATTATATCAGTTTATATAACTAAGAGGAAACAACAATATTCTGATATTTAAAATTACTCTGGAAAATTTACTACAGCTAGCTGTGGGATCCTGAACAATTGTTCTGATTTACATCTGTGTATCATTCAAGCTATTCAGACGCATTTTCTGCATGGGTATTTTAGCTTAATCCTATATGAGCTGTATAGGTTCTCCTCTAAGTTTAGATTTTGCATGGCTCAGATCCATTCATTCAGGTTTGCCATTGATGAAAATGAGCATGGTACACAGAACGCAGTAGGAACTGAGTAGAACTTTACGACAGTTTATGCTGCCTTAGAAAAAAGTTCCCAAATTTTACTCCTACCTACTCTTACATTTCAAGTGACATCAGTGTAATCTTATTTTAGCTGTCTAAATATGAGGCATCTGGTCTAACCTCTTCATCTAGACCTCTCCACACAGGGAGTTGCTTCCTTCCTCTTCTAAACTCCTCCCTTACAAGGGGTTCAGGATGTGCTGATTGACTGAAAGTTCATTATGGAATTGGGCACTTGCCATGTGCAAGGCTGAAGTTAGCTGGAGTCACTTCACTTTCTATGTGACGGAAAACGAGCCAGTAAAAAATTAAATAAAGAAAATAAAATAATAAAGAAAAAAATTCCTTTATCCTTAAAGTAGGAGCAATGATGCTGAGGCACTTCTAAACAGATTTTAAGACCTAAATGACAAATGAGCAATGAAATTATTCAGGATTATTATTAATGTCACAGAAGGATGTTGTGAAAAGTATCAGAGACTGCTGCATAATTCCCACTTAACCAATTCTGAAGTCTGTAATTAACATCTACTCCAGAAAAAGACACAGAGATTATATTTTTATTTTGATCTCTTCCAGTAAATTTGGATCTTCAAAGTGCCATTAGGAAGAGATGAAGGTGACACAGGATTTGGGACATGTAGTTTAAATACTGAGCACTGCCACGAACCTGCTGTACAATCATACCAAGTAAGGCAGCTGGAAAACACCTGTGCACAGAGAGGGCTGGGCTCCAGCTGGGCAAGAATTGGAACAGGAGTGGCCAATGTGCCCTTGCAGCACAGAAAACCAGCTGTGTATCAGGCTGTACTAACCAGAGCATAGCCAGCAGCTTGATGGAACTTCTCTCTGCACTCTGTGCGCTCTCTTCTCTCTGAGTGCATCTGGAGAGCTCCATGCAATTCTGGGCTCCTCAGGGCAAGAAAGATTTTGGAACACTGGAGGAAATGATCAGAGGACCAGCAGCATGATGGGAGACTGGATGTATGATACAAAGAGAGGCTGGAAGGATTTGGTTCGTTCAGCCTTGAGAGAAGAAGCTGAAGGAAAGACCTCCCTGCATTTGATTACTATCTAATTGGAGTGTATAGTGGGGGTGGAACCAAACTCATCTTGAGGACTCAAGGTGCAATGGACACAAGTTCCTGCAAGGGAAATTGGATTATTTTCAGCTAGATATTAGGAAGAAACTTTTATTGCTGGTGATGGTGAAACACTCTGGATGAGACCCAGAGAAGCATCTTGTGAAACCTCCATCCTTGGGGACAGTCAAACCTGCACTGCACAGTGTGCTGAGCAATCTGTTGTCCTGCTTTGTCCACAGGTCCCTTCCAGCCTCAGCCCTTCTCTGACTCTGTGACTCAGTTCACCAAACTGATGGCTGTGTGTGGCTGTTTGCATCTCCTCTGGTTGCTCTGGGCTCCTCTTGGGATCCCTGTTGTGACTCTTCCAGTGCCAGCCTCACCATGAGACTCTCCAGTCTGTGGGCAGGATTACTGCTCTGTTACTGAGATCTTTCTGATGATAAAGGGTCATCAGAAAGATCTCAGCATCTCATCATTTCTGTCTCCTCTAAGCCACAACTTGGTCATACCAGTCCCACACTCTTCAGCTCTCTTTCACACTTGCAAAGCAGAGAAACTCCTACCTTAATACTATTTTGGAGGAACGTTTTTGTTAATATTTGATTCTCACTCAGGAACTTTGGTGTTGGCTGCTTGAAAAAAGAAGAAAAGAGAAGAAAGAAATAAGGCCTTCCAGATGATGACAGCACAGTGGCTCCCTCCTCCCCTAAGCAATGCCAACAATAATTTAAAATTAGCCTTTTATCTTCAAATGTATTTCAGAGCCACTTCAGAGTGAGAAGAGCTTCTTAACTTATGAACTTTTAGATGGGTGGGTTGAAGAAAATATGGAGCTTTCCTTTAAACAATTAGAGACCATTTTGCTAATCAATTTTTGTCAGGCGCCTAGAAACATTTTTCATTATCAGATTCCAAATTGTCTTAAACAGTACAAACTAATGAACTTTTATCAGTCCAGTTTGGGACACTCTGATACATCCCTGCTCAAATTAAATAAATCACAAACCTTAATTAACAAAGACTGGCATGGCTGCAAAAGCAATGAATTAGTTTGTACTCTATCTGAGAGATCACAAACGTACAGTAGTTACAATTAATGGATTTAATTTTAAATGCTAGGGCTCCAGCACAGAAGTGCCTGAGAAGTCCATCCTGGCATTCTTATTACACTTTAATTATAATTGATGTACCTGGGAAAGATGTCAGCAATGTACATTTTAGCATAGGTGCTGGTTTCCCTTAAGAACTCATAGTACTTGCTTGAAACAGTCAATGATTTGCAACAAGATTTTGATGAAATCCAAATTTATTAAGGTTATTAAAATTTATTAATTATTTGGCTCTGTAGAGATGTAATCTGGTACTATTTTTTAATAGACAGCTTTATATATTTAAGTTTCAGAATTGAGGTTTATTTTTAGTTTAAAACATTCTGTCCCTCTTGGCCCCCTCCCGTCATTCCCATTTCTTCAGATTTGCAGATTTGGGTTTTTTTTTCTCTTCTTAGGCTAAGTTCTTATCTTCCAAGCAGATATTTCCAGCTATTTTCTATGGGGTTTTTCCAGCCTTTAGAGAGGTCTTCACTGCTCCACTATCACCATTCCTGTATGAAGCAGCTGCCTGGAATGAAGTCAGTCAAGTCTAAAAGATAAAGTCAGTGAACATCAGCAGAAGGTAAATCCATCTTCTGTAAATTGCATCAATTCACTGCCATTGTTTGAGGTGTCAAGCTTGAACTGAGCATAAGTGGCCCCAAATTAAACATTTTCCAAGGGTAATCCTCTCCTTTTCTAAATTTTCTACATCTCAGGTGGGATCTGCACCCCACTCTCCCTCCCAGCTTGGTCTTTCCACCTCCTCAGGGTTGTCTGGACCACACTCCCAGCCCTTAATTCCAGGGCACTCCTGTGCAATTCATCAAATCTCCCTGTGAGACACTACCCTTTTCCTGCAGGATGAGTTTAAAAGAAAAATTTGCTCTCCAATTGACTGGAGATATATAATTGGAGCACAAACCTGATGATAACTTGTCCTTCTCTTATTGCCTCAATTCCTGGACTTATTAGACTATGGGAAAACTCCATCAGTCAGTTAAGGAGGAAAATTAATTTTTTGATTACTGAGACTGGAAATGGCAAGTAGGTGAGTCCTGAAGGCTCATAAAAAACAAAAGGCAATTAAGACTAATCCCATATGGATTTTGTCATTGACTTTACAAAAGGTTTGTCATTGAGTTTAATGTAGTCAGAATTTTCTTGATTTCTTTTGAAATATAATTTTAAGACTGTGTCCTGATTATTGGGATCTCATTCATGATTTTTGAATATTTTGTCTTGGCAATATGATATTTTGTAGAATTCTGTAACAGTGGTACAGCCATTTGCTGGATCTTGTGTATTATGCATCTCTGGAACACAAACCCGTGATGTGAAAATTAAATTTTTTTAATCAAATAATGGATATAATATCTACACAACTGGATTTTGTGTTAAATACTCACTTTCATCAGTTCTATTTTCTATGCTTACCAGTTAGTCTCTACAGCATTTGAAATCAATAACAGCAAAGTGATGGATGTTGGAGAATAAAAGTGAATTTTTTTAAACTGAGAAATTGAAAACTTGCCTACAAGCTGTGTTGGTTTGCACTATCTAATACCCTAGTGTTAAGCAAGGAAATATTTTGGCCAGATGAGAATGCTCATTTGGTCTCTTGTGAAATGCAGCACATGGAATTTGGTTCATTTGCCTCTGCAGTGATCCATACACTTTGGATCTAGCACTTGGAAAGGCATCCTGCACCATGCACTCTGGTCCCCTGCTGCCTCACGTTCCTCACATGCAATCCTTTGCAGAAATTTATGGAGCTCCATCCTAGGAACACTTAAACTGTTTGAGGCAGAGACTGATGTGATTCCCCTTCAGGAGTTTGTACATTCCCTGTTTGAGCCCACCTATCCTTGTGGCCTCTGTGACATCCTCCAACAGCAGAATCCTGCTGGTGCATGCTTATAAATGTGGGTGAAAAAGTAATACCCTCCGTTCAAAGATTTTTACTTGAGTGTTCACTGGGTGTCCCTCAGTGTTTATGTCTTTCCCATATTCCTGACTAATCCCATTGGGGACTGCAGAATCTGGCTGGTATGGAGCCTAAAACCACTCTTCTAACTTGCAGCCCAGCTCTGCTCATGGCCTGTTTATGTTCATTTATTCTTGCAACAGCACTGGCTTCTGTCTTATCTGGTTCAATGTTGGAAGACAAAATCTCCCTTCTGCCCTGTCGAGTTTTTCTAGGCTGAGCAAGCCTTGCTCTGCTGAGTTAGGTGAGGTTGCCAGGAACAGGCTGAGTCAATCCATAAGCTTCTTGCCATTGAAAGGGGTGATCCCTGATTTTCTTCTCCTCCTCCTCTTCCTCCTCCTCTCTCTCCTATTCATGTGTATATTTCCTGTGCAACTGCTTCTGGCTCTTGTCTGACTATTCAATGTAGGTGATGAAATCAATATAAGTAAAATAGGTGATTAAATCAATAACCCAGCAGAAAATACGAAGTGTTTTCTGCTGGTTTAGGGAGCAGGATCAGTTTGACAGGCGGTCAAAACTGGGCTCGTTCAGGCCACTGTTAGGAACCAATGTGTCTTCTTGTAAGATCAGCTCCCCACTCCCAGCATCATGTCATAAACCCTTCTTCACACTTTTTATCAGGATATCTGACCAGAGCTGGGTGGCAAGTTGCAGAGCATTCTCCTTTCTCAAATTAAAACTTTCCTTGTGCTCCTTGAAGTATTTCTGTGAAAGCATTTCCATTCATTTTTCTCATTTCTGCATAACATTGTCTCCTAATGGTCCTGGTATTCACTGGTACATCCTGATCTTCCTTCTCCTCAGACATTCTCAGCTGGTGAGTTCAATTTACAGCAGAAATCCCTCTGATGGCTCCCCTAAAGAAGGACACTTTTGCATAATGAAATTTCAAGCCAGTTTTTGATTCCAGCACTTTTGGTTATTCAGTACTTTCTTTGTCCTGGATATTCAGATCCCTTTCAGTATCAACAGTGCTTCTCAACTTTTTACTTTTGGCAAATTCCTCATGTGTGTGTCATTGAAAGAAAAATTGTACAAGAAGAGCCCCAGGCTGGACAGGTGCTAGAGAACATCTCTGGTGACCCCTCAGCTTAGACAATTTCTGCTTGACTGAAATTTTTCTTCACTAAACTCTGATTACAGTAATCTTAAGGAAAATGCAATGTTGCAAAGCAGACAGATTATGTCAGACAACTTCCTCTTGATTTTTTTTTTCACCATCCAAAATACTGTAAAGCCTAAACATGAGGGAAAGTTTAAAAAAACAAATAGAGTAAAAATATACAGGTTAAGTGCAGTCAATTACTGTACTGCTTTTGCTATTTTCATTTGTTTGTGTGAAGCTTTTTAAATCAGGTTTGTTTCCAGGGTAGATTGCCTTTGGAAGGCTTCCTGGAAAAAGTATATTTAAAAGTTAACTTTCAGTGAATAGAAGGTCATGAATTTGTTTCAGAAGGAGACTGGCCCATGGAGCTGATCTCCTTATTGCTTAGAATTGGTGTTAATAATTTTCAGGTGACTGTGCTATTTATTGTTATTTATTTGGCAGCCAGCTAAATCCCCTGCCTCCACTTTATTCTTAAATCACAATGACATGGAGTGTTTAACATGTTTGGGAGTCACCAGGTACTACACCACAGATAATCTTCAGATATTTACTTGCCTGACTACAGAGATAGAATAATGAGGTTTTGAATATTAGCTAGTTGTTAGCTGTAATTAAGTTATTTTTAGAAACTGCCATGATGATTTTTCTTCCTGACTCTGCACCAAACTGGCATAATTCCTAGGTGAATCTCCTGCCCTCAGGAGCCACAGAAGCAAACAAAGCACCCAAGGATGCAAAAAATTATACAGCCTTTGATATGCATTTGTTGGCCCTGCACTGTACACTACCTATCTAGTATGCAAAATGACAAGGGAATCAAATTTTTAGGGATATGTTTAACTTTTGAGCTCGAGAAAAACTCTTTATTCAGTTTCAGACTGTTCCTGCTCAAAAGACAGTTCTGCAGAGCAATCTTGTGCTGTACTTGATATGCTACAGCAAAGTGGCACTGTTGATTACTAATTTACTAAATAAAGTATCTCTGGCAACAATTTTCCAAGACATTACATCTTCTATAGATTGTGTTTTGATTTTAAGAACATTAATCTCAAGAAGTCCAGTACCAAGGCCTGATGGAGAATAACATTTTCCACAGCATAACCTTGGTCTCTAGGAAAAGAAAGTAGCTGAGTGAATACAAGGAACATATAATTATATTCAAAGAGCAATTATTGCTGTACTTGCATTAACCTTGCAAGTCTCCTGCCTACAATGCCTATATAATGTATTTTACCTGGCATTTGATAATGAAATATGATGAGCAGATCTCTGTAGCAAAGGGGGATCAGGAAATGCTCAGGGATGACCAGCACTGCTGCAATATGGAAACAAAAAGTAAAAACATACAAAGTGACAGGTAAGGAAAAACAAGGCAAGAGGGAGAAATGTCAAGAATTCAAGTTATTTTGATTGTGGTAGATCATCTAGAGGCTTCCTGAAATTGGTGTTTTGTTTTTCAATGAAAAAAAAGCTTCAAAAAAGCTCTGATTATTGGTGTCCAGGCAACCAAGTGGCAAACACTTTGGAATTAAAAGAAAATAGACAGGTGGCTGGTATTTACAGCAAAGCTAGGCATCATTGAAATGTAGTTTCTAGTCATAGTCAAATCCACACTGAGAAACTTTTAATTTAGAGGGATAATGTCTGGAACTCAAGTTGATTAGGCCACTGGGATAAAGAGGCCAAGGCAGCCCAGTCCACACTCAGTTCTTACACAGGCACAAGGCAAAGTGAGCCCAGAGCAGCTCTGTTCTGCCAGGGCCTCCCTACAAATCCTCCAGGAGTCCAAACTGCTTCCATGCTCACTAGGAATGAAGTTGCTCAACAGGTCAACTTTTACAAGTGCCATGAAATATAAAACTTGTCTCTGTTGGACAAATGAATAAATGCAGAACAATATGGACACAATTTGAAGGTTAGTTCACAGAATAACTCAAGTGAAGCTAACTGAAAAAACCCCAAACCTATTGTTTATAATAAAATCTGTTGCCTCTGTAGTGATGACAGTACTAAGATAAAATTAATTCAAAGCTGGTATGAACATTGACCCTTCCTATTATCAGACCATAGCTGGCAAATGATGCAATTTTTCATGATCCAAAAGAAGTACAATGTTCATCTTCAATATTTAACATTAAAACTGGATTAATTCATTTAGCTATTCAAATTTCATTCCTTTACAGTTGATATTCTTCTTGTGCTGAAAAAAAAATCAAAGACTTTTCATATGATTTGTCTTGTAAAATTGATTTCTATGACAAGATTACAAATGGAGTTTTGGAGGCATTTAATTGTGAAACCACCAAGATGTTTCTCCATTGACAGTTGAATTGAGATATGCCCTTAAAACAGGAACTTAGTTTTTTTTATGCTATAGAACGTTGTAGCTAACTACAGTAAGTTTGCTGAAAATTTACAAATGTGTTTGTCTAGCAGCTTGTATAATATAAGAAAATCAAAATTTTCTTCTGGGGGTTTCATTATTTTTCTTTTTATTTTTAGATGATTTGTATATAAAAATAGTTTTTTAAGAAGAGGGTTTGGACATGTTTACCCTGTACTGAAGCATCCATATGTAAAGGACTGTTAAAGGTACAAAAATATATTTCAGAGATTTACTGCTGTGAAATCTGGCTACTGTTCTGTAGCAAAACAATGACTGAAGGTACATTCTGGTTGTGTGAATCTGCTAATGTAGCATCTCCAATTCCATGGATTTATTGTTCCTTTTTAATTATGTTCATGGCAATGGCAGTATGCTATTTTTAAATGTTGGCAGTTTCAAAATCTTATAAATTTGGAGAAAGATTGAAAATTCATTCACTAATATCTTTTTGGGCCTTGCCTCTGCAATCTGCAGATCATCATGTGGATGTTGTCACTTAATGTTCCACTGATTACTATTTTAGAAAAGATGCTGTCTAATGTGATAGATTAATCACAAATGGACTCAGGGTCCAGAGGATTAATGGATTTGATGACAAATATTTAAAAGACAGCCCAGCACTTGGGTTTATATGGACATTTGTTTTTAAAATAGGAATGAAATTGTTTTCTAATACATGAATAATAAGATGTCACTGTCCCAAACTCTTAGTCATAGGAAACTAAAAGCATTAGATGAAAATGTTAGATAAAGCCATTACATTATGTTCTAGCCATTTTTGAAACAGCTCCTTTGGAAAATTTTATTGGCAAATAAAATTCTTCTCTGGATCTGTCTAAAGGTAGTTTCTGAAGTCTGTAGGTTGAAAAATGATCCATTTGTAAATTATTCTAAAGCCTAGGACAGGGACTATTTTAAGGTTTACTAATGTGTACATTTTGGCTTTCACAGAGTCACCACAGTTTCACATTCCAGAGCTTGCCATATAACAGCCTTCCCAAAATGTATCTGCTAAAAATTACTTCCAAAATTAGTTTCTAACAAAGTTTTTCACGGCAAATACTGCATCACAAAATTGGTTTTGTATTCATTACTTGTGAAGGATAAGCTATGAACTGTATTCTTCCAGGACAAGCCACACAGAGAACAGCAGAGATAACAGATTTTATCAATTTCAGCTTTGCCAGTTGAGTGATTCAGCATTTCACTGAGTTTTACACTCTTGGCCAAAGCAGCCCCTCTGCTACAGCCCATCACTGCAGTCTGAGCCCCAGACTTGCCCTTTTTCTGTCTCCCTGCCCTGTCCTAGAGTGAATGGCTCTGTGTGATTCCCATCTTTCAAAATCACAGCTCCCACAGCACTGGAGAAAACTTGAAATTCAAATCAAGCAAGGATGATCATTTTCTAGCAATAAGAAGTTCATGGATTTTGTTAGAATTTTTAAGCCATGCAAGGTCTTTCAAGAGATCTTTCTGAGTCACTCAGAGGAACATCTTCCTCCATTTCCATGGGGGGATCCCCCCACACAGATTTGAGCCCATCATTGCTACAGCAACCTCATATGGCAGCTCCAGGGCCATGGTGAAGATGCTCAGCCACAGGTTTGAAGGCAAAAAGCACTGTGAGAAATGGACTTGACATTGAAATAAACCCAAGGAAATCCACCAGCAATCCCACTCCTTTCCATGAACAATCACTCCATGGTGCAGAGGGGCTGGTGCCAAAAATTCCCATGGTCCCATCATGGCTTCTTCCAGTTAAGCTATTTTAGCTGTATTTGATATCTGACTATTGTACAAATCACTCTGTGGATGTGATTACCTGGCACACATGGAGGAAAAAAAGGAGGAAATGGGATAAAACAGTCTCAGTAAAGGCCAAGAATTATCCCTTTACACAAAGATTATCCCTTTACACAAAGATTTCCTGAAATTTTCTCTTTTAAAACTGAACTTGCATCCTTTATTTTTCATGACAAGGAAGGAAATCTCAGGCATTTATGCAGTCTGAGAAAATTTTTTAGGGTATGCTATTATTTCTTTTTTTCAGACTACTTCAGCCAGCTCCAGGCTGGGTCAGGAATCTGTGGTGCCTCGCAGGTGGAGAGTCAGGACATCCCCAGCTGTGAACATGATCTATCAGATCGCTCCAGGGGCCCTTGGTGGGTTTGGTTTTTAGTTTCCTCATTGCAGTTTTAGATGTTTAGTACTTGAAACATCAACTGTCCCTCTTGCAGACAGATTACTCCCACCCTGGCACCTGTGATCAGAGAAATCACAGCACCCACCTTCCAAATTACCCAGCCTCATCTAGGAAAACCAGAAATGACCAATGATCTCTGCTAATTTTGAGGCAATAATGAAGTAGAATGAACCTTTTATTAAAGAAACAAGACAAATTCTCTCAGTGTTCTTTAGCTGTTCTTAAGAGTATTTTTCATGTTGCTTCTAAAGCACAAGATGGAGTAATTGGGTGTTATGGAAGCAGAGAAAACCCTGAAGAAATTATAGAGGTCATTTTAACAATCAAATTAGTTGTGATTAATACTCCATATTTTTATGATTTCTAATCCTCATAGAGGAAACCTCAAATGACAGAAATGTCTGATGAAAGATGGCCATCAGCTGGAGTTTCCTTCTCATCTACAAGATTTTACATGGAGGATATTAAATTGGCCGGCTTCACAGCCCTATTTCCTCTTGAGCTCATTGTCCCATTCACTCACTCACTGCCCACCATTGGCTGCTGCCACAGCTGGGAAATTCCCTGCAAATTAACCAAAGATGGCATAGGAGAAACCCCCCAAGAGCCTTTCCTAAGAAAAACCCCAACACCTAAGATGTCACCCTGATTTTTTAAGATTTTCTAAGCTTCTGATGTTGACATTCTTGTGGCGAACTTTCTCACACACTTTCTCTAAATAACTCATAGTTTTGCATTCCTTTATAGAGGAGGAGAAAGTTGATGGACTGTTGGTCTGTCAAGTGTCATTGGAGAGGTGGCACTGTCACCCTCCAATCCACTGTCACTCTTAGAAAATTATAAATGTTAGAGTCAGAAACTAAACTTCCCTTTTTTTCTTCACCTTGAGAACAGCGGTGTGCGCCTGTGTTCTTTCGTGTCCTATAGCGACACTAAAATACTTTTGAAAAGCTTTAACTGTGTTCCTCAGTGATTCAAAAACATCAAAAACCAGCAGTGAATGTCAGCATTCACCCAGAGCCCTCTGGCGCTCTGGTGCTGACCCCAGGAGCAGAATTACACTGTAGTCTTGAATTACACAAGAGCTCTTGTGTTCCACTCAGTACCCACACCATGAAGCAGCAAAATGTGGGGCTTTGCCAGCACAGGGAGGAGATGTTCTGTCCTTCCAGACCTCAGATGTCCATGAGATGAGATCCCCCTGTCCTTCAGGTGCCCATCCCCTGTATTCTCACTCCCCTGTGTTTAAAAACACCTATGACTAATCTGCACCCATGGGCATTTGCCCTGCATTTGCTGAGAAAAATGCATGCTAAGAGCTGTGGCCTTCCTCTCCCTATTTCATTTTGCCTTTCCAGGACCTGTCTCCAAAATCCTACAGAACTCAGCTGCTCCCTGCGTTGTCCTTGGGATCATGGGAAGCTGTAATAAGTAACCAAAAGGAATGTTCATGTTGCTCATGCTGGGTCTTGATAAGTTTGGTGGTTTTCCAGTTATTTTGGATTCCTTTAATCAATTTTGTGCTAAAACAAGGCTTCTTAGGTTTTTGAGACTATTTGAGGCAACAGAGCCCCTTACAATGTAACACTGTCAAATGCAATAAGCAGGCTAAAGTTTACAAAATCTAAACTCATGGTTACAGAATTATGGTGGTCTGAGCTCCTTTTTTTCTGTTTCTTTCAGATCACATCTGGTACAGTTTCAAAATTTTTTTTCACCTGCAAACTATATGTGGAATTAGAATGATAATAAAGCTGCAGCTACAGAACTTGGGCTGATAATGAATAAACCAGAAAAAGAATCCAAGAACCTGGGATGGAAAGCATTGTGACTTTGTTAGATGGGTTTTCTCCTGACTAGTTCCCAAAAGTTTAGAAGTTGGGCCTCAGCTTAATCCAGCAGGATTTGGGTCCTTTATTATTTTTACTTCTTTTTAGGATTGTTGGGGTTTTTTTAAGGTTTTTACAGCTTGAAGCTGCCACTCAAGTCTCTGAGCAGTTTGCACAACTCACACAGGAAGGGTGGAGGTATTTTGTCTGTCAGAAACCATCCCCAGCTCCCCCAGCTTCAAAGAAGGCCTGTCTGGATCCTGATGGTCTGCTCTGCTTCTTTGTCAGAAAACCCTGTTTTTCACAAGGTTAAAGCACCACTTCACAAATCCTGTAGGTACATGATGATAGTACAAGAGGCTGGATTAGCCAGCCAGGCTGGGCTGTGCTCAGAGTGGAGAAGGAAGTAGAACAAAGGAGACCTGGACACGCTCATGCTAATCCTGGGGCACTCCACTGTTCATGGATCCCAGCTGTCTGTGGCCCCCAGGATTTATGATTCACCATAACCCTGGGATTTTGGGCTCTATCCCTTTTCCTAGGAATTTATACAAAGGTCAGGCTAAAGCTGACTTCCAGGGTCTTTGTGATTTTGAATTGCTAGAAAATAATTGCATAAATTGCAAAAATTAAATTAAAATTAAATTTCTCCTCACAGCTCCCATTTGCTTTGATGCCTAGCAAAAACTTTGTCAAAGTTTTCCTACTCTGAAACTGGTATTTTTTGTGGTTCTTCATCATGATTTTGTGCTTACTTACTTCTCCATATTCTCCTTCAAGTTTTGGGATTAAAACTGTCTTGTCTTGTGTTTGTAAAATACCGAGCACCTTGAGACTCAATAGACAATAAATAGCATTGCAATAATAATTAAAATCAGAATCCAGTGTCCACTACAGACAGGGGGAAATAGCAGACATTCCTATCCAAATAATTCCTGAGAGAAAGCAAAAGCAAGGTCTTCTTTCTTGGCACTGAGTCACTGATTTGGCTTCAATTAGACTTTTCAGAAGCAACAAAGATCATGATATGAATGCAGTTTAATCAGTCATTTTACAGCAGCAACAGTGGCAATTAGAAGTGGTTTAGTACTTTTAAGTCAAGATTAAAAATTATAGAATTTGTTGCTGCTGATTTAGATATAAGTGTGCCAATTAATCAATTACTCAACATAAGGAATTGACAATTCATTGACATTCTTTTTCCAAAATGGCAAACTACTGTTTGATAATTGAGAATTTAAAAATATATGGATCTGGTACAACAAGTCTTTTGGAAGATGTGCAGGTGGGTAAAAATAGGCTAAATAAAAATAACATTGAGAACCTTGGCAGTTTTCATCAACCTCTGTGGCCACAGGGTAATTGCAGAATGAAAAATGAGATGCAGCATTTGGTTTTTGTGTGGGACACAAACATACTCTGCAGCAAACAGAGCTGTGGTTCATAGGCAGCACAGGAGTCACCTCCTCCCAGACCTGGTTCTGCTCTTGCCTTTCTTAAACAGCTGTCAGAAGGCATTTGGGGAAAGTGGGATAAATGAATAAGATGGTAGGCAATTCCCCCTTCAGTTTTCTCCTTAGGTTTGGCCATAGTAACCTTTCCTGTTTCTGAATAATCCAGCCTGCCTGCTAAAGCTGGGCTCCAAAACCAGCCCTTCAGAGCAGATGCCCTGTTGTGATGCCAGCAGTCAGAATTGCCTGGAGAGATATTTCTGTTCTGCACAAAAGCAGAGTCAAGCTTTGAATGGTGCCTCCAAATTGGTGTTTGTGTTGGTGTTCGAGGAGATAGCACCAAGGAGTTAGTGAGCCTTGGAATTTGTGTGAGAGGAATCTGCCCATAAGTGCCAGTGTGATTCCCACCTCGCCCAGGAGGGATAGAGATTGCAGTTTCTAAGGT
This sequence comes from Zonotrichia albicollis, assembly GCF_047830755.1. Taxonomy (NCBI): domain Eukaryota; kingdom Metazoa; phylum Chordata; class Aves; order Passeriformes; family Passerellidae; genus Zonotrichia; species Zonotrichia albicollis. The sequence continues at coordinate 8,825,899 of NC_133819.1, read as the reverse complement.
GCTCAGAAATCACTGCCCTGTGGGCTGCTGGGCTCACTCTGCTTTCTCTTGCCAGAAAATCCTGTCTCAGTAATCAGAACAATGGGGATACACAGTACTGTGCTACTCAGCCAGAAGAGTTGTCTTGGTTTGGAAAGGCAGGAGTCTGCTAAGGAAGGCAGGAGCCTCCCCTGAAATGGAGAATGTAAACCCTCCCCACCCCTCAGAAATGCTATAAATTTTAAATTAAGGGAGTTCTCAGGCAAAAATGTGGGAGCAGGAAATAACATTTCTTTAATAGGGAAAAGGAAAAAAAGGATAAAATGAACAATGCAGTACACTAGAACAACACTGACACAGTCAGAACCCAACCTGACACCCTGTGGGTCAGGGTGTTGGTGGCAGTCCAATTGGAAATGTGGCTGCAGTCTTCCTGAAGTGTCAGGGGTGGTTCTGTTGGGGCAAGGGAGATCTGTAGAGAAGGATGTATTCTTCCTCTGAAGATCCAGTGGAAGAGGCAGCTGCTGATCCTCTGGGAAATCCAGTGGAGAAGCTGTGCTGGTGTTCCAGAATCCAGATTATATCTGGGTAGGAATGCTTGGCTCCTCCCTCTGGGCTCACGTCTCCCAATGGGATGCTGTAGTTTTTATCAGTCATGCAGTGACATGCAATAGCTGTTATCAGCAATGTCCCCTCCCGAGGGAAGTGTGAATGTGGTCACTCAAAGAGAGAGATAAAGCAAACTGCCCACTTGACAAAGGTAATCTGCCATACAGATGGTAATGGAAAAGAACTTGCATTGCAATCTTCCTCAAGAGTATACACCTGCATGTAAGGTGTAAATATTTGCATCTCTTCATGTTGCAGGAAGAAGAGAGAAAGTCAAAGATCCCAAATATCCAAATTGCTTTTGATATGAGTATTCCTACACACAGAGAAATTGTGTAATTGCAACAAGTTGCAGGGGGGTTTTTTGTTATTTGAATCAAATCTACCCGTAGGAAATGGATGAGCAAGAGAGAACTTTTGCATTTAAATAACTTGTTAATGTCTAGAAACCAAAACAGTCACAGAACAGCAATAAAGAACCTCTTCAATTGCTGCTGGAGGGTGTCCATAAAGAGGATATAATGAAAAAGACTGCCCAAATGTGCAAGGATAATATAGTTAATGTATTACTTCTTTTATTATTTTATCATCTTTCATTAATTGCTGGCATCTTTCCTGCAGAAGCTGGTTCCATGAAAAGGGCTTTTAGTCAAATGTCCTAAATGAAACAACCACTTAGAACCCAAGAACAAGGTTGAAACAAGGTTCACCTGACTTCTCTAAATCACACTGGAAGGGTGAGGGCAAGCCTCATCCTCATGGGTTTCATTTTTGGCATCCAAATGTCAGGACTGAACAGACCCCACAGAAAGGTGTCCCCAGGAGTACAGCTGTATCTGGATCCTGAAGTAAAGATCAGGTCTGAGAGCATCAAGAGATGTTTTTATCCACGTGGGCTTGGGCTTAGTGACTGTCTTTACTGAATTCTCACAGAATTCAATAAAAATCAAGCCTGGGGTAGGTGCTGGCCAGGTGGGCTGTAACATTCTTTACTCTTCCTAGCTCAATGGCCAGGCCAGCACTGAGCAAGTTTGCTCTCTCACCTGCAGGGAGTCCTGGGCTCAGTTTTGAACAAACAAGAACAAGCTTTGCTCAATGCAAACACTTCCTCTCAGTCAAAAGTCAACAGCTTTTCCAGAAACCCTCTGAGAACTTCACCAGGACAGGGGAAGCAGCCAGGAGGAGTGTCCCTGATCATGCACAACTATAACAGCAGGTAAATGGATCTCCAGGGGGAATCTGGGGAGCAGAGGCTGGTGCTCACACTGGGAACATTCACTGAGGTGACTCCTCCACCTCTCCCACCTTTCCCTAAAGCCAGCAGAGGCTGCTGTGCAAGAGTGCCCATGATGAGCACAGGGCCTGGAATAAACCAGAGGCTCAGGTAATGTTTGGAAAGGCCCATTCCAGTTCTGTGCCAAGAAGTTTCCACGTGTGGGCACTTCAGAAACAGATCCCAAGGAAGGGCACGTCCTCTCTGCTCTGATCTCTGGGCCAAGTCCAGGGAAGTCTCCAGAAACATTCCCAGTCCAGCTCAACAGGCTTTGAGTCAATACTTCATGCAGGAGGGTTTGGATAGTTCTCTTCAAAAGCTGCAGTCACCACTCCTCTCCATAACTTTTAAGATCCACAAATACACTTCCAAGTCCAATGGTTACCCCCATTTCCTCACTAGAGAAAGGTCATGGACTTGACTACATCAGGGATATAGGAGTCACTGATCACATACAGATGTCACTATTTTTGACTGACTTATTTTTATTAAAGCTCAGTGAGAGTCAGAGATTTCCCAGTGTTAAGCAAGGGTGCTTCCTCAATCACAAGCTGGCCATTTTATGTTCCTATTGCAATTGTTCACTGTTCTTCTGCAGCAGAGACTTTTTTTCCAGCTACCAAACGTCCAGCTCACATTAAAAACATAAACCAGTAAGGATATTCTGAAATTTATGGAGAAAATGTCTAAAAAGAAACCCATTCACTGATACTGGAGTAGGCACCACAGAGACAACCCAGCAAATCAGAAGCAGCCAGGGACAAAAGAAATACTTTCTTTGTCAGAACAAATTTTATAAAAATCCTGAGCTTTTGACCTTTAGACCATAACAACTGATTTTAGTGGAATTGCTCCCAGGTTGCTTGACAATAGTTGGGAGGAGAATGAATCCATATGTCTACACTTTATATTAATTTCTAACACTGTCTGGCAAACTAAAGGGCTGCTTTACCCCAGGCAGTGTGAGCAGAACAAAAGAACAGCCCCTGACTCTTGCACAGCTTATGCTGCTGCTTTTGCTCAATGACTCTGACTAAGCTATACTCAGTTAACTGAATTTAACTACACAGGTAAACTGATATAATTCATAAGGGAATTGATTACAATCCTTGGGACTAGCACCAATTTGTAACCTTCTGGTTTGGGTCTGTGCATGCCCCAATTCTTGCTGAGTTTGGGGTCAGGATGCACCAGAACCAAACAGGAACTTTTCAATTAAATCCTTTCCAGTTAGTGAAGTATTTGGCAGAAACACATAAGTTTAAAAGAAAATGTTTCCTCGCTGCTGGTTGGAATTTTTGGCCAGAAAGAGGAACAAAAAAGATTAATTTCAGGACTCACCTGCCCCAAGAGAAAAGGGTCCAGGTCTCTCACCCAAGCAAGTGCTGGCAGCTGCCAGGTTTGGGTAACAAGGGCTGTGGAGAAGACCTGGGTCTTGTATCTGAGGCAACTGCTGTGCATAAATCACTGGTAAAGCAATTGCAATGTCACCTGAGATAGAATGAGGACCATCAGGCATGTTAAGTTCATGGGATTCCACCCAAACCCATTGAAATACAGGAAAGTTAACTCAAGTCCCTTCAAATCATGAAGTTGCTGTTGATCCACAGATAAGGCAAGTGAGATTTTCCTGCCTCAGTCACAGGTAACATCCCCTGTGCTTATAGAGGGGGTTTCTGGAGAAGATAAAGGATTTGTAGGCAGTCTTTTGCTGAACAAATTTAACTTTCTCTTTTAGTCTCTTCCAAGATCATTCAGAAATTACCTGGGAGCTGTCACTTCATAGTTAGGTCAGCAGTTTCAGCTCATGTTCACAAATTATAAAGTAATTTTTCACTGAGTATTTACTGTCTCTGACGTGTGCCGCATGGCTGACAGAGAGGCAAGGTGAAATTTTGAGCAGGACAAATGTAATGATTTGCAGGAAAGGCCAGTTTTGGTAAAGAAAGGAGGCAGAAGTTGACCATTGTGTGGTGACTCTGACCAAGGGCAAGAATCACACTTCCTCCACAGACACAAGCCACACACCATCCTGAAGAGCAAATTAAAAGTTTGGGTTGTTGAGATCAGAGATCCAGAAAAAGGTACTCTGGTTCCTCTTGCTCATTGACAGTAGCAACTTCCGCTGCTGATCACATCAAATTGGAGCTTTTTCATTTCATCCTTTGGACTTGGTAAACAGGACTGTGCAACCATCCCCTCCAGGGACTTGATTTCAAAGCTTTTGCAGTTTTCTTCTTTCATGCATACTTTCAGTCATTGACAACTTTTCCTTCTTTTTATTTCCACCCTTCCCATGTCTAGACCTGATGGGACATCAGACCTTCTTCACTGTTTAGGGTTTGGCACAGGTCCCCCATCTTGGTCCCTGTGGTTCCAGAGTAAATTCAGTGATCCTCCTCTGCCACAGCTTCTCTGTGAGGGCGTTCACAGGGGTCTTAAATTGAGGAAAGAGATGAGGATCTGACTCCATGTTTCAGGAGGCTTGATTTATTATTTTATTATATATATTGCATTAAAACTATACTAAAAGAATAGAAGAAAAGGTTTCATCAGAAGGCTAGCTAAGAATAGAATAGCAAAGAATGATAACAAAGGTTTGTGTCTCATACAGAGTCTGAGCCAGCTGGACTGTGATTGGCCATTAATTAGAAACAACCACATGAGACCAATCACAGATGCACCTGTTGCATTCCACAGCAGCAGATAATCAATGTTTACATTTTGTTCCTGAGGCCTCTCAGCTTCTCAGGAGGAAAAATCCTAAGGAAAGGATTTTTCATAAAAGTCATCTGCTACACTTCTCCTCTTCAGGAGTGGCTCCTTTTCACTGCTACTTTTTGCTGACTGTGTTCCTTGCTTTCTCAAGAGTTTAATAATAGTAGGGTTTGATGATTCTCTTTCCCTGCTTGCCAAAACCCAAAACATTTAAATGCTTACCTTGTCTTGCACAATGAAAAGAACCTAATGTGCTTAAACATGGGTTTGGGAGTCTGTAGGCAAGAGGAGATTGCCAGTGTTTTAAAGTCATTCATTTCCAAAACAGAGGGAAAAGCAATTCTGTCATGATATGTATTTTATTATCTAGCTTATGATTTGCAAGCCAGGAGGACAGAAGGGACATTTTCTCTCTCTTGGATTGGCCAGAATAACTCATAGCTCATTTTAAAATCAATTATATTACATAGCAGATTTTCAGCAGTTCAGCCTGGAACTTCTCTCAGATCTTGGAAAATGGGATTGTCAAAGACCTTGAGAAGGCCTTGATTCAGCCCCCAGGGTGTCATCAAAAATAGCTACATAATCTCTGATTGAACATTTGTTAGCCAGATCTACTAAAAATATTTTGGTGCATTATACTTCAAGCCCCTCCTGCTTCTGGGTATATCCTGTATATGTATATATATGTATATATATATTATATATATATCCTGCTGTACAGGCTGCTCGTGCAGGAGAACTGACCTTCCTTATACAGCCCAGTCCAGGATCAGTGTTTGGATCCGTCCATCACCTTCAGTTCCCACTTTACTGTATGCCTGGTGTAGAAGGTTTATTCTTAAGGCTTTGGTTTCATTCAATAAAAGTGCAAGTCCCAGAAACATGTTTATTTGATGTAATTGTCTTTCCCCTATGGTTCAGTATTGGTGCTGGAGGATTCTGAATGTTTAAAGACTAGAGCTACTCTTAAATATTATTTAAACTTTTTTCAATTTTTTTAAAATCAGAACAGATGGTTTTGTTGAATCTGAAAGAGCAACAGGCGACAAATCAATAACCTTTCCAAAGACAAAATATCTGAACTCCTGGGTAAGCCTCCAGATCATTGCAACTCTGCAGATGGAAAGTGGGGCCTGTTTTGCTCCCAGCCTGGCTGTCTGCAAGCAGATCCCATTCCCAGGAGCCACCTACAAAAGTTCTGACTGCAGGTTTAAGAAAAGGGCTGGCCTTGGTGATTATGACCTTTCTTGAGCCTTTTATTCATATGGGTGGCATAGAAAGAGATGGCAGCAGAGACTGGAGAGGCATTGGCTGTCTGTCCCAAGTGAGGAAATTTGTTTGGGGTGAACAATGAGGCTCTAGGGAATGAACCTAAAACCAGATATTTGGGCAGGAGGCAGTATTTCAGTAGGAATGGGACAAGGGATATATATATCCCAACCTCTACTTGCTAACATCTCCCCTAAATAAAACTTCACCAGAAGCTTTGAATGGTCATTTTTTTCCCCCTATTCCTTGTACAAGGCGCAAAATTCCTGTGTTTAGTTAAATAAGGGTTCATTCAATTCCAGTGGTGAATGGCAGCAAAGGTGAAAATCTCAGCAGTGCCACTAAGTGAAAACCAATCCTGCTCCAGGAGAACTGCTCCCTTCAGCAGCCCCATCTCTCAGTGTCCTGCAGAGGCAGCTAAAAACAGTGGTGGGGAGTTTTGCACAGGTGACTCTTCAGCCACATCCACCTGCACAACAGAGAATTTGCTCAAAAGTGGTTTGGTCACCAAGCCCAAAATACCTGTGTCTGTTTGTGTGTGAAATGGTCATTGCATTCCAGCCAGCAGTGCTGATAAAGGTTAATTACTTAGATAAATTGAAAAATCTATGTTCATTTACAAATGGACATAAAATGAAGTCTCAATTATTATAATTTATTTACACTGTCAGCTTAGATGACAACATATTCAAAAATATTGCTGAAAGCTGGGGCCCTGGGGCCTGATTCTTCAGCCTTACCCTCTGAGTAGCACCACTGGAGTCAAAATAGTTAAGAGAGAATAAGGTTTGTGTTTTGTGGAGAAAGAGAATTTAACTTATATAAGAGTAGAGTGCATCAAGAATTTCTTCCTTGCCCTAAAGTCATGCAGATTTGGATAGTCTGGAGCATTTTTGTGCTACAGTAAATCCACAGCAAATATAAAAAGACACTTCCATGTATTTATTACTCCAGAGAGACTTGTAGATGGATTTCACCTCACTTACCATACCACAAGCAAATTATGTTGAAATCCTTCCAAGATCTGAAATGATATGTTTATAAATTCTCCTTATTGAACTCTTGGCCTCAAGTAACTTTATTATAATAAAACATTTAGGTGTTTATTTTACTTATTTATTTTTTAAATGTTTTCTGTTTACTGTGAGAGAGGTGGAAGCAGTTTGTAACTTCACATCCATCAGCTGAATTTTATGCTGAAAAACAATCATAAAGCAGAATGAACCAAATAAAAAAAAAACACTCCAGCATATCAGATATGTAATGAATTTCTGTATGTGCTGTTGTTTTCATTATGCTGATTTACAGCCACTTTAATGTACCCAGCCTTCTTAAACAACTTAGAGCTGATTGTTCTGGAACTAGACTGTGATTCAAGATAGCAGAGTGGCTCTTTGCCATCTTTTAGGAAAATTCTAGACCCCTCTGGGTGCAAACAGCCTTGTATTAAACACTTTGGGCTATTCAACATACAAATTATGTCCTGGCCACTAAAACTAATTGCTCAAATGAGGTGGAAGCAAAATCAACACCCCTGGAAGTGGAGACAAGCAAGGAGTGGAGGATTAGTGCCTGCAAATCACACATCAATCCCTGGGTACTGAGAGTTCCCAGTGCACTCACAGTAATTTCACTGGAGGATTTGCCTTTAATGGCACAAGGCAGTTCTGGCATTGCTGTGTGTTATTTGTGTTCCCCTGCAGCAGCCTGGCAGAGTCCTTTTATGCCAGTGGCACTCTGGCTGGTGTGTGCAGGCAGGAAAATGCAGTGAGAGCCTTGCTGCAGGACAGAGCTCTCCAGCAAGGTCAGCATTTCAGCCAGTGCCCCCATCTCCAGAGGCTGCAGGAAGGAGATGCTCTCTGGAATACAATATCAGTGTACCTGCTACACTTCCAGGAAATACCTGCATCCTTCAAACAGCAGAGAAAAGAAGGCAAGTCTGAACGTCCCAGAGACAAATTAATGGCACTACAAATGCTGCAGCTCTGTTAGAGGAAAGCATCATCAGAGCTTTCATTTCCTGACCACTGCCAGTGGTTTAGCCCAAGGATGGCTTTCAATGTTTTTCCATTTTCCATCCACCCCAATGTCCTGTGATGTTGGTGGGTGCCCAGCATTCCTGCTGCGGATGGGCTGTGCCAGCCCCAACTCCTCCCTGCCTGCCTGGAGCCCAGGCTGACACAGCTGGAGCCTTCCTGCCCCACCAAGAAGCCCCTGTTCAGCCCCTGAGGAGGCAGGGAATAACACAATTCCAGGTTACAGGAAAGCTCCTTCAGGCCTGTACCTCCTCACCCAGATCAGCAAAGGCTGAGCCAAGACCTGCTGGTCACCACTGAGATTGAACCAAATTTGCTGGTTAATGGCAAGGCCTGGGAAGCCAGCTATGAAACTTAACTAGACAGCAAAAGAGAGACTTAGCTGGACCCCACAAAACCTTGTGAACCTCACACTTGCAGGAGACCATGCCAGGAGGGGACTCTGTGTTTCCTTCCTTGAGCATTTCCCTCTATCATTGCTGTCACTGAGTTCCTCTCCATCTCCCTCTGCTCTGTCAGGGCAGCTCTGAGCAGCAGCCACCAATGTCACCAGCAGCAAAATCTCTCTGGTTCATTCCCAAATCTGACTTTTCTTGCTCAGCACCCTCTGTTCCCCTTTACCACCCAACACCCTTGTGGGATCAGGCCCTGAGGCCACAGAGCCATGAATGCCAGCAGTGACTGTAGCAGGAGTTGAACAAGAGCTGCACCAGAGCCTGCTGCCAGAAATGTCACTGAAATTACTACTACTCTTCTCTCTTTTAATCTTATCTCTTTTACAGGCTCTCTCATCAGCTTCTCAGTGAGCTATAAGCATTGTAAGAACATTAATTAGGTGTCCATTAGTATCACAGATATGACTTTTCATGCAGCATTACGGAGATACAGATTTATAAAATGTCAATATTTTCTTTCCCTGCATTATGTTAATCATGCTGTGAGTTGCCCATGAGTAGGCCTCATGGAGGCTGGGATATTTATGCTGATTTAACATTTACAAGCCGCCAGCCTGCCTGGGCACTGTGCTCTGCACAAACACATGTGAAAGGCTAATGGGCTGCACTGAAATATGTGCCTGACTTAAGTAATTTTATAAACACTTTAAGCACATTAGGACACTTACACTGCTCTGCAGACACAGGGCCTGGTCCTATTCCCTGTCACACTGGTGGCAAAACTCCCACTGAATTCCCTGAGACCCAGTTCACTGGGCCTCCACTAAACAAATGTGCAATAAATGTGCAATAAATGTACAGTAAATGTACAGTAAATGTGCACTAAATGTGGAAAATGCAGACTCACCTCCACCCAGAGCAGAGACCACCTGGAGTCCAAGATACACAGGGAATGTGCTGGGAGATGGGACCATGCATGGGGTGGGCTGAGCCTGCCATGTTGAGGAGGTGTTTACACAAGTGCAATGTTTCAGCAGGGTTTATTCCTGCCCAAATTCCTTCCCAGAGTAGGTGCCTGCAGCAGCTGTGTCAGGTGAGATCTGCCTCACAGATATTTGTGAGTTCTGCCATCCAGTTCCACATTTTGTGGTGCCCTTCTGGCTAAAGGCTGGACTGAGTGGATTTGTGTCAGAGCTCCTCAGCTGGGCTGCAATGTTGGACAGACAGGGGATCAGGAGCACAGCCAAAATACTCCCCAAATGTCACACTGCAAGGAGGCAGGATGATGGGACCTATCAACTCACCTCCCTTAAACATACTGATTACCTTCTTGAACACACACCTAGTTAGCAAGGTCTTGGGTGGCTCCAACATCAGCTTTTCCTTCCCATCAGCATCACCTTGCCAACTCCCACTCCAGTCCTCCAGCCCCCTTATTCCCTGTGACCCCATGAGTCCCCAGAGCATCACCCTCCTTCCTCATCCTTCACCTCTCTCCTTTGCACACAGAAAACCCAGCAGAGCAGAGGCTGCTGCCCCCACGTTGCCCATGTATCACTGTGATATTTTCTGAAAAATCCCTTTGCCGGGATTTTTCTCCTGAGAAGCTGAGAAACCTCAGAAAAGAATTGTAAACAACAATTATCTGATTGCTTGGAATGTAACTTGAAAGTTGCTTACCAACAGGTGTCTCTTTGATTAATTCCATGTCAATTATTTTTATTTAATGACCAATCTCAGCTCAGCTGCGTCGGGCTCTCTGGTCAGTCACGAGTTTTTATTATTCATTCTTGTCTAGCCTTCTGATGTCTCCTTTCTCATTCTTTAGTATAGTTTTAGTATAGAATTTGATACTATATGATATGATATGATATGATATGATATGATATGATATGATATGATGATATGATATGGTATGGTATGGTATGGTATGGTATGGTATGGTATGGTATGGTATGGTATGGTATGGTATGGTATGGTATGATATGATATGATATGATATGATATGATATGATATGATATGATATGATATGAGTCTTCTGAGAACTTGGAGTCAGATTCTCATCTCTCCCCTTGTCCTGGGGACCCTCACAACATCACAACACCCATGTTGTCCTGTGGACTGTCCTTGCCATGTTCCCCTTACAGACACCTACTGTCCCTCTCTGTGGCATATTTCTGAGCCAGGAGGGGTTGTGCAGGTCTGGGTTTGCCCAGCCCCAAATGCTGCAGGGATTGATCCACCCCAGGAGCTCCCAGGCCTGATGGAGCAGGAGCTGCTCCTGCTGCTGTCAGGGTTTGTGCTGGAGGAGCCTTTCTTTCTCTGTTTGCTTCTTTTCATGAGAGCAGTTGCTGTTGGCATTGGTTGTTTTGAATGTCAGCATCACAATATCCTCATCTTGCAGCACTTATTTCATGTAGTCCTGACATGATAACTATATCCACTTAATCTTGCATGGAAATTTCTTTTCAGTGTCCATTGGCCTGCACTGATTTATGCAGCCACCGCTTTCTTGTGTCACTGTGAACTGCTCTCCATAGATTTTCTGTGTCATTGATTTGCCATCATCTCCACAATCCAATACAATTTTCCTCCACTTGCATTTGATATTCTTATGTTGACACCAAAGACCTGCATCACTAATATTGTATTAACATCATTTTGACATGGGAGGAAACCCTCACTCTAATAACATTTACTGATATTAACTCACCATAATGCAGTTACCAGCAATTTGCTTCCAGAGGATTGAGTCTTTGGACTTGATGTTCACCCATCCTCTTCAAAGTGCTCCTGATGATTGTACCCTGCAATGCACTTTCCTCTCTAAATTAGTATTAATAATGCAACAGCAATAATCTGATCAGATTTTCAGAGACACTGCAAGCATTTAATTCTCACAACAACCTAGGCAAGAAATACTCTTCCTGATGCATACAGCAACAAGCTGGAGAGGTTTTAAAGTTTGCCTTATGAAAACCCAGTAGATGATTCTTGGGTTAAGGAATAACCCAAGGGCTTTGTGAGTTGTGTGAGAGACTCACAGCCCTTCAGCTCCTCTACCTGACCCAGGCAGGCTCCAGATGGCTGCCCTGACCTGCTGGCCATTCCCCATCCAAAGATTTCATTTTTTGTTACAGTCAGAGATTCTGGCTCAGACCCTAGCAATCTCTCTCAACAAAATTTAATCAGTGCTGATATGTTCCCATGAAAAGTTTCAGTTTTAATAAATCAGCATTTTCCAAGAGAAAAACATCTGGTTGGAAAACTCCCAGCCCACTCACATCTCTGCTATCAGCTACAGAAAGTCAATATTATTCTCCATCATCAGGACCACCTCTACACTCCAATTTTTTAAGAAAGTTAAACTAAGGTCCTAATAAAAATATGATTTTTTAAAGGTGCCCAAATGATGGAAGACCCCAGCAATTTCATAGGACTCCTGTTCCAAAGTCACTCGTAAGCTTTTGAAAATCCCAGTTCAAATCTCTCATTTTGAGGGGCAGCTTGATTTTTACAGTGTGGGGTTCAAAGGCATGGCAAAAGCTAAACCAAGCTTTTTTGAGACCACAGAGCAAGATGACACAGTGCAGAGAGTGGTGAGAGGGGGAAGTTTTGAGCACTCCTCTCTCTCACGTGTGGATGGGGCAGCAAACCTGGGCTCTTTGCAGGTGGAGACAGCTCTTTTTGCTTTTTAATACCCATGTTTGTCACCTGGCCTCAGTTCCACTCATTCAGCAATATCATCTGAACTGTCAAAAAAAAGGACAGAGCAGGACCCCTGGCAAAAGGGGATATTGGAGCCACAGGTACCTTTTTGAAAACCACACTGAGGTCAGCCAGCAGAAGCTGTGGATGAAACCATGTCAGAACCCAGCACATCCCTCTGGCTGTCCTGAGCAGCCCAGACCCTGCCAGGGGGCTCAGAGACCCTGGCACAGAGCCCAAGGTGCCCCTGTGGGTTTGATTATGACCCATGGAGCAAGTTACCAACCTTAGATGAAGATCAGACAGCCATGAAATTTTAAGTAGAACGACAGTGAATTTATCACAGGGTGAAAAAGTAGATTTTGGAGTTTTTGGTATGGGGGTTCAGGGAACAAGATGGAGGGATCTGGGTGTGTCCAGCCTTTCTCCTTCTTCTTTTTGGCCTCCATCTTCTGCTGTGATGTTGGCACTCACAGATTGGTTTAGAGCAGCAGCTCACTGTCTAACACAGGTGATAGGTATTGGAAAGTAATTGTAAACATTGTACATGTAGTTTTTAGTATAAAGACACAACACCGCCCTGGGGGCAGGCAGAGTGCCTGGACTGTCCTGCTGAACAGACCTCAGCTGGACAGGAGAAAATATTTTATAGATAAGGAACAATAAACAACCTTGAGACTGAGAACTGAAGAGCTCTGACTCCTTCTTTGAGCACTGGGCTGGGAAAAGAGACTTTCTAACATTTCTCGGGGTCACTGTGACCAGCGAGAGGCCCCAAGACAAAACCACTCCTCTTGTATTATCCATCGCCAGAGTCATGGAATCACAGAATCACTGAATGATTTGGGTTGCAAGGGACCTTAAAGATCAGTTCCAGCCCCTCAGCCAGTGGCAGGATTCCACCCCCTATCTCAGGTTGCCCAGGGCCCCATCCACCCCAGACCTGAGCACACAAAGCAGCCCAGTAGTAACTCAACTCCCAGTAGCAATCCTGAGGCACTCACGGCCTACTGAGAAACTTTGGGGGAAGCAAAAGGATTTTCCAAGTTGTCCACAGCCCCTCTTCTACTTACTGAAACAATCTATTCAGCAGAGAGCTTTAGGAAAGCTCAGTATTAAATTGTCATTTTGTCAATAAAATGTCATTTCATCAATAGTACGTCCAGGTGGCCAAATGTTTCTGCATAATTAATTCAACTGATGCATTAAGGAATGTTATACACAATATTAATCAAAAACTACTGTCAATATAAGGAGCATATATAAACCCAGCTAAGAAAACTACAAACCTGTTTGAAAGCTGAGCTTTTTTTCTCAAGGCGATCCTTCAATCTACAGAGTTGTGAATTCTGCTGTTGAAAATACCTTTAAGAAAATAGCATGATAGTCCATGGAAATACATTATTTAATTTCTCAACTGTTTTGTCATTAGAAGGGCATTACTGGGATCTGAATTTAATTGTACCATATGATACCCAGGGATCACAGAGACCAGAGCCTTCAAGGAAGCAGCATTTGTGGTCCTTGGGAAACTCTATAATTTTAGCGTTTGTGTTTGTTCTGAATAAAAGCAAACTGCAAATGTTGTACAGCTTTCTGAGAAAACAGAGCTTTGAGAATACTCTGTCAAGCCAAGCAAAATCATTTTCTTGCAGTGTGGATTGAAATGGTTTGCCACGTCAAATTTTTTTGCTAAATCAGTTCTGCAGTGAAAATGAGGTTATTTAATCCCAGGACTGTCAGGAATTCACTCCTCTGTGAGCAGCTGCTGAGCACAGGGGTGGCTGATTGCAGAGAGCACTGACCATCACTGACCACCACTGACCACTGCTGACCATCACTGACCACTGCTGACCATTACTGGTCATCACTGACCACTGCTGACCATCTCTGACCACTCTGACCATCACTGACCATCACCGACCACTGCTGACCATTACTGGTCATCACTGACCACCACTGACCACTGCTGACCACCACTGATCATTGCTGACCATCACTGACCACTGCTGACCATCAGCAACCACTGCTGACTGCTGCTGACAACCACTGACCATCCCTGACCACCACTGACCATCATTGCCCATCCCTGACCACCACTGACCATTGCTGACCATCACTGACCACTGCTAACCATCATTGAACCACCATTGACCATCACTATTGACCATTACTGACCACACTGACCATCACTGACCACTGCTGACCATCACTGACCACCACTCACCATCCCTGACCATCACAGACCATTGCTGACCATCACTGACCACTACTGAACATCAATGACCACTGCCAACCACTACTGACCACCACTGACCACCACTGACCACCGCCAACCACCACTCACCACTGCTGACCATCACTGACCACTGCCGACCATCACTGATCATCACTGATCGTCACTGACCATCATTGACCTCTGCTAACCACCACTAACCACCACTGACCATTGCCAACCATCACTGTTCACCACTGACCACCACTGACCACCGCTGACCACCACCAACCATCACTCACCACTGCCGACCATCACTGACCATTGCTGATCATTGCTGACCATCACTGACCACTGCTAACCATCGCTGACCACTGGCAACAATCACTGACCACCACTGCCCATCGCTGACCTCTCCCTCTTTGCCTGGATCCTGCAGGCGCTGCCTCTCCTGGCCCTGCCACCCCTGCTGTCCCTCCTCACCTGCCACCACCTGTCCCTTTGTTCCCCCAGCCCCAGCCCCTCTGTCTAAGGTGTCCAGCAGCTCTGTCACTGGTGTCCGCCAGCCTCAGCAGCTCTGTCTTTGGTGTCCCCCAGCTCTGTTTCTGGTGTCCCCCAGCTCTGTCTTTGGTGTCCCCCAGCTCTGTCTCTGGTGTCCCCCAGCTCCAGCCCCTCTCTCTCTGGTGTCCCCAGCCCCGCATTCCCTGCCAGCCTCGCAGGTACCGCAGCGCTCCGGAGCCTTCCTGCCCCGGCTCCGCGTCCCCGCTGTCCCCGCTGTCCCTCAATCCCACGGGAGGCACAAAACCCAGCGGCAGGGAGGGAAATCCTGCTCGGAGCCGAGCCGGGAGCGAGGGCAGCCCCGGGAGCCGTTTTGGGAAGTTTTATGGTTTGGCCAAGGGCTGGGTTTGTGCCATCGGTGACCGAGGCTGTGCCCGGTGCCAGGGGCTGATCCCGGCCGGTCCTGCTGTAAATCAGGGCTCAGTGCAAGTGCAAACATCCTCACCGGGACACCTTAACCTGGCTGGAAAAACGAGATTATTTCTTAAAATGGATCTTTGAAAGGGCTGAGCCACTTTTGTTTAAAAAAAATGCAGGCAGATATTTCAGATATTCGGGGATTTCAGTCCACTCTGATCAAATGTGTGAAAACGGGAGCAAGTAAAAACGGGTCTTAGAAAGGATATTTTAGGCATATTTATTTACAGACAAAGGCAGCAGCTCTGCTAACGTCAATAATAATTCAGACAGGGAAAATACAGCATTGTTCTCACTCTTAAGAGAGTCACCCCTATGAGGCTCAATGAACAGTGCAGCAGCATCTATGTGAGCGCTGTTGGATTTTATATTGACAATATATATTAATATTTTCAAAAAAAGTCAATAATTTTGTTTGCATCATTCTACCACAAAAATAGCTCCACTTTAATCAGCTGCAGAAACAAAGCAATTTAATTCTGCTCTTATAATTAAACATTTTATTCTGTAGTTAACAGTATGAACTTCAAACGATTTTCTTGCCTTCTATAAACAAGATCATGTTCTAGAAAATTTCATCAGAGCTGTTTTTAATTTCATTAGCTCCTTGTAATTATTTCCTATCCTTAACATGGGAAAATTTTTTCTAGGTTGTTATCTGTCCCCAGAAAATTTTAAGTGTCACAAGTTGAACAGTTCTGCACAAATAAGCCACTTAAGCAAAGAAACCACTTAGATTTATCTATTTTATTTGTGTCTGATATTCTCAGTGTGTCTGCATTTTAAATGTATTTTAATGTAAAGGTTAATGGAGTTTTAATAAAGGGCAGATGGCTACTCTAATTGCAGAACACACAGCATACTCTCTTAAAAACCTCTTTAGCTGGCTAGACAGATATTAATAATTCTGAATGCCATTAGAAAAGCAGAGGTTTGAATCAAATTATTCTTCAAAATTACATTTATTATTAAACCAAAACTGCAATCATTGCATACATTTTGCAAAGAAAAAAATTGTATTATCAATATATTTCCCATCAAGTAATCCTGTGAACTCTCTATTGTCTATTAAAATTATTTCTATTAAAACACCAAGTTTTCAACTTCCTATTACATATTGTTTTTTATCCAGATGTCAATTTTCAGCTTTTTTTCCTTTAATTCTCTAAACATTTTGCTAGTTTCTCAGTCTGCTTTCCACTTCACTAATTTGATATTTTTTTCTTTGCAAGAGCATGATTCCTGGCTCACATACCATTATGCATGCACATCGCAATCCCTGGTATGTGTCTTAAAAAAGAGAAGAGAAAAGGAAATAAAAAGCATGAGCTATTTTGTACTAGGCCCTGCGCCAAGGAGAGCCTCCTACCTCCAGAAAAAAACAGTGAAAGCAAACTGGATCTATGAATATCTTCAGAGCAGCCAGTTCACTGGGAGAGGAACATGGCCAAATGCCACCAGAAATCAAGAAGCTACAGGTAAAAATACTGTGGAGGTTATCACCAAAATAATTTGATTTTTTGAGCATTTAGAGACAGGCATTTCAAAGGGCTGACTAAATCCTCAGGAGCTCTGATGTGAATCTGAGGGCACAGCAGAATGACCATGTAACACCTAAAATAATTTAAACCGGACAGCAATTTTCTGCTTTGGAAATAATTCCTCTAACCTCTTCCTGCCCCTCCTGCCGACCCCTCAGCACAGGCCCATGTACACCATAACCATCCCCATCACCCTCTGAAATTAGCAGTTACATTAACTAGGTTTTGAATTATTGGCTGGGATGTGGTTTGGGGCTCTCCAATGGAAGAGAAGTAAGTTTTATATCATTTTATGAACAGACATTAATCAATGCTAAATCACAATGAGAGTCTTATGGAATCACATATTACAATCTCCTGAATCACAGGAGGAGCTCGCTGTGATTGATGTGACTACAGTGGCATTTGGTGCCATCAATAGTGACAGCAGCTCACGTTCAGGTTTTACCACATTAGGGGCTGTTTTGAGCCCAGCATGGATGGGAGGGACCCTTGGAGCTCTGGCCAGGAAACAATAGTATTTGCCACATTATTAATCTACCCTTATGATTCATCTTTTATCCTTCCTGGCACTTGTGTTGTTCCTCTGGATGCCCAAAGAGTGCCAGAGCTGAATGCCTGAAGGTGAAGAGAGGCTTTGTGTGTATCCTGAAGAGGTGGCAGGTGTCCCACACTCCATCCACATGGATCTCTTATTTTTCCAAATAATTCCTCTAAAATAATTACAAGAGGCTTTGCCTGGTTGGAGAGAGGGTCCCATGGAGGCAGGACTGGAGATGGGAACCACCTAAATATGGAAGCCCAGGCAGCCTCCAAGATCTATGGAATCTGTCACATTCCCGTTTGGAGAGTGCAGTGACACCAGTGACAGCAAAGCCCAGCTCTGCCTGCTGCAGGAGGGACCCTGTGCACAGCTTTTCTTTGCCCAAGTTATGGTGGAGAGGTCCAGAATCACCCCAGATGTGGGTGGGAGGCAAATTCCCCTAGGTGGTGTTTAAGCACAGATCAGTGAAGGTCCACGCAGGATGTCCCAGTCACTGAGTGCAGGTGTCTGAGACACTCAGCCCCACTGTGGCCCTCAGGGGCTAGAGGGTGGGATGGGATGGGATGGGATGGGATGGGATGGGATGGGATGGGATGGGATGGGATGGGATGGGATGGAGCAGGGAGGAGACATCAGCTGAGGGATGTAGCAGCAGGAGCCCCAGGGGGACAGGGGAGCAGGAAACAAAGCGTGTCCTCCACAGTCCCACCTTGTCACAGCCCAGCCACGCTCACCTGCCCGTGCACTGTTCCTGGCAGACTCCCTGCACCCACTCCCTGCTCCTGGGGGGCTGCTCCCTTGGCCTTGTGCCCCCATGGGCTCGTGGGGTCCCCTCAAGTGTCACAGCATGGGGACAGAGCCAGCCCAGCCCATGGAGAAGGTGGGACTGCAGTGAGCCTGCGGCTGCTCGGGGGGGGGGGGACTGCACCGGGGGTAGGATGACCCTGGGAAGGAATTAAGATCACCCATGTTGCCTAACCTGTGTTTTAGGGCAGCTTTTGGGGTTTTTTCCTACGCAGGAGAAGGAGCAGAGAAGGTGAAAGAGCACCAGCTCCCATCCAGCTTCTTCTGCCACAGGAGGGACACACATCCCCCTCTATCCCCATCCCCATCCCACCCCTTGGGCAGTTCTTTGGGGCAGGACCCTGCAGGTCACCCCAGCCAGGAGAGGGCTGGTTATTTAATACCCCATTACACACATTTGATACATATTTAATTCTCTGTGTAACTCCCAGGACCGGAGCAGGGCAAGGAGGTGTCCCTGCACATCCCTCAGCAGGAGAAGGAGGTGTCCCTGCACATCCCTCAGCAGTGGAAGAAGGTGTCCCTGCACATCCCTCAGCAGGAGAAGGAGGTGTCCCTGCACATCCCCTCAGCAGGAGAAGGAGGTGTCCCTGCACATCCCTCAGCTGGGGAGAGAAGTGTCCCTGCACATCCCCTCAGTTGCCAGGAGGAGGGGGGACGGGGGGAGCCTCAAACGCGTTCTGCAGCCCCCGGAACTGAGCTGGAAAGCAAAACAAAACTGAGCAAAACAGAGCAATACAAAGTAAACTGAGCAAAACAAAGCAAACCCTCAGCTTTCCCCCTCACAGCCCGGTTTGCCCCAGCGGCGGCGGACGGAGCAGCGCAATTCCAAGCTATTTTCAGAGCCCCCGCGGCCACGGGCGGAGCGCGGAAGGGGCCGCGGGGCCGCCGCTCCCCGGCGCGCAAAACACGCGCGGTGTTTCCCAGTGATGCGCTCGGCCAGATGTTTAAGACGTATGAGAGAAGAGTAGTTAAAACGCACATTATATAGTTCTGCCTAGTCTAAAATCGCACGCGCTGACCCATATATTTTAAACTGCAAACGGACTCCAGTCACTTAAAATATTGCAACGTCGATAGGACTAATTAATTGGAAATAAGAAACGAAAGAATACAATTAAACGAGGAGAGAATCATTTTCTAATTTAATAGCGGGACATTTATAAAGATCACAAGCTAAAAGGCATCGAATGATCCTATCGACGGGGTGTTAAATCAGCGCGGCTGGAGGCGGGGAGCGGCCCCGGCCCCGCTCCCGCGCAGAGCCGCGCCCCGGCCCGCGGAACCCCGCGCGGTGCCCTCAAACACGCGGTGATGTTTTATTAGCCCCCATTTCCTAACGATAATTTATTGCGATAAAACAGACACCCGGGGTCCTCTTAAATTGTCTTTTTATAATGAATAAATTTAAACTGGCTAATTAATATATAAACTAAGCCGATTTGTCAGGTTGATTTGTATTTTAGTTAATTGTGAAAGTAATTACCACACGGGCAAATTAACAGCTTTCTGGAAATGACCAAGGCAGGGTTTTTATTTCCTTCCTGGGTGAAGAAAATTCATTTTTCCCAGCTCTTGATGTGATGAATAAAAGTCATAAATCTGGGTGATTGGTGCAGGCAGAGTCTAAATGGCTTCATATTTCATTTTAGGTTTAATAGAAATATTCATGCTCTGTTTTAATGAAATTAAATTGAAGGGGGGTGGACTGAGAGGCTGTCGGTCGGGCTTAAAGGGGCAGCGCACTCTGGGTGGGCTTTTTGTTGTTTTCCTGTGGATGAACAAAACCTGTCCAGCGTTCGTTATTCCAGACAAACCGCGAATGGTGCGGGAATTGCAGCGGTAGCAGGAATAAATTTTAAATTTTTGTTTCACATTATCTGAAGAGCAGGTCTAAAGCAATCCAGGCAAAACTTTGGAAAATGGCTTGTAGGGGGGAAAAAAAAGAAAACAACCAAAAAACATCTAGGAAAAGTATCCCGGGCTCCTAAGGCATGGCCAGGTTTTTTGTCCAGATGTGGGGTCTGGGGTGAAGGCAGGGCTTTGCAGACCGGCCCCTCTCTGCAGCTCGGAGATTTTGGAGTGTATGAAACGCCCTTTCCCCGGGAGGGACGGGCGGAAACGATCGGCCCCCGAGCCCCCAGGAGGGGAAAGTGCTGTGAGACCCAGAGCCTTGGGGACCTGCCCGGGGCCCTCCCGGCCACCCCAACTTCTTTGCCGGACGAAAGGAACAAGTTTGCTAAGGCAGAGGCATTTTCCAAGTGCCTGAGGGTGCTGATCCAGTTGATCCCAGCCCATTTCCCCCAGAAGGGCCCGGGGCAGCCCCGGCGCGGGAGCCGCCGGCAGCCGGGGCCGCTCCGTAATGGATCTGATCTGTGACTTGTTGATTTCCCCTGAGCAAATACGGCTTTGATGCAGTCCCGGCGAGAGTGGTTAGCTGATGAATTGACAAAAACTAATCAGCTTTATTGGGAAACAGGTTAAGGGCAGCAGAGTGTCAATAATTCTCCGCCTCACCCCCTCATCCATTAGGAGAGGCAGCTGATTAGACCGAGAAGACCCTGTGCTTTTTGCACTGAAATTGCTTTCATAAACTCACCATTATTAGCAGTCAATGCAAGTGGCTAATTTAGAGGAGACATCCCGAAGATGTCACATTTATCAGGGAGGTTTATGTATCATTATCTCAT
The DNA here is from genome assembly GCF_047830755.1 of Zonotrichia albicollis. Classification (NCBI taxonomy): domain Eukaryota; kingdom Metazoa; phylum Chordata; class Aves; order Passeriformes; family Passerellidae; genus Zonotrichia; species Zonotrichia albicollis. The sequence goes on along the minus strand of NC_133819.1, from coordinate 8,805,139 downwards.
TTACAGAATGTCGCAGTGTAATATGTGTTTTTGGCAATAACGCTGGCCCGCGCCTGCCGTTTGTAGCCGATCTGGGGAAATCGGGGGAGTTAATTCGGAAAAATGAGAGACACCCCCATGGCGGGGGTCCGCTGTTCCCACCGGGATTTACCCCAGAGCCCCACGCCGCCCCCTGCGCGCACCGCCCCGGCTTTTCAAAAGGCGAGATAGGATCTGTTTGCCCTCGGCCGGGCAGCGGGGGCTCTGCTGAAAGGGACCACCCGGAGGTGTCGGGGAGCGCGCTCCTTGCGCTATCTCCGAGATAACCGCGCATTGTTGGCTCCCGGGCAATACACTGGATCAACACAGGTGCGGGAGCCGCGGGGAGTTCAGCGGGCCCGGATGCCCTGCGACACCTCTGGGGACAAACACACGGAACGGAACGGTGCGGGGGAAGGAAAAAAAAGGCTTTAACAATTGCGAAAGGAAAGGAAAGGAAAGGAAAGGAAAGGAAAGGAAAGGAAAGGAAAGGAAAGGAAAGGAAAGGAAAGGAAAGGAAAGGAAAGGAAAGGAAAGGAAAGGAAAGGAAAGGAAAGGAAAGGAAAGGAAAGGAAAGGAATATTTAAAATTTGTATTCTTAAAAAAAAAAAAAAGTCTGGAAATCGAAATTCCTCTCCAAACACTAAGTATCCATCAGCCAAAAGATGCAACACCCGGCCCGAAGGCGCGGGGTGTCCAGACGGGGCGGCCGGCCCTGGGGCAGTGATGTACCGGGGTCAGGGGACCATGCCACCCCGGCGCTCGTTCCCCATAAGCCGGCCTCGCCTTCTGCCCCATCGCCGCCAGGAGAAGCGCTCACGGCACCGCCCACCCTCCAGCGCCGCCAGCCGCGCATCCCTCCGGCCGCGGGACCCCGAGCGCAGCGCTGCGCCCACGGCTCCCTGCTCGCACAGGATGGCTTCCCCTGCAGCTTGGTCCCTCGTCCCCAAAACTGCCCTGAGAAGGGGCGGCACGCCGTGCCCAGAGCAGTGTCCCTGCGTGCGGGACAATCCGCAGCCTCCATGGGGCCGACAACACCGACCCGGGCATCGGGAACCGGCACCGGCCCTGCCCGGGGCGCCCGCCGGTGACAGCCGCGTCCCCGTGCCCAGCGGGGACATTGGAGGGGGTGGCCCTCATCCCTGCGGGGCCGGGGCGCAGGAAAGGAGGGCGTGCTGCTCCACCACCCTCCTGCTCCTCCGGAATCTGTCACAGGGACAGGGGCCGGGCACTCGCTGCTCTGGGGCTGCCCGCGCGTGGGGCCAAAGTGACGCTCAATGGGAAACGCGGGGCCGGTGGGGATGCCAGGGGGGACGGCCGCGATCCCGGGTCTGTTCCCTTGGGCCTCCTCAGCCCCCGGACAAAACCGAAGTGGCTCACTAAACCACCCTGCGGCTCGGTGTTTCCCTCTCCATCCCAGGGAGCGGGGGGCACCGGGGTCTTGTGCTGCTCCAAGGCTCTGCCCCAGCCCCCGCGATGTGTGCGGGCTGTGCCCGGTCGGTGCTGGGCTCTCCCGGGCGGCAGCGGCTCGGCGGGAGCATCCCGGGGCCCGTGGGCTCTGTGTGTGTGGGCGTGTGGCTCTGCTGTGCCACGCGTGTGCATCCTGCCAGGCCCGTGCACGGGTGTGTCCGTGTGCCTGCTGCAGTTGTGTCCGCATGTCTGTCCTGCTTGTGTGTGCCCGTCTGTCGTGCGAGTGTGTCCGGAGGCTCTAGTGAGGTCAAGGTGGGGGGAAAAGTGCAGGGGAAAGGGGATCAGGAGGGCACTGAGCAAAGGGTTCCTTGTCTGTGTGTGTGCACACTCCTCAGGTGAGCTCCGAGCCTCCCTCCCACGGAGTAGTGGCAAGGAGACAAGGCCAAAGTTGGCAGATATTTTGTTGCTTGTATCTGACGCTGTTTCTCTTCTCCATTTTCCCCTTTCCCATTTTCTTCTCCTATTTTCGTTGTTTTTACTTTTCCCACCCCAGGGGCAGGGGCCGGGAGGGAAAGCTCACCCTTGCTGTGGTGTCCCCGGCCCCCCTGGGGCACAGCCCCGCTGCCCCCGGTGCGGAGCGGCCCCTCCCGGGGATGGAGCCGCGATTTGGGCATTTCCCGCGGCCGAGACCCCTCTCCACGGGGGAGAACTTTGAAAGGAGAACGTGTTTGTCTTGGCAGCGCTTCGTGCAGCGGCCTGACCTTTCGCTCACACTGCCGGGCCCCCCCGGGGAAGCGGGACCCGGGTAAGGAGAGACCCCTCGCCCGCTCTTTCCCTTTTCTGTCCCAGGCTGTTTGCCTTAGATAAGCAGGTGTAATAAGGCTGTTGACAGACCCGGGATTTGGTGGCAGGGTGACTCCCTGACCCGCAGGTGTTTATTCTTTCCGACTCGTTAAAAAGCGGCCGGCGGCGCGTTTACGGCAAATATTTACCGGGTGCGGGAACGGTGGGAAACTCTCATTGGACACACGGCGGAGCCAGCGGAGAGCCACACACTGCCGTGGCTGGGCGGGTCCTCTCCGCGGGGAGCAGCTAGTTCCCCATGGGTGTCCCGGGTTGTGCCCCTCGGGTATCCCGGGCTGTTCCCCATGGATATCCCAGGTTATCCCCCTCGGGTATCCCGACTGTTCTCCATGGGTGTCCCAGGTTATCCCTATGGGTATCTCGGGTTATCCCCTCGGGTGTCCCGGGCTGTCCCCCATGGGTATCCCAGGTTATCCCCATGGCTGTCCCAGGCTGTTCCTCATAGGTATCCCGGGTTATCCCCTCGGGTATCCCGGGCTATCCCCCTCGGCTGTCCCAGGTTATCCCTATGGGTGTCCCGGGCTGTTCCCCATGGGTATCCCGGGTTATCCGCTCGGTTGTCCCGTGCTATCCTCTCGGTTATCCCAGGTTATCCCCTCGGGTATCCCCGGTGCCGCCGCCCGCAGCGCCGTTCTCGCGGAGGGGGCGGGCGCTCGGCGGTGACGGGTGTGCAGCGCAGCCAATGGCGAGCGAGGCCGCAGCGGCGCGGGGCCAATGGGAGCCGCCTGCCGCCCTTGAAGGGGCGCGCCGCGGAGCGCGGCCGCACTGCCGCCCGCCGCCGCCGGGAGACGCGGCCGGCCCGGGGCAGCCGCACGCTCCCATGGAAAAATCCAAAAATTTCCGCATCGACGCGCTGCTGGCTGTCGATCCCCCCAAGGCGGCGGCGGGGCAGAGCGCGCCGCTGGCCCTGGTCACCTCGCTGGGCGGCAGCGGTAGTAGCAGCAGCGGGAGCGGCAGCCCTCCGTCCTCGTCCTCCTCTTCTTCGTCCTCTTCATCCTCCTCCGAGCACCCCTCCGGCGGCCCCGCCGACTGCCTGCGCACCGACAGCCCCTCTCCGCCGCGCCTCCTGGCCGCGCACTGCGCCCTGGTCCCCAAGCCCGGCTTCCTGCCCGGGGCGGGCTCGGGCTCGCACCCGCACCACCACGCCTCGGCGGCCGGCATGGCCCTGGGACTGCACCCCGCGGCGCCCGGCGGGCCGGGCATGCCGGCGCAGGCGGCCCTCTACGGGCACCCGGTGTACGGCTACTCGGCGCTGGGCGGGCAGCACCCGGCGCTCTCGTACCCCTACTCGCAGGTGCAGGGAGCGCACCCCTCCCACCCCGCCGCCGACCCCATCAAGCTCAGCGCCGGTACCTTCCAGCTGGACCAGTGGCTGCGGGCCTCCACCGCGGGCATGATCCTGCCCAAGATGCCCGACTTCAACTGTGAGTATCTGCCTCCCTCCGCACCGCATCCCTCCATCCCCTGCCCTGCCGGCAGCTGCCTCCTTCCGAGGGGATAGAAGCCCCTTCTGCCCCCCTAAACAAGCTGCAGATTTAAACTGGAAGAGACGCTTTTATTTTTTGGCAAAATTTATGTTAGAAGAAAGAAATAGCGCTCCGCGGTAGGAAACGGGGGTGTGCGGTCACATCGCCATTCCCTTCCCTTGAGGAGCCCCGGACAGCCTGGCAGGTTAAATGGGAAGGTGACAAATTGCTCCCTGCCTTTGCAAATGCCCTTTCCCGCTGTTCCCGGAGGGTAGAACCTGTCGGGGAGGGGAGGTGGGAGTTGGTCAGGGACCAGGGCAGGGGCAGGAGTCCTTATGGTGTCCCTAAAACCCCAATCTCAGTGTAACCCCCCAAAAGCGAGGTGGCAGGTCGCACCACTCACTCACCGTTCTTAATTCTATTTCTCCTTTATCAGAAATGGGAGTATAATAATGATGTCAGGCCTCCTAGGCAAAGGGATATTGGGAGAATCTGGGATCGGCCAAAAACTTGGGGTTCTGCGTTCCCTGGAGATAATGAATAGGAAAGAAGTGCAGTGGGAAGGGTTTAGGTCTGGGCCCAGGAAGGGCCGGGAATGCTGGATGGAGCCCCGGAGTCCCAGCAAAGCGCCGTGCCCAGCTCTAGGCCTCGCGGCGATGGGGAACTTGCATCTGGTTTAAGCCAAGATCATTTTCGGAGGTGTGAGCTCTCGGTGGGAATGGCCGGTTTAACAATACCGGAGGTGTAGTTTTACGAAAATCATGCCAGGAAAAGAATTGCGATTTTTTTTTTTTCCCTCCCCTTCTCCTGCTCGGCACACACATTCGCAGACAAAAAAGTCCATTGTTTTCTCTCGGATTGGGATTGTTTAGACTGGAACATTCAAGAAGAAAAATTAATTAGGAAAGCTGTTAGAGTCCTGCCTCTCAAACAAGGGGCAGAGGGGAATAAATAACCAAGCAAAACGAGTCTCGGAAAATCGCACCGCGGTGACAAAATCTCCCGGGCGCTGCGGCCGGGAGCGGACACTGTCCTATTCTTCCTGCAGCTTTAGCGAGCTGTCTCCAACCGTGGCCGGGGAGCAGAAGCCGCCCTTTCCCAGATTTCTTTTATTTTTCTAAACCGAATAAGCCAAAGTATCTAAATAATTTGAGAAATGGGCAGTAGCGCTGCCGAGTCGCATGCCCTGGGCTGTCAGGGCCTTCGAAGAGGCTCAGTTCCCACTTGCTCGTGGATGAAATTTTTTGTTTTGTTTTGGTATTTTTTCCCCCTCTCTAATAAATCCTTAGTTTTAGGTTTTTTTTTTTTTTTTAATGCAGAAAACACGCCTTTTTTTCATTTTTTTCTTCCCCCCGCCCCCGTTTCCAATACGGTTTTCTAGTCCTCGCTGATGATTTACGCTCCGAGGGACAGCCGGTGCAGGGCGCGGAGCGGCCCCGGTCCCGGTTCCGGCCTGCAATCCCGCTAATTAAACGGATATGGGCGGGCAGGGAGTGCGGCATGTTTAACTAAAACATTAAATGGAGCAAATTGCCGCTCCCCGGAGAGCCCCGTGCCCCTTCGCCGCGATCCCTGCCTTGGGTTTATTGTCTCGCGTTTGTTGGGCTCTTGGGAAATCAAGAGACATATTTTCCTTTATTTAAAAGATTTAATTTAATTACTTTTTTTTTTTTTTTTGGTCCCTGTGGGCGATTCCCCTGACACGGCAGAAGCCGGGAAGCCCCGGAGTCAGGAGGCTGAAGGCTATCCCCGGTGGATGGTCCAGCCTTGCTCAGCCTTTCCCGCTTCCCAGGGGGATGCGCGGCCGGGGCTGGGCGGCTCCGCGCTCACCTCCCGCTCCCCCTTGTCCTTCTCCAGCCCAGGCGCAGTCCAACCTCCTGGGGAAGTGCCGCCGGCCCCGCACGGCCTTCACCAGCCAGCAGCTGCTGGAGCTGGAGCACCAGTTCAAGCTCAACAAGTACCTCTCCCGGCCCAAGCGCTTCGAGGTGGCCACGTCGCTCATGCTGACCGAGACGCAGGTGAGTGAATGTCCCCGGCCCCGGGCGGGGCAGCCCCGGCGGGCGGTGCATGAACGGCAGTTTTTGTGTCCTGTGTCCCCCAGGTGAAGATCTGGTTCCAGAACCGGCGCATGAAGTGGAAGCGCAGCAAGAAGGCGAAGGAGCAGGCGGCGCAGGAGGCCGAGAAGCCCAAGGCGGGCGGCGGCGAGGACAAGGGCGATGAGGAGCTGCTGCTGCCCGCCCCCGACAAGAGCGCCGGCAGGAGGATGCGGGAGCTGCCCGACAGCGAACCTGAGGACGAGGAAGACGACGAGGAGGAAGAGGAGGCGGCGGCGGCCGGGAGATGCTGCCCGTACCACTCCTCCGACTGTTCCGAGGCGGACGAGGAGGACACACAGCCCCGGGGCCGGCACGGAGCCCCGGCGCAGCCCCAGTGAGCCCCGCGGGTCTGGCTCCTCCGGCCGAGCCGCCGCTCCCGGTTGGCACCGGTCCCGCTCCCCCCTGTTCTGATTTCTCCCTGCTTGGAGAGGGATGGAGAAGAGGATCCTCGGCATGCCGGGCGGGGAAGAGGATTTATCGTGAATACAGTGTTATTATTGACTGAAAACCAGACAAAACTTGAGCTCCTTCATCCCCCACCCCTGCCCCCTGGAAAGCGTGTTCCTTTCGCTGAGTATTGGAAATGTTTTGTTCTTACTATATATCGGGAAATCTGTTTATGTCATGAACGTTAAAACTGCTGGAAATCTCAATACTGTCTTTATTTTTGTATATCATATTTATAAAAAAAATGCCTCTACTTATGCATGCTAAATTATTCCCCAGGTCCTCCCACCCGTGCGACGGTGGGGAGAAAATAAACGGCGTTTTTTACTGGAGGTGTCCGAGCGCTGTGTGAGGGGAGGATGCTCACAGATCAGGGTATCCTGGTGCTTTGGGAGGTGTCGAAGCGTTCGGGAAGGAGCCTAATCGGAATTTAGCCCGGTGCTGCAGCTGTCTGATATTTAGGGGATATTCCCGGCAGGAGCGCCTCAGTACAGGGTGAGCTGCCCCGGTTGCAGCGCTGGGCGTGCCAGGGATGCGGCGGCGCTCCTGGCCCTGCGATGCTTTGGGAGCTCGGGGAATGGCCTAGGCATCCCCTCCCAAGGGAATGGGGCCTGGAAAAGGAGGGGAGCAGCGCTGCTTTCCCGGGAAAGCTCGGCTCCCAAAGGAGCGATGCTCTTCCGTGCCCGCCCCGGTACCGAGGACGGGACCCCGGCTCCCCGCCCCGCCGCCGCTGGAGCGCGGGGGTTTCGATGCCCGCGCCGTTTATCTCGCCAATAAATTCGCAGATCAATTAATCCCTGTCACCGCGGCTCTTCCCCAAATCAATTATAGCGAATTTAAATATAATCACTGGCTCATCCCCACCAGCTCAGGGCGACGTCTGGCAATTCATCCCCGTGAATGAATTACAGGGAGGCTCCGCTCCCGCGTAGGGCCGCGCAGGGAAGGACGCGGATCCCGCATCCTAGCCCCAGAGGATGAGAATGAGGAGCTCTGAAACACAGAGCTTTCCCACTCCCCTGCGCTTTAAAGGTAAAAATAATAATCATTTTAATAAAGATATTTTCTACAAAATCGCGTTAACCTGTTCTGTGAGGCCACAGCGTGGCCTCTACTAACGCCTTCTGTAAAAATCTGCCCAGTGAAACACAGGTTGGGGGGATGCATGAGATTATGGGATGAGATTCAGGAATCTCACGGAGAGCTTCAGGTGGCTCGGCTGGAGGTGACATCCAGGCAAAACCAGCTCACCGGCCCCGCACAGCCCGTGCCCCGGGGCGACACTCCAAAAATCAGATCTATCAAAAATCTGAACAGATCCCTTATGTCAAAAGACTTGATCAGGGTAATCTCGATTAAGGCTTGACCGATACCTAACCCCTTGAAACCCCTTGAAATCAGACCCGTCGGAGGCTCTGATTCAAATTTCTAAACGATTTTCTTTTGGTCACAGGCTGTGGAGACTCCAAGGCGATAGAAAAATAACGGTGTTAGTGTCTCTGTGGTTTTTCATGCCGCTGGCTGTGGCTGCATCCTCGTGGGTGAGCGGCCGGATAGGAACTCGCAAAACCCGCGTAGGGCCGCGGTGGCTGCTCCACCCTAATCCCGGGGATACATCAGCAGGATTTACCTCTTGCTTAAACCTTAAAAAATCTGAACGGTATCAGTCTGGACGACAACTTATTATCTCAAAAAAAATCAATAAATTAAATATAATGCATAGTTTTTATAACAGCAACAATAAAAACAACATTAATAATAATAATAATAATAATAATAATAATAATAATAATAATAATAATAATAATATATAGTATCTGAGATCACACACCCCCACCAAACAATAAAGATCCTCCCCTAGTCATTAATTTCCAATTAAACACCCACTAATTAAGCTGGCAGACGTGCCCCACCGGGCCAGAAATATCCTGTATGCTCAAGAGGTGTGTGTCCAAACTCGCCCCAGCCTCACGGAAACCAGCCTTGCGGGTACAGGCAGCTATTCACGGCCCCAGTATCAAAGTCCTACCGGTGCATTGTGTCTGTCTCAATAAAATTAATCTCTTTAAAGCCCAGCGTCTCACAAGAATACCTTCAGTGTTCCAGACTAAAAGGGCAAATATGTTTTTCAGATTCTGTTTTTATGGACGGATTAAAGTTTATTTTCCATAATAGGGCACCTAATAAAACTCATAAAGCTCTGTCAGTCTTACAGCTGGTGGCCTCATTTAACACTTTCACTTCGTAAATCATTTTACAGCTTACCAGGTGTTTCCAAAACTGAAAGGAAAGGAGGGGGAGAGAGAGAGAAAGGGGGGGGAAGAGAAATTAAAGTCACTTAAAATATAGATACACTCGTTTAGCGCTGGGTGCGTTTGCATTGTCGCTTGGACGGGCTTCAAAGAAGGTGTCGGTCCCAACGGGGGAGAAAAACCTTTTAATCAGGATTTCCCACGCTCTTTTGAAGTGCGGAGGCTCGTCCCCACGTGCAGGGAAAATCAAAGGCTCGGCGTGATTAGCGGGGCCGATACCGTGTGCGACACGCTCCGAGCTCCGAGCAGGGAGCGCCCGGCTCGGGGGGCTCCGAGCAGGGAGGGCCCGGCCCGGGGGGCTCCGAGCTCCGAGCAGGGAGCGCCCGGCCCGGGGGGCTCCGAGCTCCGAGCAGGGAGCGCCCGGCCCGGGGGGCTCCGAGCTCCGAGCAGGGAGCGCCCGGCCCGGGGGGCTCCGAACTCGAGCTCCGAGCTCCGAGCTCGCTCACGGAGCGCCTCGGGCGGGGAAGGCTCTGCCGGGGGGGCCCAGCCCGGAGGGGCCCCGATATCAGGCACAAGGCAGCCCAGGCAGTGGCTGGGGCGGAGCGGAACTCCCTGCCTGAGCCCGCAGCAGGGTCCCCCCGAACAGCTCCGGGGTGTCTCCGCATCCCCCGGCCCCATCCCCGGCCCCCGCATCCCCCGGCCCCATTCCCGCTCCCCGGCCCCTGCATCCCCCGGCCCCACTCCCGGCACCCTCACCCTGCTCCAGGAGCCTCCTGCTCCCCGCTCATCTCCCCCACACTGACCTTCCCGCACCCAGCCCGCGGTGCCCCGCTGGTGTTGGTGCGGTTGCTCTGCCTCAAGACCCAGCACATTTAGGGCTTTAATCTAAACTGCTGTTTGTAATTTCATTGTTCAGCCGGTTCCCTCCCCAGACGCAGTAGGTAAGAAACCTCTTAAAATTTTCATTGCTGTACTTGAGAAGTGGTAAGTATGAACGCGGAGCTTTGGTAGACATTTTGCTTTTAAAAGCAACGTGGTTTTAGGCATGGATGTCATTAACTGGCAATTTCACAAGCATTAAGTGCTAAAACAAAAGAACCAAAACAGGATCCATATGTTCGAGGTAAACCTGCTAAAAGTCTTTCAAAAGGGAAACCATAAATATATAATCTCCCTCAAGCTCTCCGTGAAAGTGCTGCGAAAGAAATACTCCGCTAGCAGAAAGACTATTGATTATTTCGGGAGTCCAAACTGGTCCATCCGAAACTAAGACATTCATGTTCGATTTCTCAGTGATTTCCCTGGCTCTCTAGCGGTTCTGTCTCTCACTCTCACGCTCCTTCCCTTGGTGCCTGCGGGGCTGGCACCGTGTGCCTGCTGCTCCCGTGGATCCTCCCCGCCTGCTTCCTGTCCCAGCTCCGATTCCTCTGCTTTCCACCAAGGCTTGCCAGGTGTCACCAGAGATGCCCCAGGACAGTGAATCTTATTGTAGATGCCCTTCTTCCTTTCCCAAATTTCCCCTGGTGCTGAGATACCCACCCTGTGCTTCAGCTGTGAAAGCAGGAGCAGAATTTGTTAATTCATTGTTCCAGGGAGCTCCTTGGTCGGCTGTTTGAATCCCAGGAACAACACACAGGACAAATAGTGGAAGGCATGAAGCTCCCAAGCTCCTTAGTCTCTCTTGGGTGCTGTGTAGTGACCAAATTACAGTATTTTCTGCCCCCCAAAATGGTCAGGTCTGGTCTGGCCAGAGTTAAATACCAGCTGCACATTTCTCTTAGAATTTCTCAGCAACTGTGACAAAGTTTTCATTTTTCACCAATACTCATGCAACCAGAATCACAGCAACAGTGGATTGAGGTTGCTCCATATTAAGAAGAGGTGGTTTTGTCTTTTCTGGGACTTTTAGCTTCATTTTTCTTGCCTTGAGGGTTGTGTAATGTCTCTACAAACAATTCTCTACAGGGCAGTAGATCCAGGAGGTATTTACTGTCTTCTCCCTACTCTGAAGACAGAAGAACTTTAATTTAACTAAGTCCTAGGAGGAAATGGAGGTGCCTGTATGGAAATGGGATCACCTGCAACATGCAGGAAACCAGAATGGTTTTTCTGTCATCACAAGCTACTATAAAATTAGGTTTTCCACTTCCTTTTAGAAAACCCCCAGAATTTTGCTGAATTAGTCTGAGACTGGTCTCTAAAATGAGTAAAGAACAATGATGTTTTCCTCTAGTACAACTCAGCAGAGGCAGTGGCTTGCAATGGATTTTGTAGCTGCAAGGCTTAGCTCCATTTCTCTGCCTGCAGGATATTTGCAAGCAGATCACAATTTCCTCTAATTAATCCACTATTTTAAATTATTATTCACAGGACTTCTGTGAATGTTCTTGGCCAATGGAGCCCTTTGGCAGGTCTGGAAAGGCAGTATGGATGCACAATGCAGAAGTTCCTGATCCAGCTCCCTCCTCTCTTCCCGCTCAGAGGAGATGGGGACAGAGAATTCCTGTCCCCATCCAGCTCTGCTTGGCTGTGGGTAATAATAATAATAAAATATCCATAAATAATGATAAAAAAACCAGCAGCCAGCATGGATTTTGATATAAGGCTGGGGCAGGGGAGGGATCTCAATTTAGAACACCTCAAGGGATGGGGCAGATTGTCCATTGCTTGTATCCCTGGATGGCCTTTCTGGAAAGGACGTGGAAGCCAAGCAGGAGCTGCTGAGCTGCCTCCAGGGCTGATTTCTGCAGTGTAATAGTGGCTGGCAGAGTGCTGGGGCCTGCCTGGACCATCTAATGATTCTTTCTGGACTTCAAAATGATAGATCTATAAAGCATGTATTGCTGTAGCAGCTAGGTGCAATTTTAGAAATGTTAATGAGTAATTACATAAAGGTTGTCCACAGTCATCGATGTTAATCACTGTTCTTTTGCCAGGGGTAATTAAGATGACACTTGAGCAGCATCAGCCAGTGGTTCCTGCTGTCTGGACTGTCTCCTTCTCCCCTCCCAGCTCCTGCTGCAGCTCTCACCCTCCTTCAGGGATCTCTCCTCTCCCTTCATTCCTGCCTGGCTTTTCTGAAGGGCCTTCTCACCACAGCCTGAGGATTTTAAAGCTGTTTAACAGCATTTCAGGTGGTACTGTGAGGGTGAGCTGGGGTGCTGGGAGAAGCAGATCTGGGTGATGTGAGCAGTGATCTGCTCCTGCTCAGAGCATCAGGGCACTCCCCTCAATAAATGGCTTGCTCAGACAATGTGTGCAAGCTACTTCACCTTCCTTGAGCCTCCACCTCAGGAAATGGCTGGTCTTCACACCTGGTTTTGCCTATTTGTGCATCTTGGAAACCTCAATAAATGGCAGTGGAGGAGATGGAATAACAGCTATCTAAGTGTGTGGTTTGCTGTGACAAAACCTGTGAATTTTGTCCACATTTTCACTCTTCAGCCTGTGCTCAGATTCCACTCAGTGTAACAGAGGTTCCAGGTGATGGAAAGGCCATGGTGGAGGTTTGAGCAGAGGTGTGATGGTGGAGGTTTGAGCAGAGGTGTGGTGCCCTGTCTGTGCCTCTGAAATGTGCCATTCCTGCACCCAAAATCTCATGGGTTCCTCTGGCTTTGGGGTGGGAGGAAGAAATCTCTTTCATCAGCTATGGATGGCAAAGTACCTGAATCCTCCACTCCTTTATTCCTCCAGATCTTCATCTCTAGGACTGATAATTGCATCTACAGGTTAGATTAGAGGGCAGGTTTTGGTAGCAGAGGAAAAAGGGACAACATTGAAAAGTCATAAATGTGCTCTTCTGCACATCTTCCTGTGCCTCTGACAGCTCCACCTCAGCCCTGGGCAGCCCTGGAGGAGGCCACTTCAGGGAAGGTGTCACTCAGCTTCAGACAGTGAGGGTGCCAAAAACCTGGCCAGGAGTAAAGGTTTGCTTCTCCAGCTCTTAGCAGCCTGAAGGTTCCTTAAACTCACAACCCCAGTGTGAACCTTCCCAAGAAGCAGCCCAGAAGCATGGATGGGTCTAGGCTCTCTCCAGATCTGATTGTCACACAGGTTTCAGACCAGAGATGAGAGATTTGAACTGATTCAAAACCCACAGCAGCTTTTGAGCTGATCTATTGCCTTCTGCTCAAGCTCTGAAGTGCTGGTGAAGAGCTCCCAGGAGCCTCCCTCCACAGCTTTTACCATCACAGGAACCCTCCAGCATTCTCAGGGGCTGTCCCTGCCTTTCTGCACCGCTTCCTCATCCCTGACACACAGTACCTGCATCATCCCTGGCATAACAAATATCCCCAAGGGACCTACACACAGTTTCAAACCATTTTGGTAGGGAAATTTGGAAAGTAAATACCATCTAGCCAATATTTTAAGGGTGATTTGAACTACAGAGTAAGGAAAAAAATTCCATTCAGAATCTAAGGCTTTGGCTGAGGAGGAAAGATAATTTTTTTAAGATACAAGCCTAGAAAATGCAATCAAGGTGAAATATTTTTCCTCAAGGTGACACCAAGCATATCTTGGGTTATTGTCTCTATATTAGAAAAATATATTGTTCTGTCCCCTGACTGTAACCAATGGCTGCTCTCCAGTGAACTTCAGTGCCTCCAACAATATTCCTGCTATTCCACACCAGAGCCATGAGGGCCTGTGCACCCAGGAGAGATTTGAGGGTACTCTTATCATCTGAACTGTAAAAGGTCCATAATGGAGTTTTTAATGAAAAATGTGTAATGCTTGGAAATCTTTCACTTATGAAAATGAAACAACCATTTCGCTGTAGCTGATAAAAGACTATTAAGGAACAATTCAAAAATGGTTTCTGCTTTAATTTTGCTCTGTACCTCTCATTCTAGTTCCATTACTCAGTCATTTTTAATTCACTTTGAAATGAATTCCACTCAATTCACACAAGGTGAGCTGGTTTTGGTGTGTTAAGAGTTCTGTCCTAGGACACAAGTTTTAAGGATTTTTTTGGTGCCAGCTGGCTCTTCCTAAGTCTATCCTTGATAGATGCTCATTCATTTCCTTAAAATGTTATTAGGGAAACCACGTGGTATCCAGTTTGGAATTGTGCATGCATCTAAATTAGGAGAAGGTTACTGTAATTAGCTTTAAAGCAAGGCTGCAGGTCACACCAGAATTTGGGGATAGCACAGCTGTTTCATACAGGCAGCTTTGCTGTCCATACCTGCAAGCCTCATGCTAAACTGTGCTTTACTGGAGGGTGAAGGAAAGTTCCTCCAGGAGATGAAATCACAAAAAGTGTCATATAGTAAAAGAGCCACAATCCTGAAATCAGTCCAACACAAAAAGTCTTGGGTAAAACATACACTCAGCCTTTTAAAAGTGACCCTAAAGGATCAAATTGTCTTCTGAAAACAAAATTGCTTTATCAACTGCAGGAAAAAAAATCACAAACTGACTCACACACAGGGGATGTAGCTGGGCACTAAGCTGCAATTACGATCAGTGCAACAAAAATTGGAGCATTAGAGTTGCCACTCACACATTTATTAAGCTGAAATCACTGTCGTGCACCGGCTGTGCCGCCGGGCTGTGGCTTTTCATGTGCGAAGTTCACGGGCAGAACAATGGGAATTGAACGATCCCAGATGTGCTGTGAGCCCCGTATTGGGTCGCACACCTTGGGCAGCAGCAGGCAGGGCAGCCCCGCTGCTCTGCACCTTGGGAGCACCCCTGATATCAGCCCCTCATCCCCGGACTGCAGGACAATGGAAAAATGTCAAGTGAAAAAAAGCCCTGCAGATACTTGGCTCGTTCAGGTGTGGCGTTAAAACCCTGCCAAAAGGACTTGTGTGTGATTTATCAGCGCAACACTCTGGCCAAAGCTAAAAACCAGACTTCACCGCCCTGTTAATTTTGATACAGAAAACAGAGAAAGTTTCAAACATTGCTGTCCAGCTTGAAAGAAAACAAAAATCGAAGCTGCCATAATAGCTGTGAGGATCGTGCTGTTTAAAGGGGGAATTGAAATTTTCTGCTACACAGCTAAAAATCAAACATCCGGCTTTTTGTTAAATGCATCTAAAGCAAATCACACCGGGTTTTCCAAGGGTCTGCTGGGAGTAAGGATTAGTGTTGCAACTGTAGCTGCTTGGCTTTCCAGCATATTGTATTTTTACCAATCCAAAACCCTTTTCTTCTCATGAAGTAACTCTCCCAAACCTGCTGTATGGAAGAATTTGGGACATTTTAAGTGGCATCTCCATTACTGGAACAATCAGGGACCATTTCTCAGAGGGGTTTGACCGGGGCTGCCAGACTAATGCTCAACAGGAAGAAACCTCAATGGGCTGTATTTGTGTATGTTATTGAACACTTATTCTGTGCAGACAAAGCACAATGTGTCCCAGCCAGGTGTAACTTCCCCAGCAGCCTCTGCTGGCAGGCAGAGCTTAGCGTGCAGTTCTGCAGGAAGGCAACTGTCACAGACACCTTTTATGGAAAATCCTTTCCTTAGGATTTTTCCTCCTGAGAAGCTGAGAGGCCTCAGGAACAAAATGTAAACATTGATTATCTCCTGCTGTGGAATGCAACAGGTGCATCTGTGATTGGCCCATGTTTGTTGTTTCTAATTAATGGCCAATCACAGTCAGCTGGCTTGGACAGAAAGCCTGAGACACAAGCCTTTGTTATCATTCCTTCTTATTCTATTCTTAGCTAGTCTTCTAAGGAAATCCTTTCTTCTATTCTTTTAGTTTTAATGTAATATATATAATAAAATAATAAATCAAGCCTTCTGAAACATGGAGTCAGATCCTCATCTCTTCCCTCAACCTGAGACCCCTGTGAACACCGTCACAGGCAAATGCCAGCATTTGGTCTTGCTGCTCTTTCAGAGACCTCACAGCCCTGCTAGGAGGAGGAGAGACTCTGGCAGGGCCACCTCTGCTGGGACAAGTTCTTTTCTCCAGGGTTAGAAGTATGATACCTGCAAAAAATTGTGCGTAATTTTGTATATACATTGTGTATAATATATGTTTAGACAGGAAGCACACATGCAGAATACCGATAAAATACATTATGCATATATATTTTAATATAAATACACATATAAATAAGTACAAAATCCTCTCTGCTTTCTTTTTCACGCATGCTTTATATCCTTGTAATGTAACAACCATTGAAGCAACAGCTTGCAGATGCCTCTGTACATCAACAGCAGAGTCTGCCAGGCCTGCACCTCTGTTGAGCTGTGGCAGTCTGGCCAGTAGGAGCGTGGAAAAAGTTGTTAAATATGACAAGATCCAAGACTCAGGAATTCACACACATCTTGGAATTGTCAGATTTCTGTCAGACTCACTGAATCACAGTGAGAGGATGGGACTTGTACAGAATCACCCACAAACCCTATCATTGATGTGACTACAGCACTGTGGGCTGGCATTCTACTTCTGCTGCTTTCCTTGAAAAGGGTTTTATGTTTTTGGGTTTTTTTTAATGATGTTTATACATAAATCTGCTGAATGCAAAATCCCAGGCAGGCAAGATCTGTTTTCTTCACAAACAAAACAATGGCTCTGATAACACTAATTTTGAACAAAACACATGAGCTCTTTGGGAGAAACAGTAATTCATGCAAATCTCAGCGTGTGGAAAAAAAAAAAAGCAATTGTAATTCTCAACTGTAAGGTTAAAACCATCTCCTCTAATTGCACAGCAACACCTGCATTGCACCACCTCAGGCAGCTGCAGCAAGGGAATGCTCACACCCATAAAACACTTGGCAGTGCTGCCACAGCAGCAAAGCTGGTCAGCTCCCAGCACCAAGCAAAGCCCTCACACCAGGCAGGGACAGGCAGCCTGGCACCTCTGGGCTAAGGAAGATGATTCAGAATTTATTTCCAGCAGAACAGCTGCCTCAAACCTGCCTGCTAGAGCAATGGGCTTCCATTTGTGTGTTCTTAAACCACCAACATGCTGGGTGTACCTAAACTCCTGCAAAAAGGGCAATTTAGTGGCTGCTGCAGTGCAGGAGGAACAATTTTTACTCAGAGAGTCCCATGGTTCCACAGCAGCTATTTCTAGGGGCTTGCACAGATTTTCTCTTGAGTCCATACTCCAAACTTTAAGTATAAGGTTTGGCATGGCTGGTTGTAAGGGGAGATGTTTACACACACCCCCTTAAGTTGTGACTTTTGTAACACCAAAATAGCATCAATTCTACTGCTTCCCAAACTTTGTTAATTGGTATGAATGCTAGAAAATATTGGAATTAATTTAATCACAATGAATTTTTATGTTTTGTACACTTAAAAGCTGCCAGTGGCATGGAACAGGCTGAAAAAAAAAAAACCAGGCTGAAAAAAGCATCTTACTTTGTTATTTTGATAAAAACCTCTTCTGCTGTCACTTTGCTGTGTAACCCAGGATTCTGAAAGGAGGTCTCTCTGTTCCCAGGACACCTTTTTCCCTAAAGCTTGCCCTATCCTCTCAGAGGAAAGGTGAGAAAAAACCAAGCAGCTCCCTGGCTGCTGGGGGAGGCACTTCTGCACCTGGAAATAGTACATCTGAGTAAGCAGAATATACTGCATTTAACAACTTGATTAAAAACTAAATTTTGCCAACAGGAAAAGATCAGTTGGTATCAAAGGCAAATTGGGAGGCACCAAAAGTAAATGGCCCATTGGACATCAGAGGCAAGTCTGGCTACAGAAACAGGGCTGACAACTCCAACACAGGTAGATCACAGGTGCACATTCCAGACAAGAAAGTACTTCCCTTCTCCACCCAATTTAAGGTCATTCCCTTCCTGGCAGGACAGCCAGAGTAAAGCTAACACAAACACAAAAGCATTTAGAAAAATGGCAGTTTAATGTGTAGTGGTTAGGTGACAAAAGAAAAAAAAAACATTTATAGAGCGTTACAGAAAGAAGTGTGCCTATTTTTATTAAGCATCCAAATGAAAAATGTGAACAAATTCTTAAGGGAGGTATTCTCCTCTTAAGACTCATATTGATGATATTGTTTAAGTCTAGAAAAATCTGATTAACACATGTGATTTGTCAACTCCAATTCTAAAGCTGTGAAAAACAGGCTAAAATAGCCATAAAAGTATGCTGTGATCTCTAAACCCAATATAATTGGGCAAAGACAGATCTTCAAGTTGCTTTGCTACAGCTTTGAATCCAACTGAAGATCCTTTCCTGACCCACAGTCAGGGAATCAATTCACAGAATTAGCAAATAACTTCCAACACTTTAAGAAAAAAGTCGATTTCCTCCCCAACCGACTCACCAGTGCTTGTGCCATCTAGTGGCCCCTTTCTTGAGGTGAGTACCAGGGCTCCTTATCAAAAGCCTTTAGTTGAGGCTGCTTCTTTTATTACTTTAAATGAAAGGCTAGAATATGCAATGCAGAACACCACTGCTGACAAAGTATCACAGAAGAGGAATTCACCCTCTTCTCCAGATACCAAAAGTCAACATGAAGCACTTGTCCCAAAAAGGGACATGACAAAATGACATTTTCTCTTTCTTCAAAAAGGCCTTGTATCCCCTTCAATTAAACCTCTAACTAGCACAGAGAGAGAAGCAACTGTTTACATAAAGAAAATGGATCCTTTAGGGTAAAACAGCTCTCCTCATTCCCAATTATTTAGGTCTGAAAGACCCCAGCTTGGTTTTTCTGTATGTTTTATTAGAAAAAATATAACTATAGCTTCAATTTGGGTTCTTTTGCCTCTAAAGCCTTGGTTGCTAGTTCCACTCTCTCTTTTAACAAGCCAGCTTCTTCAGCACTCTTTTGGGCTTGGGCATGCTTCAGTAAGAAGTGGGTGAGGAAGAGTTTCAAGCCTTCCCGCAGCATTTGCAGTTTGGGGTTGTCAGATATCCTGTAAAGATACAGATCAAAACCATCATTTAGTCTTCTCCCATTTCAGAAGTTTATCATCTTCTTCAAATAGAGCTGCAGAAAAAAAATCCAGCCTATAAAAGAAGTTTTATTGAAGAAGCTTTCAAATTACCAAGTCTACCTCGGTTTGGCAAGCAGCCCAAACACTCGACATACAACTGGCCTCAACAATAAAATGGAATATTGCAGCCCAAGGCTTGCTTTATGTAAACAATTACATTACAGCAAAGAACAAGGCAAACTCCATGTTCAAGCTTCCTTGTGCTGCTACATGACAGCTGAAACATCACTACCTGATTTTTTCAAACTTTATGTGATATTGCAAGTCTTATCCACTCAAGTCCTAAGCGTCTCTAAGGATGGAAGTTTCCCAGCCTCTCCAGGCAACCCTGTCCCATATCAAAAATAACATTTTTCAGAGAACATTGATGACAAACCCATTAAAAGTACCCCAAACATTTGTCTCTTTAGTATCACTTTCATTTTCCTTCTTAAGATACATCCTAGCAATGACAGCTGGCAGAGTGAATCCCACCCCACACAGGTGGTGCAGCAAAAAGGGAAACAGGGAATTACAGAGCTCTGCTCATGAAAATCCTGACCAAAATGATACATTGAATATCTGGAAGCCTTATTTTGCATGACACAGCTGCATCTCTGTCAGAGCCTGTACCAACACACACACAACACACTGGCCCCACTCAGCCAGGAAGAGCTCACACTTTAAGGGATGGAGGGCTGATGTGTGGAAAAGGCAGAGTGCAATTCCAAACAAAAAGGGCAAACTTCTTATCTTCTTAATTACTACTCAACAAGGGTTCTCTGGAGATGCCAGTGATCACTTACCTCATAAAAATGTCAGTAATTTCTTCCTCATCTGCTTTGGTTAACAGTGTGCTTAATACTTGTCGTAAGAAACGGACTTTGGGTTTGTCCAGTTCACTGAATTCAATTACCTGGCAGACAGAGAGGGACAATTAGATTAATTCAAGGATTTCAAACAGCTGCTCTTCTCTCCTAAATGAAGAACTTTTAGCACAGCAACTGGCCTCTGCATACACTGAGCCTTGAGTTTAGCACAGAATAATTACCTGAGAAGGCTGCCTCCAAAAGCCAATCAATAATGAAAGCAAAGAATCTTCTAAGGAACAGAAGGCTCCTGGTACCAGAATACCAGATGTCCTTTCTCAATTAGATAAATACTTTGTAAGTACCTGGCACAATCCATTTAATTGCCTGTTTAATACATTCCAGTTACTCTTCTAATAGAATTCTGTGGACTACCCATTCTGAAATCCAAGAAATCTACTCAGCACTTTCTTGTCTAATAAAAACAACATCAGCTAAAAACGATAGTACAAAAACCACTGGCAAAGCCTGCTAATGAAGGGGCCTCAGTTCCAGCTCTGGATACTCTAAAGGAAATAATCTCACAACTGCTCTTGATAAAGAAATGTAGAAATTCTCTATGCCTGGGTCACCAGAGGTTCCCTTCCCCAAATGACAACATTACCATAATCAGTTGGAACAATTTAGTAATTTTAAAACAAGTTTGTTTTCGCACAAACAACTAAAGTACCAGATAAGTAACACAGAAAATATGCCTTGCATAGAACTAGCAAATGCAGGGAAAACACAGAAGGATTTGAAAAGAAGACACACCAACCTTGAGAACTGAAAGTGGCAGTGATTTTGTCCTTATTAAGTGAGCCAACAGTGAAACCAAGTTGGAGATGGCAGCAGCTGACAGGTTTTCTAAGTCTCTGATTTTGTCCCAAATACTAAACTGAAATGTCACCTAGGGGTCAAAGGTAAAAAAATAATCCTACAAATCAAGTGGCTGTTTAATTGAGTAACATTAATTGAGTAACAACATAGCAAACCTTTTGACCTTGTATTCTTTATAAGCCCTCCTTTAATTAACAGAAATGCTTGATCAGACTGTTCCAATTATTTTAAAATGCATAAAACAGAAGAAATAAAACATTCAGCATTTCATTTCCTATTCAGATCTGACCATGAGTATGCCTTACTGAATGCTTAGCCATACCAGCAGAATTTTTCTTTGGGATTAAGGTATGCATCCATTCCCAGGCATTCAGTAAATCTCTTCCTAACCACAGTCATGACACAAAACCAACGAAGCAACAGATTTGTCTTTACCTGAAATCGTCTTTCATGCCCACAAAACTTGTTAGCCAAAAATGCATAGAAGGGGTTGAATGTCTTCTCCTGCAAGCAGCAGTAAAGGATGACATGAACTATTTCTCTCTCCTGCTGATCTTTCAGTCCAAGCCTAAAATTTAGCAAGAAATTGAGAATTATTTTGTAAGGGAAAAACTTGCTGACACAAAGTAAGAGCTACAGTCAACATCTGAGAGTAATACTTTAAAATCTTTCCACACATCACATTAAATTTTACTTGTTACAAAGTATCAAGTCTTTAAAACTCCTAATGGACTCCACCTCGTTGGCTAAACAAGTATCCTGGTACGGCTCTGGGGAAAAGCTGAAGCATTATGGGTGTAAAAGGAGGAGATGCAAAAGCAAGACCTCAAGAAACACAAGTGGAATGATAAAAGTATTATCATTGCCCAGGGAAGGCAAGGAATCCCACTGCATGTTTGCAGCTCTCCATGAACAGAAGAGAGGGCACAGAGGTTCCAGCAGTAGCACTGCACCCACAGGCACCACTACAAGGATTAAACTGTGAAACAAAGGCTAAATAGTGAAACAAGAACTGCAGGGTCCCATTGTGATCATCTCATGCTTGTACTTATGGTCATGGGAGGAAAACCAGCCTTTGGATCAGTGCAAGCCTATTTGGAGAAACATTTCCAGGACTCTTCACTTCTGTGTTATTTAGTAGGGATAAGAAAATATTCTTAGATGGTTTTTTCACTTGGTGATACGAATTTTTTAATTTCTGGGTCAAATCCATGCTACCTGATACATGAAATTCATTTTTGTTTGATAGCAGCCTAAGAGGATACAGTCAGTGATTACAAAGCACCTTAAAAAAAAAAAGCCTGGAGAAAAGACTGACATCTATCTATCTATCTATCTATCTATCTATCTATCTATCTATCTATCTATCTATTGTAGGCTGCCCCAGCATGAAGGCCAAGGACTGAGCAGCCTTTCCCCTCCAACAGCTGAGCAGTGTAAAAGAGGGCTGAGACACTCTGGCATGGAATGGTGACTAACTCACAATGCACCTGGTCTGTGATTTAACTTCCTAATGCTGCCAAATGCTTGGCAGCATTAAAACCAATTAAAATGAAAAATGCATCAAATTAGAATTTGAAAAATATCAAAGAAAATTCTTCTCATTGCTTCAAGTTCAAGTTTCACAGGGCATTAGTACAACTCAAGAGAACTTTCTAACCAAGTTTGACTCCACTGGAACTTGCCTTACTGTCTGTAGGGTAGCTGGTCAATACTTGATCCCTCCTTTGTACACAGCTCCAGACATCTGCATTGCATGAGACCACAGACAGCCCAGATTAACAGAGGAAACTCTTTGTTGAGCCCAAACTCCCTAGAATTTAAATTTTACAGTAGGAAAATCTGGGATGATTTCTAGGCTAATGAGCAGTAAAAATTGAGAAGTCTGCTCTTCCAAAAGGGGTCAGTACTGGAAGTGCTGTGTCTGTGTCATAACCCACCTGCTCTCCCATCAGCCAAGTTCCACCTGATTTCAGAGCAACAAAAGGATTTTTTACAAATGTACAGGTTTTCAGCCATCAGATTTGTATTTAATAGCTGACTTGGGAAGTTACATTGCAATCACTGGTCTGGAACACTCTGCTTTTACTTGATCATCATCACTCCTATCATGACTGGCTTATTTAGGAAATACTCATGTTGCCAGAGTTGTAACCAAGTGACAACACTTGGATATTCCATTTTCTTCCTACCTTCACTTCTTCACAGAACTAGAACTCCTAAGAATCTAAAATTGTAGTCTGGACTGTCTTTCATTGCTGAGTTTCACCATAAACCTGTGTAGATTTCATAAGCCTGGTATTCTTTGATAAAGAATGTGAAACCACCTCACTGATTCAATTATTCATGAGTTACAGTATTCCCATGAACTTGTATATTTTGATCCTGCTGTAAATGGGATAACTGCCTTTGAAGCAGGTTGTCACCAGCAGAAGCTGCCTCCAAGTAGTTAGTTATCATCAGCTGAAGCCCAAGACTATCAATGCCTCAAGATCAAAAATAGCAACTCTTAAATCCCCTTTTAAGTCAGTTCAAATTATATTAGTAGATACAGTCACTTTGGTAGTGAGTATTTAGCAAGATATTGAGAATCATTTTGTAAGGAAAAGCTTGCTGACACAAAGTTACCCTGAATGACACATCTCACTCCAATAGGATAGCTGAGCCTTTCATGAGTGGCTTAGTATTTTCTGACATGTGAAGTTTCTTGAATTTTTTATGTCTACAAAATAACTTCAAAAATTGCCTCTCCATCAAACTTAAGCAGCATTCATTCTCTCTCCTGAGTGAAACTGTGGTTTGTGAAGAAGGTGTGGCCTTTCAGCTGATGAAGAGCATCCAATCTCACTCTCTCCTCTGTCACCAGTGATGCTCCCAGCCCTCTTCACTGACACCTCTGCAATCACTCAGCCACTTCAGGCAGCTGTTCTGGCTCCAAACTAATACTTTCATCTGCAGTAAGGAGGAAAGGGACTAGAAAAACTATAGCAGCCTAGATTTCAAATAGTTTAAATTATCCTTTAACCACACCTCAACTCTGCCACAGAACTAGCAGCAGATGAATCAACAAGAGCAGCTAAAATATTTATTTATATGCTCTTCCTCATGAGACATCAAACATACAAATACAAACTCCCATACACTCTGGAGCACATGTTCACACTGAAGCTAGTTCCTTCACTGACAATTATGTGTACTTTCCATTATACTCTGCCAGATGTGGGCAGATTTAAGAATTCCTCTCTTTGAGTTTCCTGTATAAACATCAGCACCAACACACAGCAGGCAGCCTGCAGAGAGGTTTTCTGCCAAGCCTGTATGTATTCAGATTTGTGTATTAGCCTAAATAGCACAGATGAGAGTCAAGTCCAATTTGCAAATTGAGCTGCCAGGTCTTGGCAAGAGCTGCAGCAGCAGCTAATTTCTTTTAATTGAACAGGCCATATTAAGATATTGGAATGACTCCATCACAGTCTCAAGTCCAAGCTGTGTTTTGCAAAAGTGGCATTTAATCAAATATTAGTTGACTTTATTACAAAGTCTGTTTTGGTTTGGTAAGCAAATTTAAAAATTGCATGCCATCCTGGTAAGACAATACCCTTGAGTTACAAGGCTGAGACAGAAAAGTTCAGACCTGATCTGTCCCCTCCCAGCTCCTACAGACTTACAAATAATATTCTGACCAACGCAAGGAATAGCTTAGTTTGAGCTCCTCCCTGATCACATCTTCTGAAGAGCTGCTTGTCAAGAGGTAAGGGAACTGGTCTTCATGTGAAACAAACCCAAAGCTAATAAACTCTGCAAGAGGGAAGTGGAGGTGCTAGAGCACAACCAGGTCATGCAAGTATGGGCAGAGATGGCTTAAGAAGGTGGCAAGAAATCAAAGAAGTGGCAGTAGCATAGAAATCACAGCAATCCAGCAAAAAACCCAAGAGATATTCTGCAGTGGCTTCTGGGCTGCCTCTGTATGGAAACAAACCTGCAGCAGCCTTCCATCCACTCTGCTGGGACACACAGGCTCCTCACATCAGAATCTTCATAATCACAGTTACAGCCAGGAGAAACAACAACAGGGGCTATTCCTTTCCTCTGACTGCCAGTCAGTTCTGCCTGCCTCCATTAATCCTGACACCAGGCTCTGGTTCCTTCTCCTGCCCTTTTACCCTGTGTAGATCCCTTGCTATGCACTTTTAAATTGCATTATCATCTGAATGCTCTTAAGCCTAGACCAGAAATTCTGCATTTACAACCTGTTTTTAGTTCTGGGCTGATTTCTGTACTTACTTCAGAAGTTTTTCAAAGGCATCCATGAAGTCTTCACTCGTCATCAAGACACAAAAAATACTTCTCCTGATATCTGTGTTCATTCTCAGCTTACGAGCAAGCTCCATTATTTTTGAACTCACCTGAAAATAAAGTTATATGCTATTTTATTTCTGTTTGCCTTAAATAACACCATCAGTGAAGCTCTCCAGTAAACCACAAATCACCAATCCAAAGGTCCTGAGCTTTTGTCCAGAGGCACAGGCATCATCAGGAGCTTTTTCAACTATGGAAATACATTTTAATCTACTATAATTGTGCCAATTAATTTTAAGACATGCTTCTTTAACATAAGTAATTCACCATGACCATCTCATCACATTACTTTTGGAATCACCTTGGAGATATGCCACAGACAGACACCACAACCTGTCAGAATCTCTTCTAGCAAATCCACTGTTGAATCAAGTCTCTTCTTTCACCTTAGCAATTCCACAGGGTAAGAAAAAACAAGCTATAGCATATTTGTACAGTAACAGCTGTTATAAAGCACATGAGCACAATGTTTAAAAAAAGAGAGCAGAATTTACAGTCCAAAAGCTTGGTCTTACAAGAGCATGGGAAAGATTTTTGGTGGGCTCTGAAATGAACTTACTGACAAATCTTCAAGAGATCATAAACATTTAGACTTTAAATTTGGATTTACCTTTCCTACATGCAGCTTTTGCTGAGCCTGGCTTTTGGTATCACTGATCATTGGTGCTCCACTCCAGGATGAGCCCACGATCCACCAGCGCCCGACCTGGTCAGCGCTGAGCAGAGACTCCAGGGACACGCGGAGCTGGGTGTCCTTTCCTGAACCACTGCTGTGAACCTTGAATGGCAAACCAAAAGTAAAAAACAACAAAAAAGCTTTTATTTGAAACTTTTTCTTTCTTCTTACAGAAAACAAGTACTTTAATTACTTAAAATTGTTTTTAAACAAAAACTTGAAACATACAAATTTGTATCTTCATAAAGGTCTTCCTATGTTTCCTCCCTAATCTTTGTTTCAATCAGCAACCTGAAAAGAATTTACAAGCTTCCCATATGATGTAATTTTTTAAATGCATAAAGTTGCATAAATCTACATGTAGAAGCTCTTGGGTGTTTTACTTGAAAAAAGAGATACTAACCTAAAAAGTAGACATCTTCCAATCACAAAGTTCGATTAGAATTCAGAGGATGCTGACATTGCATCAATGTATACAAATAATGACACAACAAACTGCCTTATGTGTTGTACAGCTCAAATAACAAAAATTTTAAACTCTGAACAAAATAAGAATTTTCAACAACAGAGTCTAGAAGTGCATCAGAAAGACTGCAAAAAATTAAGAGAGGAAATCCTACAGATCTAGGTTACCTAGCTTGTTTTTGCCTGGCCTCTTAAGCTGATATGCACATCCTGCACTGATAAATTACTTTCATCCCTTTTATACTGGGTTGTTCTAGACAAAGTGCCCGTTCTGTCAAAAAAAAAAAAAACTCAAAAAACACACCAACAAAGAATCCCCAAGAAAGCTGAAATACAATACAAATAATTACTCCTGGATTAAGGACAACAAGGCTACACCAGCCAAGCAAGTTCTCACCAGAGCTCTCTGCAATTTGCGGAGTCTTTCAACTGGCTCAGGATCATAGCCAGGGATCTTCCTCATGTCATTGTTCCTGAGTGCCAGCATGGTCTCCAGCATGAACCGAACCTGTGGGGAAAAGAAACAGTTCTGTCAATTCTAAGCTGTGGGTTTATTAAACAAAGTAAAAGAGTGTACTTTGAAATTACTACTCTGTGAGAATAAGCAGCTCAGCTGCCAATATATACCAAAATTTAAATACAACATGTTTGCTTTTATCCCTATTACACTAATTTGTGTACAAGATTCATCTGCTAAACACCTGACTGTTTTTTGAAGTGTACAAACTATCATGAAACACAAAACCTGTCCACTACATAAGACACAAACCAGTCGTGCCCCACCCATCATGAGCATTTCGGCACCTGCGTCCTAAGAACTAATGAAGAAAAACAAACAAGAAGAATGCAAATAACTGAATGTCACACTAATGGTCATTTAGAACCTGAATAGAATGTAGCAGAAAATGTTCCTGTAAATTAAACTATGTATCCAAGTACTTATTACAGGCTGTTGAGAATATGAAATCTTTAGAACAAACACATACCCTTGTCTGATCCTGGAATTTCTTCTCTGCTGTGCTTGCTTTCCTCTGGGCCTCAGTGATCAGTTCTTTCAAAGCCAATGCATCATCTTTTCTTAAGGAAAAGCCCACATTTTTCAGAAGAAACAGAATCAGCTCAATCTCTTTTTCAGTGAAAGTGCTAACAAGCTTTTTCAGAATATCAAAGATCAGCAGGCAATGAACCACATGGAAGTTATACAGATGAGCAATCAAGGCAAGCAGATTTTCACATTCCTTCCCTTCAGCATCACTTTTACAGAGTTCATCAAATTTCTTCACCACAGCTTCCAAAAAGTGAGCACCGACCTGGCAACAATTCCATTAGGGAAAAAAAAAATCCAGCAGTTAACTCTAAGCAGATTTTACAGACATCTGTAAAACTCATTTTTGGGTCACTGCCACTATTAATTTTAAAGAAATACTGTTGTTCCTTTCAACCAATACGCATGTTCTACATTTACATACACAAATATTTAAGTGGTGTGACATTTTTGTAGAAGTCCATGTTATTTACACCTCACATTTGACACCCAGTTGCCTTTTAAAGCCTGTGCAAGAAAAACAAATATTATGAACCTACTGTATACATACACCAGCATTTATTTACATAATATTCATGGACACATATTAGCATCTTTCCAGCTGTCAGACCAGCATGCTGTTACTGCTAGCCATTCATCCAGGAAAAGCTGCATGTCAAAAAGCAAACACATTCCTGAGTGTGGCATTCCAGAACAAAATCCTTAACAGAAGGATAAAAAATAATATTGTGAAAAAAACCCCAAAATACCAAGTTTTCACAGTTGCTGAGCATAAGGTGCAGTGGTACAGCTGGGAAAAAAAATTTTGGAATATATTTATTTCTGAAGAGTGAACTGATGCTAAAGGCTGGGATTAGAAAGTCTACAGGCTCGAAAACACAGGGAGGCAATGAATACATTGCTGCTAAGTAAGACCCTCACCCATTTTTATTGTGCTAAAATCTGCTGACCTTAAGAAAAAACAGAAATCCAGCAGCAGTACTGACCTGCATTTCAAGCCCTGACCCAGCTTGGGTGTTAACTACGCAATGGTGCACAAATTTATAAACACAGGGCAACTTCTGCATTGCTCAACCAAATCTTCAGTGCAGCTGCACAGTCACACTTTCACGTAATGCATATTGTACATTTATTTTACAGAAACATTGTATTTGCAGTCAGAACTGCCTTTCAAGCAGCAAAGAGGGACAAAATAAAAGTTTAATGCCAAGGCTACATGGAGAAAGCTGCTTTAATTGCATCCATCTGATATTTAATATGGTTTCAGAGCCAGCATTCAGGCCACTGTATGACAAACTGAAAAACTTGCAATAATACATCTTTTGCATTGAGATGTGGGGGGAAGAAAAAAAGAGTAATCTAACAGGAATACACAGTTGAAACAACTTTGTTTCCTCACAGACATTTCACTGCAATTAGCTAAGATATTGCTTTTGACATCAGGAGCTTCAGCATCAGCTTGGGTAAGAAGGATTTCACCTCATCCATCAGACTCAAAAACACAAAGCAAAATTGCCTCCAAGAATTGCCATGCTTTTTGAAGAATAACTTAATTTCGCTAATGATTTGCATGATTTGCTTAGAAAAGAAGTTTATCCACCATTGTAAAAGTATTCCCGCATTTGCAACATTTTTGTTATCTGGATACACATAGTTCAAAACCAATACCCTCATGTATCCATGAGAACAGAAACTGATTAGTGTAGCTAAAGGGAAGAGAAGCTGAAGTTAGAAACTTTGAAGGTTAGAAATTTTTCTACTGGTTGCAGAAAGATTGTGATGAAAAAAGGATGGGTTTATAAGAGACCAGTAGTAACTGATGGAGGAGATAAAATCAGATAAAGCACTGCACTTAGACCCTTTCACTTGTGGAAGCCTTGCAAATAAGCCACAAAATACTGATGAAACTCAACTAAAGATGCTTGTCAGTGCCACATAGTCAAAAATGACAAGGCAATTAACAGAATGTTAATGAAAACACTCTACAATGTGTATTATTATAAAAAATTTGTCCCAAGCACAAGAATTACCTCAATTCCTACATTATGATGAAGGATGCTGACCAGAAGGACGTGCTCCATCAGGAGTCTTGCAGGCATGGCAACTGCAGTGACACAGGCACTCATGAGAATGTCTGTCAGAGTGTCATTCATGTCCTTTCTGCTGTTGGCCATGTACAGCTCTTCCATCTGTCCACTGATGGAGGACAGATTTGGTTCACTCAGCCTAAGGAGAAACAAAATCCAATGTTCACTTTTACTCTCCTTACATGGTTCCACAATTTTGAGTTCACCCAACAAACAGCTATTCTTTTTAGAGAAACTAGCTTGACTTCAGGAGAAAAGACTGAAGATTGATAAGATTACAGGAAGGAACTTTTTGTATTTTTTTTTTGTGTTTAGTAAACTAAAAAAGTATAGTACATTTAATTCTGGTGTAGTTAAAAAAAATACATGTAAAAATGTGTTAACAACAGGATTTACAAAGTACTGTCAATCTGCTTACTGAACAGATTTATTACAAAAGAGACTGGTTTGAGCAGTTTTAACTGTGGCACATCAGAGTCTTTGAAGAAGTTAAGTATGAAAATAATTCATAATTTAACATATATGGTATATCAAATTTCAAATGACTGAACAAACTCTAGTCTATGTTTTACAGGTAACAGATGAAAATTGCCAATAGATTCCTGATTTAAAAAAAAACTCTAAAATTGAAATGAATATTAATTACTTTTTCTGTTCTGCAGTACTTTAACCTAGGAAGGGCTGCTCTCTCTCAGTTGTAGTATTGGGAGAAATTTAATTTATTAAAAAAACCCCACAACAAATCAAAACCTCTTTTCTTCTGGGTTTTTTTTTTAATAAGCATACTCCAACTGACAGTGAATTATACCTAGCACTTGCAGGGAACTGCTGTGTGGAATCCAGCCCAATCTTAAATTTATTTTCTAGATTTTTCAACATCTATAATGACTAACTTTGAAGAATTTATACCAATAAAGATAATTATTCTTAAAAATAGCAGACATGATTGCCAACTTAAAATCAGTTTGTGAAGAGAAAAGTCACATCCTTGCCACCTGGGCTTGAATGATGAGCACTGTCACATTGATCCAGAAAGATTAATTACTTTTTCCTCATTACACTACCTATTAATGAGGCCATTCACCATTTTCTTCAGTCTTCCCAATTCTTCTCTTTTCTTGTCATCAAGTGTCTCCTGTGCTTTCCTTATTTGAGGAGGAACATACTTTGTAGCACCTTGATTATCACTCTTAGGAGGAAAACAAGAAAACAAGGAATCAGATGAGACCAGTATCTTAAACACTTGAACACAAATATACATTTGTATTTAAGATTAAAGTAACAAACTTTTAGTTAAGGATATATCTTACCATCTAATAATCAATGCCAAAGGAACAACATGAAAAAAAGAAGCAGGCAAAAAATTACCCTTTGTGACAAACTTGATAGCAGCAAAGCCCCTCTTCTCTAACTTTCTTAAAGTTATGGTTATTAAAACCTGGCATCTTAAGTCTTGGTTTTACTCAAGTTATATTTAGGCCCATGAAGGCTAAATGCCCTGTGTGACCTCCTCTCCTCCACCCATTCAACAAGACCTAATACTGGCAGAACCTCTAAGATCGTTCAGAAAGTAACATTTCAGTGTGTAACCGCTGCTGATTTCAACACAACACCTACTGCCAAGGCAGTCATTAAAAATAAACAAAGCCCCCTCTGAAAAAGGGCTTGATCATATTCCTACACTCTAATGCCAGGGCAGCCCCTTTTATTTGCAGATTTCTCACACAGCTCCCACATGCCTTGTGCTGTAGGGTATTCTCTCCCACCAGCCTGACTCGGTGTGGAAACCCAGGGCACTGGGAATATTTCTCTGCGTGCTCTGGGGTGCCTTGACCACGAGGGCAGCACTGACTTTGACCCTCATTCATGGAGAAAGTTTCCCAGACTTCAAGATAGACCAGAATCCACCAAAATGTGAAATGGATTATAGAGAGTAGTGTAAGTATGTCACTTGGTGAGAAATTGAGGTTTTAGGATTTTTAGTATGTTGTGGATGGAAGCAAGATGGAGGGCACAGGGTGTTGTCCTGGGTTTCTTCTTCATGCTTCTTCTTCCTTCTTCTCCATGGGTTCGGGTGGCATTTTGTAATTGGGCAGAAAATTCCGCATGGCAGCTCTTTGGGATCAGTTATTGGGTTAAAAGGGAAATAATCTGAGTGTCAGTTCTTAATTGGATAGTTTAGTCTTAAAAGACCTTGGAACAAGACATTGTTGGCCATTTTGTGCCTTCTAATGAAAAGCTGCCAAACTCACAGTAGTGAGACTGTTTTACTGATACAAAATAATAAACACTTGAGTCTGAACACGAACTACTGTCTCAAGCGCCTTCAATCCAGACCTAGAGAAACCAACGACCAGTACCTGGGACCCTCACAGCTCGGGAACTCTCCCTCCACGCCTAACAAGTGTCTCCAGGACCTGGCAGACCCCTCAAGTCAACAGTGTCGCCGTCCCGGTTTAGAACCAGGACAACGCTCCACGTGGCCCGAGTGGACAGTGAACACCTGGGCCTAACAGCGGCCATGCAACTCTGCTCAGGTTGCGGGATGTGCTTTGGGAAGCAGGTCTGTGCTATCCGGGGCGAACATCCTACCTCTGCCTCCTCCTCCTCGCTCGAGGGCTCGCTGGCCTCTGGCACTCCGCCGTCCTCGGGGGAGGAGCTCTCGCTCTCCCAATGTCCTTCCGCGTCGGAGGGCTCTGAGGCGTCTTCCTGAGCCTCCTCGTCCTCACTATCTTCCTCGTCCTCATCATCCTCCTCATCCTCGCCATCCTCCTCGTCCTCGCCATCCTCCTCCATCCCCGGCGGGCGTTCCCGGGGTCCCGGCTCGGTGTCCCCCTGCTCGGTCTCGTCGTCGCTGCTGTCGCAGAGCTGGCTGAGCCCGGCCCGTGTGCCCAGCGCTCCCAGCACGTATCCCAACCCGTCCCGCAGGAAGCTCTGCGGAAGCCGCTCGGCCGCGGGCCCCTCCTGCTTCTTGCGCCGCTTCCCGAGCCCCAGCTGCCGCTCAAGCCGCCGGATCTCCTTCTCCTCCTCCTCGTTGGCTTGCAGCAGGGCCCGTTTCCGCGCCGAGGTGGCTGCGGCGGCGGAGGGGGCCTCAAGGGCTGTCGGTGCCGGTGCCGACACCGGCCTAGCCCGCTGCTTCCCAGCGGCGGGCGATGCCGGGGCTCCGGGGCGGGCGGCAGGAGCCGGCTTGGCCTGGGCCGGCTTGGACTGGGCTGGCTTGGCTGGAGCGGCCTTGGCCGAAGTTGGTTTGGCCGGGGCCGGCTTCGCTGGAGCGGGCTTGGCTGGAGAGGACTTGGCCGGGGCGGTGGGAGCCTCCACCAGCTCTCCGCGTTGGAGTCGGCGGCGGCGGCTCCGCTTTAGTCGGCGCTTCTCCTTCCTGGCTTCCCGGCGGCTCCTGCGATTGTACCTCTCCGAGTCTTTGAGCAGGGCCAGCGACGGCTGTCCGCCTGCCGCCTGCACGTAATCCTGCACTGCCTGCCGCAGCCGGTCCAGTTTCCCGCCGCGGTGGGCGCGGGCAGCCGCCCCTCGCTTCATCCTGCCCGCAGCCACACCGCGCCTGGGCGCCGCCATCTTGGAGAGGGGCCGGGCTGCCGCTTCCGGCGCGCGGCCGCCATGCTGGGCACAGCGCCCCCTGCTGGGCGCGGGCGGCCGTGGCACTGAGGGGACGCGACCTTGGAGCGCCGCTTCAGAGGCGCTCGGTCGGTAGGGGTGCCCTCGTTTGTGCTCGTGTATTTAAGAATCACAGAACAAATTAGGTCGGAAAAGACCTCTGAGATTATCGAGTCCAACCTATGACCGAACACCATCGCGGCAACTAGACCGCGGCATTAAGTACAATGCTTAAAAAACACCTCCAGGGACCGGGGCTCCACCACGTCCCTGGGCCGTCCATTGCAGTCACCCTTTCTGTAAAGAAATTTCTCCTGATGTCCAACCTGAACATCCTCTGGTGCAGTTTGAGGCTGTGTCTCCTCATCCTATCACTTGTTACCTGGGAGAAGGTCCTGACCCCCACCTGGCCACAGCCACCTTGCAGGTGGTTGTCGAGAGTGACAAGGTCGCTCCTAAACCTCCTTTTCTCCAGGCTAAGCAACCCCAGCTCCCTCAGCCACTGCTTATAGATTTATGCTACAGACTCTTCACCAGTTTTTAGACATGTTCCAGAAAGAAAATACAAGGCTTGTCCCTCTTACACCAGGGACTGGAGCAATTTGTCCATCACAGCCCTGGGCTGTGATCACAAGGCTCCTGTCACTATAGGACATGAAACAACACAAGTGCACACACCGCTGCTCTCAAGGTGAAGAAAAAGGAAGTTTCTTTTCTGATTCCAACATTTGTAGTTTTCCAAAAGTGACAGTGGATTGAGTGGTGAAAGTGCCACCTCTCCAATGACACTGGACAAAGCAACAGTCCATCAAATTTCTCCTCCTCCATAAAAGAATGCAAAACAATAAGTTATTTACAGAAAGTGTGTGAGAAAGTTTGCTACAAGAATGTAAACATCAGAAGGCTTAGAAAATCTTAAAAAATCAGGGCCACAGGCTCCCATGGGGCATGAGGCTCTCGCTGATGCCTCTTGAGAAGCTGAGGGACACCAACCCCTGGCCACCCCTCCACCTGCCTAGACCCACATTTTAAACCTCTTCCAATACTGCCAAGGTCAAGTGTCTCTTCCTGAGTGTGCCAGAACCAATATCCATGTCCATGGTCTTCTGTAGAGGGGGTGCAGATGGATGAGAAGCTGTTCATGAGGCATCAGTGTTTCCTTGTGGCCAAGAAAGCCATGGCATCCTCAAGTGCATTTGGAAGGGCATTGCCAGCAGGTCAGGGAGGTGATGCTGCCTCTCTGCTCAGCTCTTGTGAGGCACATCTGGAATGCTGTGTGCAGTTCTGGGCTCCTCAGGGCAAGACAGACATGGAGCTCCTGGAGCAAGTCCAGTGGAGGGTATAAAGAGGAAATAAAGGACTGGAGCATCTCTCTTATGAGAAAAGGCTGAGGGAGCAGGGCCTGTTCGGCCTCTAAAAGAGATGAATGAGAGGGGACCTCATTAATGTATATAAATGTCTATGGGAAGGTGTCACAGACATCTTTTCATTAAAATCCTTTCTTAAGATTTTTCCTGCTGGAGCTGAGAAGTTTCAGCAACAAAAGTAAACAATTGTTATCTGCTGATGTGGAATGCAACAGGTCTACCTGTGATTGGCCCATGTTAGGTGTGTATAATAAAGGGCCAATCAAGGACTGAGCTGTCTCTGGGACAGAGTCGGAGAGAGGTCCTTTGTTATCATTCTTTTCTATTCTTAGCTTGCCTTCTGAGAACTTTTCCTTGTATTCTTTTTAGTATAGTTACAATGTAGTATATATATCATAAAATAATAAATCAAACCTTCTGATCATAGACTCAACATTTTCGTCTCTCTCTCATCCTGCAAACCCTTGTGACCACGGTCACAGGAGGGTGTCAAGAGGATGGACCAGGCTCTTCTCAGTGGTACCAAGCAATAGCACAAAGGGCAGTGGGCAGGAACTGATGCACAGAAGTTCCACCCTGTTGTGTGGGTGACCGTGCACTGGAACAGATTGCCCAGAGAGCATGTGGAGTCTCCCTTACTGCAGGAATTCCAGAAGCACCTGGATGCATTCCTGTGCTGGGTGCTCTGGGATGACCCTGCTTGAGCAGGGACGTTGGCCCAGATGACGCACTCTGACCCATTCTGGCATTCTGTGACTGGTGCCAACGTCTCTTGGGGCATTTCCACCCTCACCAGAGTTCAGGACAAGGTGATGCCACTGCTGGGGCCTGTGCCTCTGCAACAGGCATGCATCCTCCTGGCTCTGCACAGCTGGTGACAGCTTGTCTGTCATCCATGTGATCAGAGGAAATTAAATGTCCCATGGCAGTTTGCTGCTGTCAGCAGGAAAACCAATTGGTCAAGCTTATTTTTAGTCTCTGCTGTACTCCAGACTTATGGAGCCTGCTGGGTGTGTGCCAGTTATGTCTGGCAGATGACTGGAGCTCCCCAAAACACAGAATTTTCCCAAGTTTCATTGAAAACTGGGCAGAGGAAAGAATTTCTTGGCTGTACAAAGAGCCTCAAGATGAGCCTAGACATTAGCAGACATGAGAAAAACACAAATGAAAGCCAGCACACAAGAGCCACTTTCAGAAAAGGAGTTGGTCTTGAACCTGCTGTGGGGGCCAAATCCAGATAAGTCAGGTTCCATTTTGTTTGTCATGGTACTCCTGATCTCTTTTGGACAATGAACTACTGCACAGGACTTATATTTTTCCTGACAATTTATTATGGCTTTATTACTCAGAAGATTATTTTTGTCTTTCTATGCATGTTTCCATACTCTCTGATTACATCATATGTCCTAGTTGACCCATGCCTCAGAAATTCAGCTTTCTCAAGGCTGATGCATAATGAATCTTTCATCCTCACTGACAAAATATGTTGCATTGATTTGTCAAGGCATTCCTTTTGCTACATTTTAAACTATATATTATGTTGTAATTTATTGCCAGGCCACTCTTTATTCATGCACAGACAGCTCACATGCATTTTGCATCCTATTTATAGATTTATTGATAACAGTAATCCAGCAGCATGCCAGAATGCAAGATAAATACAGCTGAATATAATTTGAGAAAATATTAGGTGCTTTTAGGACCCTAAGATTTGCATCTTTCTTGTGTCTAATAATGTAATTTGTTAGTCAGGGAAAGAGAGCTTTCCAATAATGGGAAATTTCATGTATCTTCAAAGAGAGAAAATGCCATTATTTGCCTTCTTCAATAATTCATGTCACAAAGCAAAATGTGAAGAGCATGTATTTTGCTAAACTGCATAATCCCAAATTTGGGCTAAAATAGGCATGTTACTTTTGCAAAATGTATGAATAGAATTATTATTACCTGTTTTTGAAGTAAAAATAATTTCAAAGAATTAAAACAATATTTCAGACAAAGTATAAATACCATAGTCAAGAAAAAATAATATTTAAAGAAATACCAATCTGCTTAATAGACTAATCTAGCATTCAAATCTAGTGATGCCTTATCAAAAGAGATACATTACAACAAATATGTCAGATCCTATCCCAGAATATTGTGGCTTATTATTTTACATTTACCAATTTGGCTTTGAGTAACTGGTAAATACAGTCTTCTTAAGGTCTAAAATATGAATACATTAGAAACTCCTGCCAAGGACTCTTCCAACATTCCTGTGTTGTCTAAATACCAGAAAAGGGAGGAAATCCAATTTCTATTTCACAAATTTCACTTTTAGATCTCTGCATCATGTGAGCATCACTTACCAAACAGGAATTTGGAACTGAGGGAACATTTTGAAATTGTTCTTTGTTTTGACAGTGATCCCACATCAGAGAACAAGCCACGAGGGCAGGCTTCACATTTGCAATGAAATTGAGCATAATGGCATGATTCACTGGAAATGAAAGTTCATATACAATTGTTGCTTCCTGCTGAGATAATCTTTGTTAGCAGGTTTCCTTTCCTATCACTTTATATTAATGGATTATTATTTTCCAGCCCTCAGCAGAATGAGCAGAACACAATTCCTTTAGCTGCCTGTCTGCTATTGTCTCCTGATCCCCTCCCACATGCCATGAAATTGTGCCTTAGTGACTGCATAATGCACATAGGTAGGTTCTGGCTCTCTTGTAATTTGCAGCTATTGAGAATATTTATCACCACAGGAAATATCCAAGCAGCGCCAGAATGACTTTTAGACTGAGCTCATAAGGGTGGCTCTTTGTTCTCATCAATGGAGAAAACAACCTGATTAAGGTAAGAACATGGCTTTAAATACAAAGCCTTTTTGATTCTATAAAATAGAAGCTTCTGGCCAGAATGAGTTTATTCTGAGGAGAGAGAGCCTCTGAAGAGTGCAAGTGACTCTGCCATGAGTACCCAGCACAGCATCCATCTACTGCCCCATGTCATACTGTCACCACTGGGATCAGCAGAACTGAAATTTGGTCTGTGGAAGGGCACTTTTCTTCTGGAAAGCATTTTCCAGAGTCTCAAGGCAGTACAAAGTTGCTGGTTCTTCAGATGTGTTTCAGTCCCATCTATTGCAGAAGGTATTGGTAGGTGAAGAAAGTGGTTTCTGTAGTGTTTTAAAGATACATCTCCATTGCTCAGAATCTTGGTGGGTTTTTTTTGGTTGTTGGTTTGTTGAGGGTTTGTTTATTTGTTTGTTTCTTTTGTTGGGTTTTGGTTTGGTTTGGTTTTGGTTTTTTTTCCCAGGGTGTGTGTGTGCTAAGCAATTCCTGCAGTCTAGGTCTGTAGACAGCTTAGCCAGGCATGCTGAAAACTGACTACACAAGTCTAGAAAAATATCTCTTCTGGCACTTTCTCCCACATTTCCATCATCTTTGTACCAGACCTTGGGCTGGTCATTTATCTTCCTTCTGCTGCCTTGCTACAAAATGAGCTTCCTTCCATCATTGTGAGACGAAAGCCACACAAGTGGATCCTTGTGGATCTCCAGGTTTGTTGGCTGAGGAAGTTCCACCCAGAGCACCTCCCCTTGAGGTGTAATTCCTGCCTCTTCTCTTCCTCAACAGATGTGCTGACTGAAAGATTTGCTGAGTTTTTAATATAATTCCTTTCTTTTAGTCCCTGAAATCAATGCCATTTGAGTCAGTGCTTGCTGGTGGTACTCTTTAAAAGAGATCTGCCATTAGTCTGAGTTCATTTAGGCTGTTTGATTGAGACAAATTAGAAAGTAACCTTGAGCATTTCACATGAGGATGTCTGGAGCTTTCCCCCTCTCCTCCAAAAATGTAGAAGATGAAAGTGGAAACCTCAGCTGGCAAAACTCAAGTAGGGAGAAAATACATATTCACTGATTTAAATCATTAATATATTTTAGTTCATTGGAAGAAGGGAGTGGGTACTAAAGGTTATTATTTAGATAAATGATCCAAAAGACAAGCATAAAAAAGACAGATATGCTGAGTGAAAGCAGAAACCCATTTCCCCAATCCATTAGCATTTTTAGTTTTAAACTATAAGGAGATTATCTAATGTGTTGCACAAGGATGACTGAAAAAATGCAATCAGATTACTTTCTTGCTATTGAAGGGAAGAGGTAAATTTCAACTAAAATGAGCTTATAAATTAGTGTTTTGTGCCCATCACAGTTTAAAAATAAACAATTGTAAATCAGACTAGCACCATTGATCAAA
This sequence comes from Zonotrichia albicollis, assembly GCF_047830755.1. NCBI lineage: Eukaryota > Metazoa > Chordata > Aves > Passeriformes > Passerellidae > Zonotrichia > Zonotrichia albicollis. The sequence goes on along the minus strand of NC_133819.1, from coordinate 8,767,127 downwards.
GTCCCACATTATGGCACTTTGCATTTTTCACACAAAATTTATATAATCAAAGCTTCTGTGCCAAGAATTGTCTCTGTGGGAGACTTAGTGCTAAACACCAACCTTATCTAATGAACACTTGTATTGTCATTTAGAAGGCAGTTTTCACCAGAAACCTGTACATGCATACCAAGGGATCCTTTTCCCTCTGTTCTTTCTCCTTTGTTGTTAATTACTTAGCTTTAACATCCCAGCTGGAATTCTGTTCCCCGAAGATCAGACTTTATTAGCTATTTCTTTAATTCTGACAAGGCAACTTCAGAAAAAGGACACTTAGAATAACACTCCAGAACAAATACCTGGGAAGGCTTGAATTCAACAAACAAATTCCCTAAACTTAACAGGTACTGTCACTTTGTTAAAGTCGCCTTTTACCTCTTTGTTTGTTTGTTTGTTTACTTCTAAGAGTGAAGACAGTGACAAGAGTAGGTGCTGTGCCACTGACACAGCAGCAGTGGCAGCAGTAGCAGTGTGCAGTGCTCCTGCTCATCCCCTGTCTCTGGTCCATGGTGCAAGGTGATCATTTCCAGACAATCTGCAGCAGCTTTTCCAGCTCAGTGAGGTGCTCCTAGCTATTAACAAAACTCTTACTGCATTTTTCCTGAGGCTTTGCTAAACATGCAAAATATCATGTGTGTCTGAGCCAAATACAGTGAAGCATTTGGAGATCTCTCCAGGGTTGCTGAGACAATGATATCAATTCATTTTGGCTGCCATTCTATATTTTAATCCCAGTTGTTATAAAGCATGATGTTATTATGTGTAATACAGTATTGATTTAAGGTACAGCTCCTGATCAGGAGCTCTACTTGCATGACCATAAGCAGAGTGCAGCAGTGGGCTGTGCCTGCCACATTTCTGGTTACAGACCCTTCTCTCAAAGTACTTTGAAACAGCCACACTGATCTAAGCCTGTCAGACAGCAGAGATCATCTCCCTCAGTTTAGACAGACACCTGCAGCTGAGCCAGTCTCCTTGCTCTCTGTTTTTTGGAGAAATAATGACTTTTAAAGAAAAAAACCCTCATCTAATTCATCTTAGGCTTCTGCATCAGGACAAGATGATCAGTGTCTTAGACTCCCTCAGCCCAGGGTGAAAGGCTGCCTTCCATGGCTGGGCTTAGCTGCAGGCAATGGCCTTGCAGATACCTCATGAGGTGACTCATGCAAAGGTCAGGGCAGCAAAACAAAACCGTACTCACAGGACCTTAATTAACCTCGTGTTTACAGTTTGTGTCTGGTGGTATGTAAAACTAGATACCACCCTGATCCACTCCTTCACGTGATGACTTCCCTTTTAAATGATTGCCATCTTTCAAACCTGCAGTTTTGCAGCTACTTTAGGTCAACCTCAATCTGCCATGAATTTGTCCAGGTAATGCTTTTCCCCATGTTAACATCAGGAGTCACAGCATAATGCACCAAATTCAAGATTTGATCAGAATGAAACAAAAAAGTTTTTAAATTGGACTGACTTAATTTTGTTATTTAGCTACACAGAATAGAGGTAGCTAGCTATGGGAAAGGGAAGAAAACTTCTTCCAGTAGCAGCACAGTTATGAAACTACTCTATTAGCAGATTACAGAAATTACTGTGTGAGAGTTATTTCCCATGCTGCTTTAAGGGAGAATTCATTATTCAACAGCTACAGCTGGCCCTTCTGTTGGCCAGTCTGAAACAGGTTTTGAAAGAGAGGTGAAAACAGGAACAATTACAAAACCCTTTTTTGTGTAATTACACTATCATGAAAGGGTTTGTCTTCTTTGCTTTTCTTAATAATTTTCTAAAAAGCAAAGCACACTAACAAGTAAGTTAATGTTAAGAATAAAGCCTACAGAGCTGTATGTGTGTGCCTAGGGAGATGGCTGAGTCTGTTCAGCTTGAATTTTTGTTTCCTCACTGGAAATTTCCTCCTTGTTTACCGGTGGCAAAGGTAAGAAATCTATTTTTAGGACAACCCACATTTGTCTGGATGCACTTTCAGAATGGCAGTGTTAAACTTGCTGCATCCTATTCCTCTAAATAATCATGGGGAAACACACACATAAATTGAGGCACATGTTAGTATCATTTAGAATTTTATGATTACAGAAATCAACTGAAGAGACAGTTTTATTCTTCATCTTATAATTGCCGTTGTAAATTCTTAACTGCAGGTGTAATATTTTCATTAAGTGTTTAAATAAATCCTCACAATGTGGGACCCTCATTGCTGATGTGGGACTCCTGCAGCCCCATAATGAAGAAGAAACAACAAAACCAAGAATAAATAACTGTGCTCTTGCTTTTAAGGCATGTCAAGTTGTTGGTTTGAATTCTGAGCTGTTTAATTAGTCCTGAATCCTGCACTTGAGTAGTTCCAGTTCTTAGATCTGTTACCTTTGTGGTGACACTTCTGCCTGGTTTTGAGCTCTGCAGATGAAAGAGGAAGCTTAAAAGGAAGAGAAGCATAGTAGCAATTTGGCCACATATATTTTTTTTCTTTTCCTAGAAGAGGAGATAGTTAATGCATATTAAGCATGGCAATAGTAGTGATGATGATATCTGTCTATGGATGAGCTGCCCATATGCAGGACTTGTTTTCTCCTCTGGCATTCACAGGAGACAGCACCAGCTATGTGATCTTAATGTTCCTTTTCTTGGTAAATTGATCATGGCTTCTTTCTGTTTCAATTTGGGTATTGAAAGAAACTTGATCTACACAGGACCAAAGACCAGATGTAACTGAGTTTCAGTCCTGATGTAGTAACATCCTCTTTGTAACCTTGGGCAGGTCACTTGATCTTTGAATTTTACAGCTTCATATTTTGTTATGCAAATTAATGATAAAGATGTTGTGGTGTAAACCTGAGCTGCATTAGTGGTGGGAGAACTGTTCAGATGTTCTTCCTGCAGAGTGGTGAAGAGGAAGCTGTGCTAGGCAAGAAGTGTTATGAGAGATACATCTGAGTAGTAAAATTCAGATACTGAACCTAAAGATGGGAAAGCACTGGGAGTTGGGGTTCAATATGACATTGACTATTTTTTAACTCACAGGATCAAGCAGCTGACCTGTTTTGTTAAAGACTGGAATTTTGTGTTTTCCATACCTTTCACATGCCTAATTTCAATTGCTTTTTCCCATCAGCAGGAAAGGTCATTGTCATTAGGAGACAAATAAGGCAAATTGGATGCATTCAATTTGCATGTTTGAATATGCGAATGAACACACTTCCCATTTTTCTTCCCAAGGACTGACCTCTCAGACAAACAGAATTTATTCTACTCTTAGCTGAAAGTGAACTTCCATACAATAAAGATGGCTGGGAGTCACAGGCCATCTGACATATTTTAGCTAATTATGATTCCAGATATTTGATGGCAGACAGAAAACCTGTGGCCGGATTTCACAAGAATGAAAAATTACAAGTCAGCCTAGATTCCAGTTTTTGTGTAGAAACAGAGGTGATTAAGTGAAATTATTAGACTTGTTCAAGGCCAACATCAAAAATAGTTTTAGAGACTCGTGTATAAGATTGATGTTATCAGCAGCCTCTTGATGCAGACCGGGAACACAGCCATGGAACAATCCCAACCTCCAGCAGTAAGGAAGCAGATTCAAGGTCACTTGCAAGCTGAGATGCTTTAAATAGCACATCTTAATGCTTGCTTACATTCTGCACTGACCAGGGGTTCTTGCAGTACCAAGGATTGTCCTTTTATTAGGTAATCACTATGAGTGATTATCAGATGAGAAAAACCTTGCCATCATTATCTGTGATGGACAATACACCATTATTCTGCAATAGAGTTTCAAAGTATCACCACACTTTATTCTTTAGTAACTAGATTGAATAAGGGTGTGATCCAGTATTACTCTCCAGTTCCTTCAAAAATAATTACGCACTAAAAATTGTAATACATCAAAAATTTAATTACACTAAAAGTGCTTACTAATGTTTTGTTATTACTCTGTTTAATCTTGGCATCTGCATGCCATCCATTAATTTATTTCAGTAAAACTATAGGTCACATTGTGGAATTATTATTATATTTCTATATAGTCAAAACTTCCATTTTTTTCCAGAGCATAGTTTAAGTGAAGACATTGATTTGATCTACATGACTTTGTGCATGCAGTAATGCATCTAACAGGGGAAGATAACAAAGACAATGCTTTAGTTTGTGTATATTTCAGATTTGTCTATAATAATTTATTTCAGTTTATAACACTTTAGCTTATTAGTTCTTGTTTTATATTAAGCAGCCATTTAAATATTTTGTCCATTTTAAAATAAAGAATTTATTTGGGGCACAAACTTCATTGCTTCTCTTAAGGAAATAAAATATAAACTGCAGAATAAAAGGAGAAGCTGAAGAGGCACTGCATAACAAAATGATAAGCTGAAGAGTCACTACATAACAAAATGATAAGCTAAAGAGGCCCTCCAACAGTAATTAACCTATATTTTTCTTTCATATAAATACTCATACAAACTCACATGAAAGAATAATATGAGCTGCTGCTTCATTTTAAAGGCAAAAATACCATTTTCAGAAAAGTCACTAGACCATGATTTTGTAAAGGCACCAAAAAGCTCATACCTATACCTTTCTTGATACCCATATCTTTCTTTACTAAGCATACAAATAATGTAATTTGACTCTTGTAAAGAAATTCTCTAGAGGACGCTACCCAATGATCTCTTCTGTACAAGCTTATTTTAGTGCTATAGCAGAGTAGCTATATTTTGGGGAATTTTAAATAAAAATAAGCACACACACCACACATGGACACATAAATACATAGACCCACACCATGTGTAAGTATGCATACAATATATAAATTCATTCAATTATATGAAAATGTACACTTTAAAATCCACTGCATGAGTGAATCTTTGAACAAACTCTTAAAAAATGCAATAAACTTGTCCTGCTGGCATTCTGCATATGTATTTCTTATGCCATAGCCCAGGGCAGGAAGAACTGTCTGAAAATTATTAGTCTGTAGTTATATCTGGGCTCATAAATCCTTTATGAGGATTGTGATTACAGAGCAAAAGGACAATATAGTTTCTCACATTTTCTATTACTCTCAGTACTACAAATGGCATTGGTCAAACAGAAAAACATATTTGTGGTTGTTTTACATGTACACTGAAGCTCCCAAGCATTTCTACAACAGTGATGGCTGGAGTAGCTCTCTATGCTCCGTTTACATCACTCCTTTTGTTGTGTCAATGTAGAATGAATTGGCTCAGAGAATTCATTCTGATTAAATTTTTTACTTTTGCTGAATTATTTTTCCCAGGTCTGATCAGCCACATATGGCTGTGCCAGTGCTGCTGAGGGGTAGAGGGAATAAATTGAACAAGATCAGAGCTGGACAGGGTCAGCACTACAGCCCAACAAATGCTTGCTTGAGTACTTTTACAAAGTGCTCAAAGGAAATCCTCGCTTGGGTTTTTCAGAGGCTCTGTGGAGGTTATTAGTCTGCAGTAATATAAAAATCAATTAGATGTAGGGAACTTGGAGTTGTGCAGTGTCTGCTGCAGGATTCATTCACAAGTGCCAAATTATGTGAAAATTTTAGAACTTGAATAGACAAAATAGTTTTTGATTCAGAATTTCTAGAAGGTGCTGTAGGGCACAGAGGAGGAATCTGAGACTTCCTGCAGAGCTGTTGACAGGAAAGCTAATGTTCCCTCAGGCCTGGCATGACTCAAGGTCCATTGAGAAAATATGAAGGGATGCATCAGCAGATCCTGCTGTGTGGTGATGGGAGTCATGTGGGGCTGCAAGACAGAGGAAGGCAAGGAGCAGGGCTGGAATTTCATCTCACCAGGGTGCTGCTAGTGATTTACTGTAGGCTGGGTAAACCTGGAAAGATAATGAGCTCACTGGGGTGCTATGTCTGTCACTACAACAAAAAATCCAAATGTTTGTCATAGCCCATAGTGTTATTTAGGACAAGAGCAGTGTTCAATAATTAATTCCCTAACATTTGCTAGCAGCCTGAATGCATTCCAGACTAACTATCACATAGAGTTTAGTTGTTTTCTTACTTTGTTGATGATTTCCAGGTGTTAATACACAATGAGACAGCAAATGGGTCTGAAAGTATATTCTAATTATGCTAATTTTGGGACATGTGTCTATAAATGCACCAAAGGGTGCTGCAGGCTAGGATTTAAAGGTGGGGATGATGTCAGGCTGGCATATGCCCAGGGTGCTGGCACTTGGATACCCCCAGGGAAGGCAGGACAGAGTGTGGGGTAGGGAGATGGGCTGTCAGGCTACAGAAACAGACATGACTGCATAAACAGCAAAGCTGTCATGTGCTATGCAGCATTAATGGTACTGCAATGAAAACTACTTCCTCTGCAATGCTTCACCGGTGACTACAAACTGCAGAGTTACTTCCCATGGTTTGTTGGTTTTAATATTCAGGATGATGTCACCCTTTTGTATTCAGGTTTTTCCATGTGCCTTATAGTGACTTCTAATGGACTCTTTTAATTTATGTTTAGCAAATTAAGAACCATGCAAAAAAATATTGTTTCTGTAAAAGCAAGTAAATTTTAAGGCATCAATACACATGAAGTAAAACAGTATGGATATATCCTATGAAAATGTGTTGACTTTGTACTACCTCTGCAATTTAAGTGAGGTAATTACTCACAGAGTAAGATGAAGTATGTGGACAGTAGTCTTTAGACAAACCTTGGATTCAGAGATTTTGTAGGACAGCCAAATGCTTTTCTGTATGTTGTGTAGATTGACCTTTCCTCTTGCTCAGGCCAAGGGCTACACCTCAATAAAATGGGAAAAAAATCAAGGGGCACAGTGTAGTAGTGATTTTCAAAGAGGTGCCTTATGGAATGGAATGAGGCTGTGTTGGGGGAAGTTCATACTGCACTTCAGTTAAGAAAGGTTCTCCACTGACAGGGTGGTGGAATTGGCTTCCCAGAGAAGTGGTCAAGGCATTAAGCTGCCAGAGTTCAGAGAATATCTATCTGGACATTGCTCTTAGTCTCATGGTTTAGTTGCAGGTGGTCCTGTAAGGAGCAGGGAGTTGACAATCCTTATGGGTGCCTTTCAACTCAGAAGATTCTGGGATTCTGAGTGACACACCACATGTAAAATGTCAAATATCACATAAGGGCCTTGTAGCACAGGCAGAGATGGAGGATCAGCCTGCAGCATCTCTGCAGTTGCTATCACTGGCAGGGTGGGTATCATCTGAATTCAATGTATGGTGTACAGGACCTAAAATTAGAAAGATGAAAATATTTCAAAGAGTTGGATGAATCACAACCTATTCCTTGTTCTGTCCTCCTACTGTCAAGCGGAATGAAATCTCTGGAGTCCTCCATTCAAATACTTAGATATACCCAAGTGACTAGAGATGGATTTTGCTTTTATATGAGGGCCAGAGGACTATCTATCATCCCAGGGACTGAGGAGCCTGCCATTTTTTTTTTTTTCTTTCTTGCAGGTGTAATTACTGTAATGTAATATCTACTTGAGAAAGGAAATTAAACTCTCAAGAACAAATTAGCTAATTTCACATTAATGGCATGATTTTTGTTAAAAGGCCTGCTAGAGCTGAGTCCAGTTTCTGAAAATAAGTATTGTCTTATGTTATAAAATAACTTGCTCTCTTGATGTCAGCATTTTCTGATAGACCACTGGTGGAATGGATGGGTGCCATGTCTTTTGTGGATCAGTTACTGGACACTGGAGCTCTATGAGGAGTGTAGTCTTTGATGGGATAACTGCATAAAATTCTCCTAGTCAGGAGATCACACCTGACAGACCTTTTTGGTTTTCCAGCCTTTGGTGGCTTTTACAATGGCAATAATCTTATACAGCAACTGGCAGATGCTGTAAAAGTGCATTTTATATACGACTGTTGCAGGAAGGAATACCTGCTGAAATTTATTTGCTGTGTCCTTGAACAACATTGAATTCCCCAGATTAGGTGGTGCCTGTGGAGCAAACCTATTCATTTTGCTAATGAGACAGAGGAGGAAGATAAAGATTTAAAAAATGCCTGGCATCATATTTTATTAGTCACCCAATATAATTATTGACAGGGATCGAGGATGTTAAGTTCCAGAAAAGGACTACTTATTATCTTAACACTCCTGAGATGCATTAAACACATTTGAATTTAATTAGAAAGGAGTATCCATGATTTAAGAATAAATCTTGCACCTATTAATTTAAGAAATTAAGATGATTAATTTCCTTTAAAATTTCTAGCATTTTGGATAAAAGTCCTTCATAAAGGGTGCATGGCTTACTTTCAAAGACTAAATTTATACGATGTGATTTTTGTCACCCAGACTGAAAAACGGTTGTAGTTAATACTGGATAGATTTTTGAAATGCCTTCCATGTGGTATTTAACAGTGCAAGCATCTTAGTCATGATGAGTCAGATGCTGAATTTAGAGAAAAAAAAATTAACTAATACCAAATGTTTTTTTAATTATTGTTTAGGGACTTCACAGTGCAACCTCTCTTCTCCAAAAACGGCAAAATTCCATTTCTCAAAACTATGCAACTAACAAAAAAATAGCTTGAGGATAGTTCAGAGTAAGCACAGATGGCCCAGCAGATTAATGATTTAATTTTTTTTAAAGGACGATGATTACAGCCCTGTTAAGTAGTCAGGAACTGATCATATGGGTGGATATTTGCAATTTCATCATTTATAATACAGCTAATGCATGATCACATCTTTCAGAATCAATAGCAGATTGGCAGACTCAGATATCTAATGCAAGCTGTTGACTGGCCCACAAATCAAGGGAGAATATTCTGAAAGGACAGAGAAAAGCTGTAAGTAACAAGGTGAGTGATCAGCAAAGCTGGAGCAGAAAGCCCAGGGGCAGAGTCTGCAGCTCGGTGTCATGGTGCCATGGACACAACAAACCAAAGGGCAGCAGGGCCTGGGGTCATCTGAAATGGGCACTTCAAGAGTGGGAATTAAATTGAAAAGAAAGCAGAGTGAAGAGAGCATCCCTCCTGGAAGAACAGAAGAATTGTTTGTGACACTTGGGTTTCAGAGCCACATTTGGTGCTGCAATTCAGCCAGTGGTAAAACAGCATTAAAGCTTCTAATGATATTTGCTAACACAAATAATATTGACTTCACTCTCAGATAATTCTTTTAATCCCCTTATGGTGTTGCCATGGAACCAACCCATGATCTTGGCAAACTCCTGTTACATATGGGCAAACATCACACTTGCAACCAGTACAATAATTATTTTATGTACTTAGTACATCAGGAACTTTCCAAAGATGAGGGAAAAAAAAAGTAGGAAAAACTTTAAAAAGCCCCACAGAGACGGTAATGACATTTTTTTAAAGGATGTATTTATTCTGGTTGACAAATCACTGCTAATGCTACTTGCAGATAACACAAAAATGCTGGCAAATACTGGAAATAGGAGTGGTAAATTACAAGGATGAGCTCATCATACAGAGCAATCTGAAATATTTGGGAAGCAGAAAACAGAAGAGGCTTGAATTCAGTCAAAAGCCCATGAATGCACCAGGAACAAGGGACTGAGGTCCTTTCTACAGAACCAGGGCTGTATCTGCAGGACAGTGATTCAGAATAGAAATTACAAATTGCTGCTGGTTGGTATGAGTGAAGTTCAGAGGAAACCACTAATTTCTGTGTCAAGGAAATGATTGCTATAGCATTTGGATTAAAATGTTCCTAAAATTGGCCTTACTCTCTGTGAGGAAGTAAGTGGACATGGCAATCAAAACCACAAGACAGCCTTTTACCTACAGCCTCTGACAGCAGGGAGACAGGAGTAGATACAAGTGTCTTCAAATGCACATTCCATTTACTTCTGGGAAGCAATCATGTTTTTCACCTCTGAATCTGTGTGCTGTTTTCCTCTGTAATTATTAAATGGTCTCTAACAAAGCATAAAATAAGGTGATTTTACATCTCTTCATAGAATTGCTGAAACTGAGCCTAGAATACTGCTTTCAGTTCTCGTGTCTGCATTTTAATGAGAAGGTTAAAAGTTTGGAGACAATTCAGGGATGAAAGGAAAAAAAAGAGTTCATGGTTAAGAAAAATCTTCAAAGGGTAAATTTACTTAGAGTAAATCTTTTTAACTGACTGAAAAGGAGATTTTGAGGAGAATTGTGATTAGCAGGAATTAAATATTGAGCACACCATAAGGAGAAGTAATGAATTTTCACTCTTTTCATCCATCTGCTGTAGCTGAATGCCTTTCAGAGGCTGATTGAGTCTAACACTAATTTCTGAGCTAAAACCAGACATAGACTGATGAAAGGGACACTTATTTTTTTTTTTTAATTTGATTTAGTTCTTTGGTTCCTCTGTAACAACATTGACCCAGACAGCAGTTCCAGAATTTTACCAATAAATACGTGTTTGAAGAATCAGCTCAAACAGCCACAGGCACAGAGCATGGAACAGATGACCCTGGCCTTGCTCATATCTGCACAGCAGGTGAATTTTGGCTGGCAAATGCAGCTTCATATCCTTGAATATTACCTTTCATTTTATTCCTAATCAATTTGGGGCTGCAATGTGGTGTGAGTTTTGCTTTGTTTTGATTTGAGGACATCAAAAACCCATTAAGGGTGAATGGAGGCAAAGTAAGCTTTCAGTCACTCCATGCTGCCTAGATATGGAAGAGAAACTGTTCTAGCTTCATGATGTGACTTATGCTTCCTTTACCTGACAGCACTGAACTCCTGCAGAGTTTCTGCCTCTGACCATAATAAATTCTGCAGGTTTTCTGACTCTAGGCTCCTGTCAGTGAAGGAAACTCAAGGATTAGAAGGGGATTTATACATTCCTAAATCCAGTTCCCTGTTATTGAAAAAAATCTCACTTAATTTTTTACAAGTGAATCAACTTTAAGTCATAAATGGTGTATATTTTTACTAAAATGTTAATTTTAAAAGCTTGTTCAAAATGGGAATACTTTGACAGTGCTTTTTTCTTCTTTTTGGGGGAATATATATTCATCAATACATTTATGACTATATATATATATAAAATCAAACACATACCTATGTGAGTCTATATTAAACTAGTTCATGTCCTCTTTTTCATGCTGACATTGCAATTCTTAATTTAAATATGTTTTCCTTTGCTGTTTCAAAAAGTTAAAATAAATATATTGGGCTATAATACAGCATTTATCCGGGAGTTACTGTTACTGAGTTGACTCAATGAAAATATGGGCTGAAAGTATTTGGAACCAAAAAAAGCCCTCCTTTTTTGTTCTAAAAAAACCCAAAGAAATAAAAAAGTATAAGATATGAATAGAAATAAAATGTCAGTCAGCAATATTTTAAGCTGAATCCAGATCCAAGACTGATTGAGTTGGATTTCTAAAGTTATAATGCAATTCTTGCTATGCTTTAGCTTACCACCAATAAGACACTGAAAAACAATCACCTAATAAACAAACTTAATACACATAATTATGATAGCATTTTGTTTCTTTTATACCATGATCAAGATATTTTAACTTTTGAATCTTTCTTTTTGTCTTCCATAACTGGCTTTTGGGTATGAAGTGCTGGATCTAAAGCGTGGCATGTGTGTACCCAAAGTTCTCCTAAAAGACAGAGCTCATTCTTGGAACCATATTAAAGTGGGCTTTGGGCTTCAATCTGACCAATTCTTTGGTAATATCTTGAATATAAGTATGTAAGTAGTCATACTAACTGGGAGAATAACTTCCTGTTTTCTGTTTAGTCCAAGCTTCATTTGCTTGAAGGATGATTTGAAAAGAAGGTATCACCTACTCAAATGCTGTGAGATAAATTTGGATTTAAAGGCATGGTGCCAATTTTGCATTTACAATTAAAGAATGCTTTAAAATCCATTGGAAAATTCTGAGGGAACCTTCCTAGAGAAATAGTTCCAACTTTAGAAACTTCCATCTTTAACAATTTTAATGAATTTTATTAGCTTGAATATCCCAACATTTTTTTCTGGAAAACCTCAGAGGTTACCCTGTGCACATAAAACCCTCCTTGGGCATTCGGGGTTCCAGTTACTTACTGGGTCATTCTGAAGCTGAAAAATGGCATTAAAACTATGCTGAAAAGCAATAAACTGAGCAAAATATCATAAATCTTCTCAGTTTTTATGCTGAGGGATTAGGGATCACCAAATGTAAGTTTAAAAGGAGTCTGGGTTTTATTACTGCTTATGTGTGTATCTGTACATTACCAGTGTGAGAAAGTTTTCTATTTACACCTAAATCATGTATCGCTTACATCAGGTCCCATAGGGTTACTGAGGAGGTCCTAAGAATGGCTGAGGACAGCCCCTCCAGCACTGTCTCATTTTGTCTGGGATATGGATGAGAAACACCCTAGAGGTCTTTTAATCTCTCTCTGGTGTAAAGTACCACAGACTTGCTTTGGTACTTTTACACCTACTATGCTTCCAATTACTACTTTTGTACTCCCATCAGATCAATACATGCATCAGTTTGCAAGAGCTGCCTACTTTAGACTGAATTTCCTGTGGTATAAATAGATTTTGCTGTGGTGGCTATTCTGACCTTCCTTGGTGATGTAGATACCTCAGAACTGAGCAGTAACTTCTGCCCAAGAAAGGATGGAAGCTATTTCCATCCTTCCCCTGCCTTTTCAGTAAATATAAATGTGTATGTTGTTTCTGATGATTCATCTGCTCAACTGGAAGAAAGAACTTGACAGTCCACAGTATGAAACAAATTATGTACTATATCTCCTCCTTAGGTTTACTTCAAATTCAGTACATTGAAAAGAACACATATTGCCCACGTGGGAGCGGAAGCTTCAGGTGTTCTAAATTTCGATTTCTATAAGCTACCAAAATACAGTTAATTGTCCCTACAATCTTCCAGTGTTGAATATGTCTGCAGGCAAAGTTAGAAACGCTTGAATTGCTGTTTCTTGGCTGTGGCTGAGTCATTTCCCAGGTAGCTCAGGAACTAACCCTCACCTCAGGCTTGGACTGTTGGCTGAATCTCCGGTTGTTCCTGTTCTTCCTCTTTGGCTGGGCCATCCGCTCTCCCAACTTCTTAGAGTGGCTTTGCTCTGGTGTCAGCATTTCTCTGTCCATCACAAATCCATTGAATCCATCCTGTTCCTAACAGCCTGACTCCAATACCATTGTCATTTATTGTGTGGGTTTTTATATGAGATGATGAGAGCTGGGATCCTGTCTGTTCTATTCCAATACTTCTATAGGCAGCTCTAAGAGAATTTGGTTTCTCTGGGGTCAGGTTTGCACATGTCAGACAGTTGTCTGTTCTTGCCAGCTGTGTTTGTTATAATAAAAGAGATTTTGTCTACCTATAACCTTGCCCTTGGACACTGCTCAGTCTGGACCAACTCCTGAGCAGAGAACAGTACTAACCTAATTCTACTCAAAATTAGAACTAGCTTCAACTAAAAGCCTAATTCTTTGTCAAATTCATCTTGGAAACTAGGGATGCTTTCATCACTTTCAGCATGTGAAGAAGAAAAGGAGATGGAAGAGAAATGGGAACAGGCAAAGAAGAAAACCCCAGACAAGCAATAATACCAGACAGAATCAAGTGCTGTGCAGAAAACAGCTGTAAAGTAGGACAGCTTTTCCCAAGAAGCAGCTCAAAAACTGTGCTCCCTGCTCCTTCAACTCTGTTTTTAATGGTATTCCACATTAAAACGTACAGCCTCAGTGGACACCTAAAGTCTTCCTCCTTGAGCAGTGAGCTTCAAGAGGAGAGAGCACAGGAGCATTTCTGGCCTGTCACACCCCTGGTATGATTGTGCCTGCAAATACCTTGTCTGTGTCTTCACAAGTGTCAAAATAACAAGGGTGGGACTGGAGCCATACTGAAGCTGCAAGACCTTCTGCATCCATTCAGGACTACAAGGAATACATCAGTCAAAGATTATATTTTTCTAACTCTAACATTTCATAAATACTTTACCATCTGCTTTTAACCAAGAAAATGGGCCAGAGACTGGGGAATTAATATAATTGGAATTATAACTGGCATTGACAACATGTGTAATGTATCAAGAGCTGTAAATAAGCAGAAAATGATGATCCTTATTTTTGAAACTTCATTAGACTAATTATACATACCTGTATTGAAATAAAAGTCTGATTTGCTAAACCACCATCTGTAATTTATAGTGTGTCCGAGATTAATAGTCCTCTGTGAATATTTAGACAATTGATCTACTTGCAAACTCAGACGAAAAGAACATTGCCCGCGCATGTAGAGGGAACAGGGAATAAATAATGACATTACCCATTGGAATGGGCGCCGAGGGAGCTGGGGGAGTCACCGCTCCTGGGAGTGTTTAAGGAAAGACACCGTGGTCCTTAGTGCCACGGTCTAGTTGACACGGTGATGTTGGGACATAGGCCGGACCCAATGATCCCGGGGGTCCTTCCTGCCTGAAGAATTCCGTGATTCTGAAACCCGACCCTGCCGGTAAAACCAACCCCGCCCCAAGCCCCGCCCCAAGCCCCTCAGCCCCGCCCCTTTCGCGCCCCAGCCCCGCCCCACCACGGCCCCGCCTCCCCACTCCCTTTGGCCCCGCCCCTGGGCGTGACTTCGTAAGCCCTTCGCTTAACCCTAAGCCACGCCCCCCCCGCGGGCTGACCCCGCCCCCGCCGGGGTCGCTGCGCGGTGACGCAGCAGGAGGAGCTGAGGCGGCGCTTCCCGCCCTTCCTCCCTCCTCCTCCTCCTCCTCCTCCGCGCCCGCCGGACGGGGACAGAGCGGCGGAGCCGGGGCTCCTCAGCCGCTGCCGGGGCCCGGGGGAGCAGCCGGGCTGCCTCCGGCCATGGTGGCCCGCTCGTCGCCGGCGGGGCAGGAGCAGGCGCGGCGGCGGCGGCCGCCATTGCTCGCGGGGGCCGCGGTACTATGAAGGATGGAAGCGGACGAGGTGACGATCCGGGAGCAGAACTTCCACAGCCAAGTGCGGGAGTACACGGTAGGTGCCGGCGCGGGCCGTCCCTGAGCTGTCACTGCCCTCTGCCCCAGCCCTGTCCCCGGGCGGGCTGTCCCGCTCTGCCCCGCTGTCCTTGCCCGCCCCTCGCCCAGTGTCCGGCGGGACTCGGGGGCCTGTCTCGGTGGGCAGAGCGGTGAGTGCACCTTCCCGGAGCTGCCCCGGGAGCTGGAGCATCCCAGCTCACCCCCTGGAGGGTTTTCCTCTCCGAGTGCCCTCAGCAGAAGATGGAGATGCGGTGTGTGAGGCAGGGCACCGGTGTGTTCCATGGGAGGGCTCTCGGAGCAGGTACCGGTGCAGCAGCTTCGTGAGCAGTGCTCAGCTTCGGCAGGGGATGGCTGCGGGCGGGCATCATTCGTGTGCACAAGGATCTAAAGGTGAGGCACCCAGAGGATGGACCAGGCTCTGCTCGGTGCTGCCAGTCACCAGGAGATGAGGCAATGGAAAGAAACACCTGAACATGAGGAAGAATTTCTTTACTGTGCAGGTGACCGTGCACTGGAACAGCCTGCCCAGAGGAGCTGTGGCATCTCCCTTCGTGGAGGTATTCAAGAACGCCTGGATGCAATCTTGTACTTTGGGATGACCCTGTTTGATCAGGGAGGTTGGACCAGATGACCCACTGTGGTCCCTTCCACTGTGACCCATTCTGGGATTCTGTGAACATCTCAGTCCTCAGGTGCAGCCTTGTTCCTGTCAGGTGTGCATGGGATTTTAGGGTATGGCTTGTCCTACTGGGCTTCTCCTGCCTTGCTGGGCTATTTGCAGTGCTGTGTGTAACTCAGGTGTTTCCCTGACCCCTCATGCCCCGTGCTGTCCCAGTGGAGCGCATGGCAGTGCCTGTGCTGTCCCCTCAGTCCTGCATAGGCAGGTTCAGCACTACACCCTGCGTGCAGACAGAGCACTTACAGTTTCCTCTCTGACAGCCTCTGATTGTTCTCAGGACTATTCAGATCTGATAGAGGTGTTTTGATGGGGTTCCTGTCTCTCCTGCTTCAATTCCAGGAAGGAAACACAGGCTGAGCAAGGGAGACATGCAGCACAGTGTCCTGTGAACGTGCTGTCCTGGCTCAGCGAGTTTTCTTTGCTATCCCTGTTGTCTGGGAGGAAAAAACCAGATTTCTTGAATTAAAATAAAATTTCACAATTTAGCTTTAAGTGTTTTTCAGCCTTGTTGGGAGACTCTAAAATACCATGGTTAGCTGGTTTATGTAGCACTATGGTTAGGTCACTTGAAGCAGACTTGCTTGGAATGTGTTAATTACTCTTCTATAGTATACAAATCCATGTTAAGACCTTTCTTGTGAAATATTCTATTTCTGGGACCTTTTTTTCTGAAGAGTGCAATACAAGGCTGTATGAGGAGATCAGCTGCTTTATGGGATTTTTTTGAATTCTCTTCTTTGGTCATGGATGTAGTGTATGTCCTGGAAGTCCTGGCTAGTGGAGGGGCACTAAAAGGAAAATACTTCTTTGTAAAGAAGGCTCTAAGTATTATCTTAATCACCTTTGTGGTATGAGAACATGAATGTATGTACAAATCTTCTTTCTTTTCCCTCATGTCTGTTTTTCCATTTGTATTCCATTGTGTGCTAATTATCTCCTAGTTACTTTCACCAGAGTCTTGTTCTGATAAATTGGATGTTACATATTGTGGTTTCATTCAGTAAGAAACAGATTTTTTCAGTCTAAAGGAATGACTGTGTGCAGCCTCCCTGGGTACCATTACAAATAGTGAAGTCTATTAAATTCTTAAAGAACTAGTTCATCTGTACTGCAGGTACTCCTCCAAAGTTAGAGGGACTTTTTCAGCCCCTCCAGAGCAGTTGGTGAATCTTCCTACTGGTGTAGTCATGTGAGAAATCACACAGGACATCAGTTACTCATATATTAGAGGTGCAGTGTTGTTTTGTTTGGACAGTGGACTCAATATTCTTGCTCTTGAAACTTCACTTTGATGTTAATATTGATCACAGGCCACCTTTGTTGTTGTTTAATCAGTAGGAATAATAATAACAATGTTGCCTTTTAAGTCATACCTTGGTGCAGTTGTGATCTTTAATTAATGTTAGAGCCCCACAGGGTTTTATGAGTGCATGGAGAGCTGCCACCCCCACCTGGGTGTGCAGCCTGCTGTGGCTGCAGGAGAATTTTGGAGCTGTGAGTGCTCCATTTGTGGTTAGTCTGAGCAAGCTGGAGCACACAGAGCATGCTGCTTACATGTGCAATTATGTTCAATCCTCTCCTTCCCAGTCCTGCCCTTGCTGCTCATGAAGTTACATGGTGAATAGAATTTCTTAAAATGTGCAAACACATGGTTGTTGTGTGGGCAGTGGGTGTAACCATCAGCCCTCAGCTGGAGCAGGGAACATGTTCCCCTCTGACACATGCATTAAACCCTGATTCCAGCTGCGGGTGGGCTGGGGGCAGCAGAGCAGTTCAAAGAAGCATTTGATATTGAAAGAGGTGGTTCTAAACTGGGATAGGGTAGGTTTAGATTAGATATTAGAAAGAAGTTCTCTGATATGAGGGTGGTGAGGCCCTGGCACAGGTTGCCCAGAGAAGCTGTGGGTGCCCCATCCCTGGCAGTGTTCCAGGCCAGTTGGAGTGGGGCTTTGAGGTACCTGCTCCAGTGTGAGGTGTCCCTGCCCATGGCTGGGGGTTGGGAACAGATGTTGTTTAAGGTCCCTTCTGACCCAAACCATTCCATTCCAGTTGTGGAATATTACAGCAGAGAAGATCTCTCTATCCTGTTAGGAGCAAGAGAATTTTATGTTGTCTGTTAGAAGTTCCTTTGAAGAGCAAGTTGTGTGGCACAGCCTTTACTGGAATCTAAAATGAGACATTCATGAGAGAACAGAAATCAAAGTAAGCTGATGCAATTGAAAAGAAAATCCTTTTCACTTTTCTCTTACAGATATTCTTTGATTGCATACAGAATTTCTATATTGTGCTCTCTGATGGAATCAGAGTCCTAAGGGCACTGAGTTTAGCTGCAATGTAATGCTTTATTTCTGTTTCATGTATTCTCTGAACTGGCAAGCTACAAAGTTTTCCATAAAGTTGTGTAACATTAAAAAAAAAATTCAAGCCTTGTTATGCTTTTGCTGGTGGTGCCTGTCTCTTTCTGCAGGTGCCAACTTCTGCTAATTCCACCTTCAAAAACCAAATATTTCTGACACATGTTTATAGATTGAGCAAGGGTAGTAAAAGATTATTTTTTAAAAAAGACATCCTTCATATGCTTTTGAGGTGACTCAGTGGTTTAATGCTTAATTTAACTCAGGCCTGTTTGCTCTTGACCTCATTTGGAGTGTCTGTATGGCACCTGTTTTTCAAGAGGGTGCTTGTTTGCAACAAAATCATCTACCTTGGATTTTGTTGCTTCCTGAGGATGATCTGTGCTGCTGGAAGATGGTTACCTCCCCAGGCAGGCATGGCTCTTCAAACATCAATCTGCTCTGCAGGGGAGCTGTTGTTTTGGACAGTTGTTGTTGAAAACACCAAGCCTTGGTCTGGGTCTGAGCTTTAAAATTCAGGTGCAGTGATGTCAATGTGGACACTGTGAACTGGTGACCCAGTGCCAGAGATGGCACAGGCAGAGTTTGCTTGGAGTCTGTGAGATCCTTGACTTCCACAAAGCCAGAGCCACCTCAGTTCTGGCTAAAGGGAGCAGCTTTAGCTGATGGCAAAGTGCAGAAAAGGGTTTGTGTTCTGCACTTGGTCAGTATTTGTGTGAGAGGTGAAGAGGCCAGACAATATTCTGTTAGTTTAACCTTCCTGGTCCTTTAGATTCATTTATAATTGCTGAGATCTTGCACATCCATGGAAAATATTTGAACTTCTAGGGAACTGCTTTTCCCTTGGGTCCTGTTATTATGCCTGTTTATAAAGTGTTCCATGTTCAGCTGGTATTGTTGTGAACTGTTTATTCAAATGGAAATGGAACAAGTGCAGTGCTTGAGCCTCTCTGTGGTCCCCTGGGTTTACTTTTTAGAATATTAACTTCCTTTTTTTTTCCCAGTTTGAGTGTTCTGTTCTGCAGTATTAACTTGTATTTTTAAAAATACAAGCTAAATTTGTTGTTCATTTTCAGCTTAAAAAATGTAGGATTTCGAGTATTTAAAAATATACACATACACCTGGTGATGAGGGTTGTTTGGCAAAATAAACACAATCTGCTTGCATTTGTAATGTGGGGAAAACTGTGGAAGAACACAACAGAGCTACCAGGTTCTATTATTAGCACCATAAAATTATTAGTTAGGAATAAACATAGTATATTTGGAAATAAGTTCATTATATTAAATATGTAATGAAAAAAAATCAGTCCTGGTAGAATAAATTCAAATACAAAAGTGCTGTTATAACTTGTGAGTGTTCCATGTGAGTTCAGGCAGATGCTGAAACTGCTGTAATATGGGGTTTTATGTTAAATGTGATATGCTTCCATTTGAAGGACTAAATGTTTTCAGGGGTGCAGCTTCAGATGCTAAATATTCTGAGAAACTTAGTTTCTTTATTTCTTCTGTTAATTCAGTGTGGCTACAGCTGGCATCTGTCCTCTGTAAGGCTGTAAAATGAAGGAGCTGGTTTGAGCACTTCTGTTGGTAGTGGACTCTTGTCTGTGACCAGTTGTGCATCCTTAACAAACTGAGATTTTCACAGTCCCTTTTTTCTGCCAGCAGTGATGATGTTCTTACAAATCACCCATTCTAATCAGAATAAACTCATTAAATACTGAAGTGATTTTATTTGAATGCTTATGCAGGTTTCTCTTTTATTAAAAAAATTGATGCCTTTCAATTTTTTTAACTTTACACTGAAAACTTGAGGACTACTTTATATCTTAAATGACTTCTTGTATTTAATAAAATAATTTTGCCTAGATTTCTCAGTATTGCTTCCTTTTTGTTCCCCTTAAATATTTTGGGAAATATTTGTGACCGAATAAAGAAATATTTGTAGCAGTGATGTGAGACATAAAGCTGAAAGATTGGTGCACATTTAACATAATTAACTATATAAAATGTTGGCATAATTTTGTAATCTTAAAAGTTTAACTTTACTTGTAAACAAGGGTGCTGTAGTGAACTTTAAGAAGTGATGAATCATCTTCTGGCTGCTGGTCTGGGGATCAGCACTGTGGATCCATCTGGAATCAATAGGCATCTCAGAATACTTGGCATGGACAAGTGCAGAGAGATCCTTACTCCCAAAACAGAAACAGCTTTTGGAGAGTTGCACTATTTCTGTTTACATAAAATAGGCATGAAAGGCTGAAGTGTAAAAATTGGCAAATAGTTCCAGTTCAAAATAATTCCTTTTGAGTTACTGGTGTGTTCCTTTGGAGGGGCAGTTGACCAGAAGGGCAACAAACTCCATGGAGGGTACAGGCTTATGTTTAAGAAAATTTTGTATTAAGGTGTAATTAGACTTGAGAAAATCTAATGAAAAGAGGAAGAATTGACAGCAAACAAAACCAACTTTTCATAATGTGATCTAAACCAAGCATATCCATCTTGGGTTTTGTTTGAGTGGCTGGACATGGAGCAGAGGGACTGGCTGTAATAACAGCTCAGTCTTTGCTGAGAGGAGGTTGCTGAGTGTTTATATTATTAGTTTATTAGCACAAGAGCCTCTGGAAATACCTGGTTATAGGTGTTTTCAGAGGGGTTAAAGAGAGTTGGGAGATGGGTGAGCAGGTGACCAGAGTAGCAGAGGAGATGGTGGTAAAGTCAGAGTGGAGAGAGAATCTGAAGCACATTGCCAGTGACATTATGGTAAATTCAGGGCTCAGTTATTTAGACATACATGGAATATTGGGTTGAGGAACACTAAAGAAAAGATTTCATTCAGTATAAGTTTACTGGTTGTATTTGAAGATTATGCAAGTGTTTTTTTTTCTTTCTTCTAAATTGAAGCACTTTCTCCTTTCCTGTCTTTCAGCCTTTCCTATTTAATTGGGTATTTATTCTCATTTAGGAGGGCAGTGATAACTTTTATTGAGAAAATCTTAACTTCTGCATCACTCTCTACTCCCACACTCTCCCCCTTCCCTTGAAAACCACTGACTCTTTCATGTGTGCTGTCAAATGACTTGGGGCCCTGCCTTCTTAAGAACAGTCTTGCTCAAGAATTTAAACAACTTCTAGCACAGGAAGAGGAGAGACTTTGAAAGTCATGACTGGAGTTTGTTTTTCTGCCTGCAGTGACAAACAGCCTTGGTGGTTGTGTCACTCTGGAGGGTGACAGGCAGGTGGAGGTGACCTGGAAGCAGATGAGGTGTGACAGGTGAGATTGCTTCATGCTTTCAGCAGCTTTGACCTCTGCCTTTTGGGACCCAACTGACCCTCAGAAAGATGTTTCCAAACTCATGTTGCTGTTTTATCAGCTGGGTGTTGAATATTCATGTATGTGTTGCTCCCCATACAGAGATTTCTAGTTTTTGATTAGCTGGATATAAAAGTTGTCTCTAACTACCATCAGCACGGTTTCAAGAGAGAGCCCTGGGCTTTCTACTGTTCTAATATTTGAACACTTGAATAACTTTTGAAAATTTTGATTAACTGGAAAATACAGAACTATGTTTCAGTTTCTCCATTTCCAAACCCTGTGTGCCCTGCAGCAGGCAGTGTGTGCTGTGCTGATGGCACTGAAGTTTGCACACGGCTGGGTTCATGTACAGAGGATTGAAGCAGTGAGTTGTGTGCCATTTTCCCCCTTTACCTTCTTGTGTGGTTTCCAGCATAGGCTTCACAATTGTCATCAAAACATGGTGTTTCACTTCTGCTGTTGATTTTAAGTGCCTGTTTAGGCTTTGATTTTCCAATTTTTCCATTATCTAACTCTAATTTCTGTTTTTAATGTGTTTATGGGAAAAATTGGTGTTGATGAGATTTAGTTGAATTTGACAATAGAAACACATCTCAAATATTTGCTGAGTTTCAGACTGTGGTAACTTGTGGAGAGTCTGCATAATTGGTGAGAATTAGGAAAACATACAGCTATTGCAGTTTAAGTATGCTTCTGCTTTGAGAGTGGGGATGCCCCTAAAAATGTTCCAGGATATATGTGTGAGAAGACAAGGAAGAGTATTTTTATGTGTTAGGGTAGGAAAGTTTATTAGCTCTAAGATCTTCTGCATCTTGCCCTGAAAATTAATATTATCAAAGAGGCTGTCTTAAATAAATTGTTTACCAAGTCTATATTAATGAAGCTTTTGAGGTTATTTTTACAGAAGTGAATTTTTAATGTATGACTCTGGAGTTTTAATATAACTAATTATTACAGCCTGACTTTCCAATGTTGAATAATGCCTCATTCAGGGACAGAATGTTAGAATGATCTAGGTTGGTGCTATTGTG
This sequence comes from Zonotrichia albicollis, assembly GCF_047830755.1. NCBI lineage: Eukaryota > Metazoa > Chordata > Aves > Passeriformes > Passerellidae > Zonotrichia > Zonotrichia albicollis. The sequence continues at coordinate 8,744,716 of NC_133819.1, read as the reverse complement.
TTAATTCTAGAGAGTGTTTTTAAATCTTACTCCTGTGCTGAAAAACATTTTTGAGTGAAGGGCTGTAGAAGCTGGTTATTATCTTCAGCAGAATTTCTGGTACACAGAAATTAAATATATATATTGATAATTTTTATTTATTTATATTTGTGATGTATTTATAGATATATTTATAAAATAGATATATTTTGAATATTTCTTACTTTCTGTTGGATCCTGGATGTTTATTTTGGATGAGCAAGTCTGGGCATGTGCCTCTGAACCATTTATAATTTCTTAATGACTTAGGAATCAAAAAAAGTGGGTCAGCCTCTTGCAAATGTTTTAAGCCAGGGAGGAGTCCTGAGAAGAGGCCGTACATGGAGGGGAATCACAGGTATGGAGAGCAGTGGTAATGAGCAGAATTAATCTGTGCTCATAGACAGTCATAGAACATATTTGATGTTTTCTCCTAAGATTAAATTTAGTGTGTCATGCCAAGTGTATGAGGCTGGCTGGTTTAGAGTGAACTTAATCTAACCACAGCAGAGTTAATGTCTCATTTGAGAAAAATGGGATTTCCAGAGCAGGTGATACAATGAATGCCAAGGTCAAACTGAGACCACAGACAAAGATTTCAGTTTTCTTTAGTGTGCTTTGTTGGTTTGTCACTTACTGTTGACACATCCGAAACAGGTGGAATGCTTTGTTTGCTTTTTAGGTGTCAATTGAGTTATTAGAAATAGAATTAGGTGTCAATTGAGTTATTAGAAATAGACCAAGCAGAGCTACTTGTCTCCACCTGTACTTTCTTGCTGTTTATTTACTCACAGAAAAGATGGCAGGAATAAAAGCAGTTGCCAAGTAGGACAGTAGGAGGATGCTTTTTAGTTGCCTTGTGGTATTGTAATGCACATTAAAATACTTCAACTGCATTAAGAGATGGATGTATAATGGTGTGTTTGTTGTTCTCTATTACAGAAATTAAAACCCAGAAGGACAACACTATTATTTTCTGTAGATAGTAATCACAGGCAAAATGCTGTTTCATTTTCAACACTTAAACATGTAAATAGACATACTCTACGTGGGGGTATTACCCAGAGTGATCTCTGCCTTCTCTTTTCTTTGCTGTTTTTTCTGTTTAGAGATAAGGACACATTCTGTAAAGTAGAAGCTAGAAGTGGAGATGTTATGTCTGTAGCCTTGTTTTGTGTATCATTTGCATAGAAATGCTTGTGGATGTAATAGCAGTGACTTTATTTTAATACTGACACAGCCACTTCATTTTAAAGTTATTTCCTTTCTTCCCTTACATTTTGGAGCTACTTTTTGGATTTTCTTGATCATTCATTTCATACATGGCGTAGTAAAATGATGTTTGCTGCTTGTCCCTTGCTCCTCCAGATTTTCCCTGCTCTACATGCTGGCATGCAATCAAGTTGGAGGAAGCAATCACCTATTTGCTTTGATGCTTTTCAAGTGGAAATGAACCTGTGTTGAATCTGTGTTTCGTGCTTGGAAGTGTTGTTAGGTTAAAGAACATTGCTAAGTGTGGGACATCTCTCTGTGAAGCAGTTCTGTGGTGGTTCCTTGCTGCTGAGAGTTGTTCTGCAAGATGTCTGGCTCTTTCACAGTGGGAGGACACCCCTGACACAGCCCTACAGGGGCCTGTGCTTACACTTAATAACACATTCATAAATGGCCTGGAGAAGGGTATAAATTATGAAGTGACTCAGTTTGTAATGATGCTGGTTTAGTCAGGAAAGTAGAAAATAAGGCTGAGTGCACTCCTGCTCAGGGGAGGGTCAGCTATGGTATCAGACTACTTGGGGCTTAAAATCCTCCAGGAATGGAGATTTGTAGCCTTGCTAGGCAACTGATTCCACTGCTTGGCTCTCCTCATGGAGGGGGTTTCTTCTTAACTCAGTTTCATCACCATGGTCAAGAGCTCAGCTCTTTTTACTGAGCTCTTCATAGGGGCTGGCAAGCTGCTGTCAGATCCCCCCGAAGCCTTGTTGTCCCCAGGCTGAACATGGGGACACCAGGCCAGCGTTCCAGCCTCCTGACCATTGGTGACCATCCTTTCTGTAATTGCCAACTCCTCTATTGGTGGCTCAAAATAGACAGGGTGAATGCTGCTTGGAGAGAGAGAGAGAATTAATTCTCATGATTATTTGCTTTGCTTCAGGTAATACAGCCAGGTGTATTATATATCTTTATATTATATATATTATAAGATATATATATATATATATATATATATATATATATATATATATATATATATATAATATAAGATATATATCTTTAAGGTGTGTGCTACCAGGGCACACTGACTGAGAGGTGATGATCAATTACTGGACGAGGCACCTAAATGCTTTTTTTCTAGTGTAAAATACAGTTCCTTCACAACAGTTCCATTATTCTCACAATAATTCCATGCTATATAATGGATATTATATATCCATTATATATAATGGAATCCTGTACATAGAAATGCAGCTTTTAATGCAGCACACTCACAAATTGCAGTTGTAAAAGATGGTTGAATCTTGTTTGTAAGAGGGGGGAAAAGAGAACCTTACACATTTTGAGCACAGTCTTTCTTAACATGAAAATGTAGCTCTTACACTTGCAACAGAAGATGATGCTTTCCCAATCTGAGGCATGAATTCCAGTGCCAGAGTTTTAAAGATCATCCACACAGACAAATGAGTGTCAGCTGATCTTCATTGCCACTGGGATAACTACAGCGTGCTTTGACCTGGTTCAGGCTGTTCCTGCTCGTGTAACCTTCAGTGCTGGCCCCTTAGAGGCACAGGGTATGCAGGTAATTCTCACAGGAGCTGGGAGATGTGTGGCACAGATCCAGGAGTGTGGTGTGGATCATACTTGGATGCCTCTGGATGAGAGATCCAAGGGTCTGACAGTGTGGAAGAGTCTTGTGTCCCTACACCAGAGACACAAGAATGTAGTGCAGTCTCCCGAGGCAGCCTCTCCTGGTGTGTCATCTAAGCAGGAGCAGAAGGCACTTCCTTTCCTGAATAAAGATTAAAGGCTTCAGGGGAGGACAGGTTGCTTTTTGCTTGTCCTGCTAGAAGTTGTGTTTAGTCTATGGGAAGAGTTGTAAGTGAATTATTTGCTTGATGTTTGAAGATTTCTTAACGTGCCATCTGTTAAAAAGGAGCCCCGGGGTGTGGCACAGAGTCCATGTGTCTTGTTTGCAATTACTGAGTGCTGTGGAGGGCACGTGCACACAAAGACATTACAAATTAAGAATTGCTTTGGATGGCTGTCTGGCTATAACCATGGACAAGTCTTGGGCTCCTTGTAATTTCTTCTGGTTAAACATGGACAGTGTATTTCCCCTGTAAAGTCAGAATGTACTCTAGTTGTGTTTAAAGTAGCTTCCCAGTCTAATTATGGCAACAGGTCCACAACTGTTTTGTCCCTCAAATTTGGAATGAACTTAAGGAAATAAACTTTAAGATAGAAAGGTATTATTTTTTGTGAAGTGGGGAATATCAGAAATCCTTACTCTTCACAGTTGGGTACATTCTTTGCACAGTGTCTTGACTGTCTGCCCAAGTAAAACCTAGAAAAGCTTCATTTGAGCTCCAGTGAAAAACTTGCAGAGAACTTGGGGATCTGGGGAATACAGCTCTTCCTAGATTTGCTGTATTTGCAGCCTCCTTTTGTGAGCTGTTATTGTAGAGATGGCTGATGGCATCAATCACTTTTTTTTGGTTGGAAACAACTTGCAATAGAATTTGGATTTAACATTGTATTCTAGTGTTGCCTCCAATACTGACACACACAGTAGTTTCTGAAGGAAGGGTGGAATTAACAGAATAAAGGATCTTTTAAATTTTTATTTTTACTGAAGATATCAATGTAGTTTTGTGTATTATGTTCTTTTGTAACTAGTGCCCTATTTCAGTATGATTAACTGTGCTTTTTATTAAGAGATTAGAAATGGAATTGATAGATGACTGTATGCATTGTGACATTAAGATGTGGTTTTTGAAAAAAAAAGAAAAGACATGGTGATGAACTTGAGCCCTAAAACCAATTTTCTGCTGAGAGTTACTCTGCTGTAAGCAATTGGGGAGAGCAGTGCTGGTGGATCCAGTGGCAGGAGGTTAATGCTGAGTTACCAGTGTGGCTCTCAGGCTGATGCCTTAAGCAGCTGGAACAGAGGCTAGACAGAGGTAAGGGGAGCAAAGAGAATATTTACTGTAGAGCCTTCAAAGGCCACACCCTGGCAGTACCAGAGCCACAGCTGTGCCTCTGCCTGCATGGCTCCAGGTTGGAGCCAAAAGGGCTTGGTCACAAAATCTCACATTTTTATAAGTTTTGGTCCATTAGCATATTGGACAAATTATCCAGTTACAACCCCAGCCCATGGAGTCCCATCCTTCTTGTTTTTCTCTCCTCAGTCCACATTGTTTATACTCCTGGGCCTGGGATCCAGGCTGGCTGTCCTTGGATCCCTGGCTAGAGAAGGAATTGTTGTGTCTGCCTGCTCTGTGAAGAGAGCTCACCATCCCCTAATGTGAAACCCAGACCCACACCTTACTGTCCCTAATGTGAAACCCAGACCCACACCTTACTGTCCCCTAATGAAAACCAGACCCACACACCAAAGCAGCACAAAATCACAAAAAAAGAAAGAACAAAAAGCTAAAACCTGAGGTATCAATGTGAGTGTGGAGAAGCATTTTCAGTGCAGCAAGAACGACTCAGTGCTGTTACCTGCAGCTGTAAAATCTTACTTGGAGTGCTGCATACAAGCCCAGCCACTCATAATTGAGAAACATGAACTGAAACTACAGCAAATACAAACAAGGCTGGATGGTTTCTTTTCCTAATACAACAATATCCTGAAACAAACAGCAGGATGAGGAATAGGAGCCCAGGGTTGCAGTGCTGACAGGACAGTGGAGCCTATTCTTCAGCTATCATAGGCAACACATTCCTTTTCCCCAGCTTAACTGAGTTCTACTCCAAAAATAGTTGGGATGCTGACTTGAGCTGTTCCTTTAGAAAGCTGTTCAGAATGCATGGTTAGAAACAGTTCAGGATCAGAGGTTTCACTGAGTGGAAATTGAGACTGCAGTAATGTTTCTGAGTTTGCTGTTTAACTTGTTTTTTTGTCAGTATGAAGGACTTTTCATCTGAGTTCTTTTTTAAGATCATAAAGCTTTCACTTAATAGAATTTATTTATTTTCTTGCCAACAATTTTACAATTTTGTGAATTTTCAATAGTAAACTGAATCAGACATTTACAAAGTTGTTCTCATATCTGACAGAAGTAAAGGGAGAATTACACCAGGCTGTAGAGTTACCCCTTATTGCTGGGTACAGAGTAGCTGTTATCTTAAACCAGAAATGCAGCATTTGACAGTTTGTGTTGCTGGACAGCTTTTGTCTGCTCTGCCCTCAAAATACCTCAGTTATCTCAGTGGTGCCTTGTAAGTACAGACCCACATTTTCATTGGAACCTTGCTACCACAGATAGAATAAAGGTCAGCTGCTCTATTTGAAGGTGTAAACGGGACCACAGTCATTTTTATTCTTGTTTTAAATAAAATTATACAAGAAATGAGCTTAACTTTTTAACTGTTTTTCTTTTACACAGGTTACACTGTGTTATTTGCATCTGACAGATTTTTAAGGAATTCACTTACCCTGTATATGTGATACCTGATTTTCAAAAGTGGGTGCCTAAAATTAGATGTCTCTAGCTGTAGCCTTGGTCTGGTTTTCAGAGGAACTGAAGCTTAGAGAAGGATTCTCTTTCAGCACTGGCATTGCATTTTCCAGTGCTGACAGGACGAGCTGTGTCAGAGGACTCAAAAACCAAGGCTGTTCTCAGTTTGTTTTCTTCTTCCTGTTTCAAAAACATACCAACTTTTTTTTATTAAATCTTAATAACATTCTTTAGAATGACTTATTTAAAGAACTGAATTCTTTATCAAAACCATTTCTTCTTTGAGGCATCCTTATAAAAGTTGAGGTGGTAAGCTCTATTCAGATTAAAGATTGGAATTCAGAGATCTAGTTATGAAATCTCATTTTCAGTGCCTGTGTTTTGGGTGTTGCTGCTGTGTTTCCTGCACAGAGAATGAGCTGGGTTGCCACTTCCAGACTTACAGCACTGTTGTCCCAGGGAGGGACCTGGAAGTCACCCAAATGCCATACTCAGATACTTGGCTATACTTGGTTTTTAAAATCTGAAATGTCTGACTACACCAGAAAAATAACCCTTTCAGTTTATATTTATCAGTATTTCTTACAAAGTCTGTCTTTCATGAATAATACATCATTCTCCCCTGTGATTTGCTGGTTTGGATGCAGTATTGTTACTTAGATGCAGATTTATCAGGGCTGTGATTACTATCTTCACTTTCACTTTTCCCTTTCTCTTAGGGTAGCCTTTCTTTTGATTTGTTTAAAGACAGTGAGTCTTAAAGGCAAAAAATCTACAAATGATAGCTTAAAGGAATAGGTCAGCTATTGTCCAGTGGAGTACATTTCCAAAACAGAATGGCATGCTTGCTTCTGGTTGCATTTCTGACTGACTCGTGTGTTTAATAGGCATAGGCATCCAGGATTGAGGCAGCAGTGTTGAGCCACTGATGCTTCATTCAGGAGCAAATAAAATCTGTGGGGTTTGTTTTTGTGTTTTGGTTTGGTTTTTTTTTAAACCTGTAAAGACTTGGAGGGCTAAAACTTTCCTGCTGTTCAATTCCCTTCCCATAGTTATTATTATTATCACAGTTATTATTTCCAGCATTTTTTTAGGCATTTTAGTCTTATCTTATTGTACTGTTAATGTAGTGCTAAATCTTATAAACAACTTGGTCCAAGGCACTGTGGGCTGAAGATGTATCTGACCTAAATAAACCACCAACCTTTGAGAAGGGAAGTTGTGCCCTTGGCTCCTGACTGTGAAGGAAACCTCATGTTTGATGAGCTCATGCTTGGACATCCACTGTAGGCATGAGTTTTCTCTGTGTGTTGTCACCTGGAATTTGTTTGATTCAAGACAGGATGCAGATAGTAAACATGTTTGTTTCTTTCCACATGTGCTGACAGCACAGCCCAAAATAGATCCTCAAGAGCCCATTATGTAAAATACAGTTACCCTTAGGGTACTTTTGAAGGGGATACAAAGCCTGATAACTTTTACAAATCAAGTGGATTCAAACTTCAAAAATCAGTCCATCCCACTCCATTCACCTTCCCTCAAACAAAAAAAGCACACTGTGAATAAATCTTTTCTCTTAAATTTAAAGTAAAACTTGCTGACCATATAATTGATGCAATACCTGTTGCTCTAATTAAGCTGTTTTAATGGGTTTAACTTTCTATTAGTAAGATATAACAGTCTTGGAATTTACATAAAATATGCTGATGTTGATCTGAATTCCATTTAAAATTGTTTAGACTAGATTTACTGCTTATTATAATCTAGGCCTTTCTTCATGACCTAATAAATGCAATTTTATTTTTCCAGATCTGTTTTCTCCTGTTTGCTGTTCTCTACATTGTTTCCTACTTTATAATCACAAGATACAAAAGGAAAGCAGGTAAGCACAGAATTTTTAATATGTCAGAAAAAAAATTGTTTTTCACAGAAATAGATGATTGTTTTCCTGTCCATCTCCACAAGGAAAGTGGAAAAACAGAACTGTTTGTTAGGTGCTGGTCTATGGCAGCCTGGATTGACCTGGTTGTGTATGGCAGCCTGTGTGTTAATTGTTTTGAGATGGAAGAAAGGGGTTCATGTCAAAGTAGATGCTTCTGCCTCCCTTGCCCTGAGATCCTGTTCTTCTCCTTTCACATCAGCTTTTCCAGATAAGTATCTTCAGCTGTGTTTTAGCGGCAAAATCACGTTCTGACCTTTTGCTGGGAAAGGGAAAGGTTGCCAGTGCTACAGAAGGGAAGTAGCATTATTTTCAAAAAGTCCTGCTCTGATCAGGTACAGTTATTATTTCAGCTGTCTTAACCTGTTTGACTTCACTGAAGTTCAGAAAATACCTTTAGCTAATACTCTGGGTTTTTTTCCTTTGGGAGCACTGTCTAGTTTCCATTCTAAAACTAGTCTGTAGGAAGCCCTGGTAATCTTCTTTGATATTTTTTCTAAAAACAAATAGCATAAAAATCAGTATAAAATCACAGAATCTTTGACTTTTGACAGCTTATCTGGGACCTTGCTACTTGATAATAGTCAGGCCTTAGAAACATTTTTGTCTATGATGATCTTGGTGCTTTGAACTTTATTGGAAACTGTGTGACCTGTGTTATGACAGAGCTGCTGTCATGGATGGATTCATGTTTTAAAAAGTAAACTTTTAATGGAATTTAATTCCTTGGAAAAAAGGTACATCTCTGTAAACACAGGGAGACAGGTACTATCTTCTGATCCTGATATGTATTTTGGACATTACAAAGCTGCTGCCGTTTGGAGATGGAAAGAACAGGAAGGGGAAACTGGTTTGGCAAACACTGTTGGATGCAGGGACACTTTTATAACCTTTTGTTGGCAGTTACCTCCTGAGCTGTGAGAGGAACTGCTCTGCAGCTGCCCTGGCTTTATGAAAGCTCTGTGAGCATGTACTTAGGCACACTTTGTAGCCTGCTATGATCTTCCTGATGAGAAATGTTTGAAGAGTTAACTCAGCTGCAACTCTTCAGGACAAATTGTTCGCTGCTTTTCCAAGAAGCTTTTTAGCCAAAATGATTCATAAGAGACCTTTACTTAGTCTTTCAAAACACCATGAGATATCCATCAAAAAACTAACACCTCTAGGTTCTTTCACAGAAGAATTTCAAAATAGCATGAGGTTATTTGCTATGTGTTTATTTCAACTGTGTGCATAACTCTTTAGAATTTAAATTTATTTTAAAATTTAAGAATCAAGTCAAAGTATTCTATCTCCTATGGAAAATAGGAAGAACTTTAGAATGCTGAGTATAAAATTATTTCAAATTCAGAAATTTTTATTTCAAAATGCCTGCATTATTTCAAATTAAGAAATGCTTACATTCTACTGATGTGCTTAGAGAAGGGTGTAAAGAATAAATGATGTGTTAGTTATTCATCTGAGTTAAATGTTGATATTATTTGAAAAAGATTGTTTTAGTGAAGGATTAAGTGAGGAGTAAGTGAATAATTATGGTCTGAAATGTGAAGTATCAGAAGGAAGTCTTGGTATCTTAAATGCAAAACAAATAACAAGAATATAACCACCTCTCCTTCCTCCCCATCCCCAAATCCCAGGAGCTGGGAAGAGGGGTAAGTAAAGGGAAGCAACTGAGTAGTCATCACTGTTGTTCTGGGTATGCTTTCTTGTTTTTAAAAGACATTTATATTGCAAATGATTTCTAGCAGTATGCTAACTTACATGGACTCTTGAACTTGCCTGCAGCTTGCCTGCTCTGTGGTTCCAGAGGTGCCCAAAGGGACAGTTTCTAGCAGAAGCTGTGGCTGTAGCAGTCTGAAAGCATGTTTGAGAGGTCTCAAAGAAGTTCTAAACTGCATATTTAAGTAAAGTGAAATAACTTTGTTACATTGATTGAAAAGAGTCTGACTAGTGAAAAGACAGGTGAGAGTATTCATTTTAGGAAGGAACCTTCTTAAAATATTGATGCTCATGGATTGTATCAGTACATCTGAATTTGAATTGTAAATTAAAATTGTTCCTATCTATATACATTTTAACCTGAAGAAAGTGAGTATTGAATATAACCTGATGTCATTTAATTTTCAGATGAGCAAGAGGATGAAGATGCCATCGTGAACAGAATATCGTATGTACAGCTCTTCTTGGCAGAACTGCTTTTCCTGAATGTGTTATGATAGGAATCTTCTGTGCCTCCAAATAAACAAGAATCTGTTTGAAACATTTACATGTATTTAAAATTGATTGCTAGAGGTTAGGGAAAAAGATTTGGTGTAGTGGCACCTTGAGTTACGAAAAGTTTTGTGAAAGTTTGGTCTAGGCCTTTTTTCACCTGTAGTTCTGCTGGCAGGTATGAAGTTGGCCAGAACATGGCATGAGGACCTGGTGCAGGAGGTGGAATTGAGTGCCAGGCCTGCATTTAGGTCTCCAAACGTGGGTGTTTTGATGGGGAGGTGTTTTAAGTGGCCACAGCAGTAGATGGAAGGGAGGCAGTGGATCCTGTGAAGAAAATTAGCTCTCTCTGGAGAAGGTATCTTTGATCAGTGTAAAAAAGCTGCAGAAAGTGGAAGACAAGCACTTGTCAGACTTACTGGTCTGCCAGCAGCTCTCTCCTTATCCTCTTGCTGTGTGAAGTTAGATATGAATATCTCCTATTTGGGAATGCCTCAGGCTGTGCAGAGCTGCCCTGGCTGTTGCTGCCCTCTCAGTTGGCTGAGCTGTGTGAATTGGCTCCTTCTGTGTTCCAGTGTTCTTGGCCTCCCTGGTGCTGCTGGCATCCCCTTGGAAGGGGAGCTTGGAGAAAAGTGTTGTAAATAAAAAAAAAGTTCTTTTTTCTTTCAGCCTAAGCTTCTTTAAAAGTGCATGTTATTTTCCTAAAAGCAATAACTCTCAAACACACATAAATAGATTTTTCTTCATATGACATAACTGTCAGGACTTGAGTGTGGAGGGATGAGAAAACAAATGCAAAGGGCTGGAGCACTTTGCTGAAGTTTGTTAGGTTTCCCAGTTCTGGCTTAGAATGCTTAAACATCCTTAAATAAAAGAAAAAAATCTCAGAAGCCAACAACAACAACAGAATATTTTAAAAGTTAAAATTACTTACTCATACTTTCCTTTCTTAGTATGAATGAAAAATGGATTTGTAGACTATAAAGGAGAAGTAAGATTTCTGCAAGCAGCTTATAGATGCTGCTATTGTAGGGATGTTCTATTTATTTTGTCATAATTTTGCACTGAGAATTATTTCTAGTTTTATTATAGCATTAGATGAGTTCTGTAAGAAAGTTTTGTTGATCTTATTTTTTTTTTAAGGACACAGTTCTTTTTAATGCCACAAGATGGCATTTGGTGTAAGTTGTATTTGGGATCTGAAAAGAGTAAGCTTAAATATTTGCAACATTTCTGACAATTTCTGTATGTTGAGTTTACATCTGTGAGATGAGAAATTGAATAACTCCCTTGTGAAAAAACCCAACTTATTTTTTTAGCTGGGTGTTCAAATATTTATGTATAATTGTACTTACTCTTCGGTTGTTAGAATTTTGCTCTGCTTTTAAAAATTGTGCTAAGAATGTAGAAACTGAATATTTTTTTGTGTATGTGTCTATGTGGGAAATTAAAACTGACAGAGACTTGTGAAAAGATATTTAATGAACTCCAGTAGTTTAACCTTTGTAGTACAATGGCATTGAGTGTATGCATGTGCTAAGAGAGTAATCAGGGTAGTTGGTAAAAACAAATTATTTATAATGCCTTCTGTAAACTATTTTAAATTTGCTTTTTTTATGTCAAATGTATTGGAAATCCAGTTTCTCTTGCCCATTTACAATATAAGAATGTGTTGCCTTTAGACACTGATTACCAGGTAGTTTAATAATTACTTTTTCCCCTGGTGTTCAGAGCTTGTTGGTGGTAACAGTGGTACATTTCTTTAAATTTCAGGCTGTTCTTGAGCACCTTCACTCTAGCAGTTTCAGCTGGTGCAGTCCTGCTTCTACCTTTCTCAATAATCAGCAATGAGATCCTGCTTTCTTTTCCACAAAACTACTATATTCAGTGGTTAAATGGCTCACTAATTCATGGTTAGTACTCAGCATAATTCAATTAAAATGTCTTCATTATACGTGCACAGATATGTTTTTACTTTAAAACTGAACTCATTTTCATTTAATATGCTAATTGTTAATGTGCTGTTGGCTAGTTGGTTTTGCTGCTGTGTGATATATCACAGAAGTCTGTCTTAACTGTTCTGTTCTTTTTTAAAGAATTATGCAGGCTTGATGGAATTAAACTAAATTCACTGCTTTGAATATTAATGTAAATAAGAGCTACTAGAAGCTAACTTTAAACACGCTGTTCACACTTCTTTATGTTAATGCAAGATTATGCCTTTCTCTTTATGGTGATATCTATACATTTATTCTCAAAATAAAAACATGTTTTAAGAAACTTGCTAGCTATGGGCAGCTCAGAGGAGATAGTTAAATTCAGCTGTTGGTGATTTATGTGCAAACAAGGAAAATTGTGTAATATATGTATTGTGATAAAGATGTGCAATGAAATAACTGGTGAAAACAGAACATTCTTTTCTAGGTATTTCTGCAGAAAGTATGTTCACTGCATGAAAATATTTAATCTGGTACAAATAATTCACAGGTTAACTGTGGAGTTCTCTTTAATCTTGTGAAGAGAGAGCAATTTGGCTTTGGAGGATTTTTCTCTGAAAAGTGCATGCTTTTTGCAAAATGTCTAATAATATTCACACATAGCAAATTCATGAATTTCCAGATCCCTGACTTGCAAGGAGTTTTTCTTTTTGGGTTGGGTTTTTTGTTTTGTTTGGTTTTTTTTTGTGAAATGAGAGGTGAGAAGTGATTGTAGGACATAATGGAATAATTCTTCACAGCAAGGATGGTTGAACAGTGAAAAAGGCACTGGAAGATCCTGTAAATTTTCCAAAAGTCAGGTGGCCAAAGCCCTGAGCAGCCTGATGGCACCTGCAGTTTGGCTCTTTAAGGGCAGGTCAGGCTAGGTGACTTCACAGGCTCTTTCTAGTTGAGTTATTTTATGATGTGCTTTGTGAAATGTCATGGAGAATTGCTGATTTGGTATGTCTCCTATATGGGAGAAAAAAACCCAAGGTAAATAACTGTTGTTACATGGATTTACTTGCTCAGACATTTATATTCTTTATTCCCAAACATGAGAAAAAAATTTTCGGAAGATAATCCTTCCTTCTGTGTCTGCATCATCTTTGGGAAAAGGGCAATAAAATCCATCAGAGATTGAAAATTATATAGTAACTATTTCAGAAATTTTTACTGTCACTTGTAACTTCAGAAAATTTGGGTCAGTGAGAAATCTGGAATAGGAAAGCCTTTGAATTTGCTTCCAGTGACCATCTTTTAGTGTGCTGATATTTGAAAATACCGCTTCATGGACACACAGTATAATTTCTGTTTGGTAAAATAGAAGTTCTACCAAATAGAAATTCTGTCACTTGTTAGCAGTGGCTAACAGGGAGGGAATTTGAGGATTTTGGCGTTTCCAGGTGCGCATTGGGATGGCGCTCAGTGAGCTTTGGGCGGGCTCGGCTCGGGGCGTTTGCCAGGCTCGGGCTCCCCCTCGTGGCCATCGCCGGGATCGCCGCGCTCGGGGCTCCGGTGAGAAACCTGCGCGGCTCTGAGGGATCCGGCAGCGGCACCGGAGCCCTCTCAAACTCTGCTGCACAGCCTTCACCTATGGTTTGTGTCGTGCCGTGAAAATCTTCTCAAATCGGAGCACTTGTGTTGCATTAAAACACTTTATTTTTTCTAAATTTCTTTTACACCTATCATCTGATGTACTTGGGGCTGACACTGAGAGTTTAATCCTGTAGATTGTTACAGGATTCCATCTGGCAAATAAACCAGCAGAAAATACATGCCTGAAACTTTTGAAGCTAGACAGAAAGGCCAAACCTGGATCCAGTATAAACACACTTAGCTAATTAATACATGCTGAACTAATCCAGGGCTAGTTCTGACAGCGGTGTTCCCTTGTGCTGCTTTTGGGTACAGCCACCAGGTGGGGGTAAAACGTAATGAAAGTGCCATGAATAAGAAAAGTGGAAAGTTGCTTAGGGTCTAATCTGTTTGCTAAAGATGGAGAAATTGTTAATTTTTATGTTTTTTGAACTTCTTTGTGGGGAACAGTTTTTGGTCACTACAAATGCAAAGGAAAAAAAAATTCTAATTGACTGCTTAAAGCTTTTCTATATGTTGATGTCAAGTGTCTTACGCAATTTTGTGATACAGTCAGTATAGTAGAAAATAATTATTTTTATGTGTTTATTTTAATTTGAATTCTAAACTATCAAATTACAATAAGAAATAGAGAAGATCCTTACTTTGAGGGAAGTAAGTGCATGTGTCTGTGAGCAGCAGAACAACACTGCCTTTGTCTTACTTAACTTTATGTGCATATTGTAGCTATGTAGTTTAATATTCCATAAATGTGTTTCCTGTATGCTACTAATGTGTAAATTTCTGGATTTTAAATTTTTAAAAATCACCCTAGATATGCACCAGTCTCCTCTCCCTTTAAATGCTCAATGTTCTCTGCAGTTCCTAATCACTGTTTTCTGTTGTAAGATACTCATGTAATACAGCTGCTGAAATTAGGACAAGCAGGTATTCAGCTTTGCATTAGGTAACAGAATGCACTCTGTCTTCAGTGAGAGAAAACTGCTGAAATAAGACTCCTACCCCCATCAAGTTGTATTTCTGCTCTTCCTCTGGTGTCTTTTTTAGGGGGGAAAGAAAAAAAAAAGTGCAGACTGCTGGAGTTAATGTCCCCTTGTAAGGACTGTTAATGACATTCCTGCTGATGTTGCCATGCCTGAATGTTTCTCGAATGGTAACAGGAGCTTCCTGGCAAAGCCAATTGAAAAGGAAAAATCCCCCTCTTTGTTAACTGGAGTTTAGCCACCTTTAGGCACTCTGTTTTCTTTAGCAAATGAGTGTTATATTTCACGCATCTTTTGGAATTTTCTTGTTTTGTTTTCTGTAGCCTGTTTGGCTGAGTTTGGTTGCTGGTGTCCTGCTGCTGTCAATTGGTGAAGTTCACTTGGCCCCCTGTTCACCTCCAACTTTTATTTCTCCTTCAAATTTGAATGCTGTCATTTAAGAAAAAAGGAAGTTTATGCTAGAAGCATTTTGTCAAGAGGGTACAGGCAAAAATCACTGCTAAGTTTTTTACACTTGGATCTAATTAAGAAATTTCTCTTTATAATGAATACTCTGGACATCCAGTAAATGTCTTTTCCCTTCCCTATTCTTCACAAAGGCCAGTTTCAAAGAGGAAAAGGAACAAGCCTGTACATGGGAAGAAGTAAACAAACAAGGCTGTTAGTTAAAATTTTTTTATTATGGGGGAATATTATTTTTTGAGTGATAGTCAGGTTATACAATACAGCCCTGCAGAATTATGGAAGCGTGTGTGGTTTGGGGAAGGAAACCTGTTTTTTTCTACAGACTTTTTTGGTTTTTTTTAGGATTCAGAACACGTGACAGTAGTTAGACCTGTTAGCTACTAAATTGTAGATAAGCTTCTGCTTTTATGAAGAAGAAACACTGCATCCTGCTAAACTTCTGGTAGGATGATTGATGATGGATTCATGTTTAGGCACCAGAATCTGGCTGTTCAGGAAGTGTTCAGCTTAGAAAATCTTAATGGAGGAGATACCCTAACAGAGATTAGTTATCACTTCAGCTTGATTTCTAAACCCTTTCTGTTCCTGCAGATGTCACATGTGTGTTACAGATGTCCTTGTTGTAGTCAGTTGTTGATTTTTCACACAGATCACAGAATGGTTGAGGCTGGAAAGACCTCTGGAAACAACCTGTTCCAGGCAGGGTCAGTCAGAGAAGCTGCTCAAGGCCCTCCACTTTTAGCTTTGAGTATGTTGAAGGATGGAGATTACAAAACCTGTGGGCAGTCTGTTACCTTGCTTAAGTACAGTGGCAGTGGAAAATATTTGGGGTTTTTAGTTTGTTTGTTTTTTTCTTTCCTTTTATGAGTAAGTAGATTTGCCAGTTTTTCAATTCATGCTCATTGCCTCTCCTCAGTTCAGTAGATACCACTGTGAAGATCTGACTCTGCTTTCCTTTCTTCCTCCCTCATCAGATATTTATGTACATGGATAAAATCTCCCTAAGTCCTCTCTTCTCTGCTCCCTGTCCATTTGTCTCACTTGTTGAGGTTCATCAGAGCTGCAGGACACTGCTGTTCCCCATTTTGAGCAGTTTTGCTGGGGATGTGCCATCACCCAGGTTCCTGATGAAGGTGTTTGAGCCACCAGCAGCTCCCCAGGGTGTCCATTCCACTCTGCCACAACCCCAGGAGCCCAGAAGCTCAGCCACTGTTCACTCCACCTCAGAGTCCCCTTACCTTGCCCATCCCTCATTAATTAAGCTCTGAGGGGGTTCATGGGAGATGATGTTGAAAGTCTTAGAAAATTGAGATAAAAATATCTGCTGCTCTTCTTTTGCCTACTGAGTCAGTCATCCCATTGTGGAAGGCTGCTGTTACCATGATGTCTTGTTCTGATTTGGAGGTGATGATGGCATTTGTGTATTGCTCATGCTGAAATCCATGGTTTGCTTGGAGAAATATGGGAGAAAGGGAGTATACAGAGCTGGATTTTGTGAAATTCACTGAGAGTAGTAAAATACTTTTGTCCTGAGAACTTCTGCAGTGGTTCTCTAAAGAACCTTCAGTGAGGTTGTGGAGGTGGTACACCTGAGCTTGCAGACTGTCTCCCAAGGTTTCAGATATTGTTATTGAAAGGTAAGTTGTATCCAGGTTTTGTTTGAAGATGATTCTGCAGAGAAATGGATATTTTTCAGCAGTGACCTGTAAATAGCTATATCCATAACTCCCTGGCACTCACATTACATTGTTATATGTGAGGGAGGAAGGTGTAATGTATTTAACTGTGAAATTTATAATGTAAACTTCTTGTTTGTTGCAGGTTTGTGGAATCTTGCCTCTCTTTTTTCAAATCTCTGTTTATTTGTGTTGATGCCCTTTGCATTTTTCTTCCTGGAATCAGAAGGATTTGCTGGCTTAAAAAAGGTAGGAAAACACCATTAAATACAGAGTAATTGCAGTGTACACTTAATTTTCAGCCCTTGAAACTGAAATTACAGATGGGGAGAATTTGGGGCTGGCATGTGTGTGATTATGTAAAGGTTATATACAGCTGTACATTCTGCCTGCACAGGGAGAAAAGGACTCCTTAAAAGCCATGTGTACTAAAATAAAGAAAATTACTTTTTTTCTGTTCTAAATTACATGATTCAATCAAGGTTTTATTTTTTGGAAGATGATTCTTTTGGGATGTTAAGAGGAAAGAAAGTTCAAGAAATGCACTAGAAATAAAATAATTAGAAAAAGGACAGGTTTATTGCTAATGGGGAGGGTGGTTAAATAACAGATGACCCTGAGAATGCAAGCTTGATTTGTGAATTTTAAAGGTTACAGACATCCCAAAAAAGGTTCAAATATGGTCAATATTAAAAGTGATATGTTAAAAAATGTCTTAAAATATTCAACTTAGTTAAATATATTCAGGTTGAGAGGGCTGAGTATTTAATTGAAGCAGGGAACTTTGCAAAGCCATTTTTGAACAGTAAGATGGTAATGATTGTAATAATACATGAACTAAAGAAATACAGTGAAAAATTACTATAATGGGAGGCATATCAAAATTAATTTCAAATCATAAATATCCAGTAGATTAAACTGGAATAACTGTCTGGGGACCAGTTGTAGCACTTTCCCATTAATCTTTATCATCCACATGATTATACTTTTGTTTTTAATGATACTGCACTTGAGGGAATTCTGCTCCCTTTGGATGACAATTGTCAGAAAGCAAAGGGACTTGGAAAGTGATCTTGAAATCTTCAGAATAAAATGAATTAAAGATGGATACGAAAGGCTATGGGTCACTGAAGCATGGCATGGGATGTAAAGGCACAAGGGGATAATTGTGTTTGGAAGGAAAACATTATTCCTGGTTACATTGACAGGAACTGGCATGAAGGCAGTGAAGTTACCATTTTGGTCCTTGTTGGGATTAGGGAAAACTCAACTGAAATGCTGCTTTCAAGTTGGGATTTTTGGGCTCACTTGAGAAAAAACAGAGGACTGCAAAAAAAAAAACAAAAAAAACTTAGGAACTACTGTGTGAAGGAATATTTTAATTCATAGAGAATAATGTGGAGAAACAGAGACTTTATTCCACAGCAGAAGGTACTGGTGGATTACAGCCATGCAGCTGTGTTAGAGAACACCTGCAGGGCTGGCCCAGGTGGTGTGTAAATGTTGGCTGCTGTCACCTGGGCTGGGCTGGTGCTGCTGCAGCATTGCCCAAACTCAGAAGGACCCAGGTCACTTCACTTGTGAGTTTGGGTGACCAAACTAATGCATTCAGTTTCCAAGGAGCTGGTGATGGGCTCCTGTGTTTAACTCATCCATCTTGGCTGGAAAACACTTTCTGTTCTTCTTCATTCACCTCAGGTATCTACAGCTGAGACGTTTTAGCCACTCTGTCTTTCGAATTTTCTTATGGAGGCCGCTCCATTTTCCTTTTGACACTTAAGTATCTAGCCACAGCTGATATTTATCTTAAAAATATATTAACTGATTTCAGTGGGGTCTGTGTTTCCTGCCATCCAACAAAACCAAGAATTCTCTCCATTAGCATACTGCTAAGGTCCTGCTGCTGATAGAGCTCTGTTGGCTCCAACACATGCTTTGTGTATCCCAGCTACATAAAATTTGCACTTTATATGAAACTTTTAATAGTTAATGTGTTACTTTCTTAGGTAGTGGCTATCAATAAACCCCATTCAAGATCAATCAGATCACCACTACACATTTATGCTTGAGAGTATTTGTGAGATAAGATGGGTTGGATAGAACCATAATCTTCTGCAGATGCCAGGGAAAAGATGATTTTTTGTGCTTTGAAGTTTGCTTCTTCATGGGGGCAGATGAGATCAGATTTTAGTATAAAAACCCACCTATTGAAGGGGAGGAAATTGTGTTTTGTGTTTTTGTTTTTTTTTTTTTTTTTTTTTTTTTTTTTGTTTTTACTTTTGAGTTCTGAATGTTTTTGGAACATCCCATCCCAGAAGCCAAGTGTGATTATTGCTACAAATACTCCAGGCCTTTATGCAATGTCTGATCTGTTTCACTGCTCTGTTTGAAATTCTCCAAAATGGATGGAATTGTTTTGCCAGTTTGGAGTGAGCCTTGAAGCTGCTGGTCAAGATTCAGGCATTGTTGGATGTTGTAATATGAACATACCTTGTCCTTGATTGCTTTTCTTGGAAAGTAAATGTCAGATGGCACTTCTGGACTAAGGTGATAGTTAAAATTAAATCTGCTGTTCTTTTCAGATGCTGATATAGATAGAGGGTTCTACTTGTAATAATTTCTAGATATGTTTTAAAGAATTATATCACATAATTGACTAGAATCTGGGAAAATTCATGATTAATCAAACTCATGGTTACATGTAAGGTTTTCAGTTCTAGCATCTGCAAAGGAAAGGTATTTCCCATCAAGTTTTACTTTCAGTAGATTTTTGGCATGTTTCTTACTTCTTTTTCAAGAAGATTTTGAGACTATGATTACTTTGTAGAATTTTGGTATTTGAACAAATTATTTTGTGTACATTTTCAAAAAAAGTCATATTTTGTCATTCACCACATCAAAGTAATGGACCAGAGAGATAAAAGATTGTTCAAATGCTGTTACTGTTCACTGGAAAAATCAGATTTTAGTGATCTCAATTTAAAAGAACATTTCATACATTTGGCAAAACTTACAGCATTTAAGAGAGGAATGATCTACTGTAAATGTGAAGACATTCAGTAAAGAGGTTTGGCATGGATTTAATCTTTCAGTTGGGAGTTGGGAAAGCAGTTGATTCTAGATACTCAGCTCAGATAAAAGTTTGGATAAAAAGACTCTTCCAGTGGAAGCTTTTATGCAGGTCATTTTGTCATTGAATTGCCTTCACCATGATGATTAAATAGGTCACTTGGGATATAGGTATGTGCACTGAAGATTGTCTATTTGAAGGTCTTAATATGTCAATTACTTGTTGGACTTCCATAAAAGTTTTGAAAGTGCGCAATTAAAAGAGGTTCATTCCTGAAATTGAAGTGATTTTTTTATATTTTAATGGATGTCTTTGCTCAGATTAAATAGCAACAGTAATTTTAGTCATTATCACGTGTGGGTCTGACTCCTGAAGGTTTTAGCCATCTGTTTGTTTATCACACACTGTGCTGTGAAAGTTGATTTTGTGTATTGACTGTAATGTGATTTTTTTTTTTTTTGCAAGCTCTGATATTTCAGATAGCTGATAAATGACTGTTGTGAGCTTTGTATAACTTTTCATTCCCTGTTCCTGAGTGGTAGCATTGCTCCCTTAACTGTTCTGAATCAGGATGGGCTTGATTAACCATCTTCCAATTTCCCATGGCCATTTTGCCATTTTCCCTGGCTGCTGCTGTACTTGCTAAATGGCTCATGGCCTCTTTTAGAGGCTCACTTGGCTTCCCCAGGGCAGCAGTTTAAAACAACCAAGGCCTTGCATAGTGTGCAAAAGAGAGAAATGGGGAAATGAGTGATGGCCATGGATGGATGCAGTGCTGCACTGGAGCTCAGGCTGATTCTCTGCTGGTTGTTGATGAAATCCACTCTGTGAGTTCAGAAAGGGCATTTTGGGCCTGAGGGGGCTAGCCATGCCCTTCTAAAGAGCTTAAATGCTGCTCTTTGCTCTTGTTCATTTCTATTGAATGGCATTTGAACAATTCTGATGCCAGGACAATAATAATAATAATCCAGCCAGTACTGGAGGTGTATAATATACATATGTGTAGATATGTGTGTCTGTGTATCTGCCATGTGTGAATGTGTGAACGAACACACATTTTTGTGTGCACATGTGGATTGGATTTTTCAAGACTTTGAATCATAATACATTGCAGCTTAGCCAGTGCTGCTAACTGAGCTGTTGGTGTACCTGAAATCACTTAAATCTCTTGCATCAGTATTAAAAACTCGTTTACATCTTTCTCTCTGTTCTTCTTGTCTTCTTTTGTAGAGACTGTGCATAAAGTTGTGTTTCTTGTTTAGGTAATCTTTTAGTTCTCTGTCACTGATGTGCTCAGATTGTAGTTATGAAACAAAGTTGTCAACAGTGTTTCTTAATGTCAGAATTAACCTCATTCTTTATCATTCCCTCCAAAAAAGAAAAATTGTGCTATTTTCAGTTGAGTAGGTCACAGTGCTGATGTTTCCATGTGTGGTAACAGACTGCACAGAAAATTACATGTGTGCTGCTGTGTGAGAGAGGCAAACATTTTTGAGGAGATAATTGCCATACCTTTTCTTGACCTTTAAAATACGACCTTTCTCTTGATGTAACTTCAATGGAAATTTGTATTTATTTGAAGTTGACAAAGAGAAGGATGTTTTGGAGTAATTTCCTTTAAAAAAATACAAATAGTGCAATTTACTACTGTGAGAAACTGGAAAAACTAGGTATTGCATAATCACAAGTGTAGTTTTAAAAAGGCTTTATGAAGTATATTACCTTAATACTGATCTTTGAACTTGTAGTCATAGCATAAAGTTTAACATGAACGACAGCAACATCCTGACCAATTATCCAAATTATCCAGACATCCCAAAATGTTCAGAACACAACACACAGAGTCTGTGGATTAAGAGGTTAACTCCTGGAACATCAAAAGAAGTGCATGATAATAAAAACAAATAGTACAAAAATTTGAGGTAACTTCCTTGCTTAATTAATTAGGTAGGCCAGGTGGAAGCGAAGAGGCCAGAGCTGGTGCTCAGAACGTCTATAAAGCTGAGCAACATGACAGCACAATGGAGGAGGAACAAAGATTTTTTTAATATACTTCTATCCTGTGTCACAGTTTGAAATTGTCCTGGTTTATGTCCCTTTTGGCAAACTTACATAAAAGTGACCCTGTACTGTATTTTATGACCAGATGACTTTTTTCCCAGTGGCTAATTTGTGTCAGACCCCCATCTTAAAGAGACACAGAAATGAGTAGGAAGTCCAAGCCAGTTTGTCTCAATGAGCTTTCATTGCATGCTTTCATTATTTTTGCTCGTTTTTGCCACTGATCATCCATAAATTGTTGGAAATGAGTGATTAAGGAAGTGCTGCTTAGTGTTAGTGGCACATGCACATTCTTGGTATGTTTTTTGTGGGTGAGAGGAAATCGTGTACTGCACAAACAAAAAGGAAAACTCCTGCTGGGAACCTTTCAAGGAAATTTAACTTGCGTAATGTTTTGATCTTGGTGTTTATTACAGAAAATAAGAGTAATATTTCACCAGCTATTGTTATGTGTCAGCTAGCCTCTCCATCTGCTTGCCTTTTCCTTCATGGCTCTTCCCAAATTCTCAGTTTATTTTAATAAAAACA